>NC_048596.1:278621710-278921710 GCF_003668045.3 Cricetulus griseus | reverse complement strand
TTAGATTATCCATTTACTCACTCTGGTTCCCACTTTTTTTTTTTTTTTTTTTTTGTAGTTGGTTTATGCTTAGTTCAGTTGTTTGTTAAAAATATAGATTCTGAGGCCAGGCCTGTGATCCTAGAGGTAGATAAGGTGGGTCTCTGTGAGTTTGAGGCCAGCCTGGTCTACATAATAAAGTTCCAGGTCAGCCAGGGTTATTTAGTAAGACCCTGCCTTTGAAACAGCAACCAGATTCTGGGGTTGAGTTCCTTGACGTCTTGTTCATAGCCTCTCATTCCTTGCTGCACTTGATTCTATAGCTACCTGGTTCAGTAACCCATAAGTTTATTACTGCTTTTTAAAATTTTTATTTGTGTGTGTGTGTGTGTGTGTGTGTGTGTGTGTGTGTCTGTCTGTCTGTCTGTCTGTCTGTCTGTCTTCCTGTGGGAATGTGCATGTAAGTGTAGGTGTGCCTTCGGAGGCCAGAGGAATTAGATTCCCCGGGAACTGAAGTTACAAGTGGCTGAGAGCTGCCCAGTGTGGATGCTGGAACTGAACTCAGGTCCTCTGAAAGAAAAGAGTTTGCTCTTAACTGCTGAGCCATCTCCAGCCCCAATCTTAATATTTTTTTTTTAAGTTTCAAATTCTGGTTAGTGGTTTATCAGAATAAATTCATAGTTATTTTGATGTGGTATCATTAATGTAGCAAATTTTTACTAAGCTCCTGTTATATGTAGGTAGGTACTGTGCTAGTTTGTAAAGGACAAGATCGGCCTAACTCTGGTGGCACTTGTAGCTAGTCAGGAGATAAACTGTTTCCTCAGTTATTAATTATAGTGACAACCATGCAGAGAAGCAAGGCTGAGTGGCAAGCTCTGGGAAGACTTAGGTTCCTCAAAGAGGGCACATTTCCACCAGACTCGGGTTAGGATGTAGAGACCGGGTCACTTGTACATGATCTTGAAGGCTGTGTAGTAAGACTTTGACTCTGAGCTGACAATAACATGGCATCAGCAAGGATTTTAAGGACCCTTGGAGCTCACACCTGTAATGCCAGCATTTATGAGGCAGTGGTAGGATTATTGAGTTTGAGGCCAGCCTGAGCTATACAACAAGACCCTGTCTCAAAAGAAAAGAAAAAAAAAAAAAGGCTAGAGTGATGGCTCAACAGTTCAGTGTTCATGCTGCTTTTTCAGAGGACCTGAGTTTGACTTCCAGCTCTCACATGAGAGTGGTTTATAACTGCCTATACCTCCTGTTCTGAGGATTTGACACCCTCTTTTACACACACACACACACACACACACACACACACAGAGAGACACACAGAGAGAGAGACACACAGAGAGACACACAGAGACACACAGAATCCATTGGAGACTTTTAAAGGGTTTTGGTCGGTTGTAGAACAAAGATTGGAGTAAGGGATGTTGATGACAGAACCTTAGCGCTGTGCCGCAACAGTGTTTCAGAGTGAGAGAAACATTGTTGCAGTAGAGCCCTTTCCCTCCACTTTGAGGGATTACTACATCAAGAATGAGTTTGTCCGCAGTTAGCAAGTCCTTCACCCACCACACACATGCCTCTTATGGGCTCTTCGTTGGCCTTATACACAGGCTAATGACTGTTTTCTTCACCTGTAGCAATGTGCATTTCTTATTTGGAAAGCAATTTGGGGAACTTCAGACTGTATTATACCAGAGAAACAAAAGTGTTTAGGGATTATTTCATGTATTCATTCATTTATTTCCTAGATGTCTCAGCCAGATGTCCTCTTACTTGTTCAAGAATGTTTAAAGAACAGTGGTAAGGCCAAATTCTTCCACATTTTGCTTCTGATTTTGTCTTCTGTCTATAAATTTGAATATATCTTACTACCAAACTACAAGTAGGAAGTTCACTTTTCTGTGGGTACAACCCAAAACAAAAATAAAAGTAAATGTCCTTGAATTATTAACTAGAGGCCAGTTAGCTCTCTGCAGGACCACCAGTCAGACAGCTGTTAGTTTGACAGCATTCAGAATTAATGAGCCCTAGACTGTGAGTGAAAATGCAAAATATGTGCTATTTACTCTTGAGAGTAAGCTCATAGTGATTTGCTTTATTGTGTGGTTTAAATCAACATTACAAGTGATAAATAGATGTGTCCCCACCCTGATTAATGTAACAACAAAAACAGTTGTTCCAGATGGGCTCATCAGTTGTCTTGTCCAATACAATGTCCCCCTTGGGGCTTATGGCTTTTTCTCAGTAGCTAGGCCTTATCAGATGGTACCGTCCCTTGAGTTAGGCATTATTATTCTTTTATCATAAGAAACATTCAGACATGTCATCTTGTTTCAGCCAGTGCATATTTTGACACTACCGTTGTCCACAGAGCATTTAAATGCTGCTTCAGCACTGTAGTCTCCCTCATCCACCACTAGATTCAAAAGGATAGGACTTTGTAGGATTGTGAAGATTTGATTCCTGGACACAGGGACCTCCCTTCCTAAGTGCCCTGAGGGGTGTTTGTGGCAGTGGCCTCTCAGGCTTTCCCAGCTCTGCTTCCACAGAGGTTTTCATTAACCCCTTCCGTTGTTTGCCCTCTTTCCTCAGATGCTTTCACTGACGTTGATGCTGACTTCCATGCCCGAGTGCCAGTGGTGGTGTGCAGAGATAAGCAAAGGTCTCTGTGTCTTTGAGCTGTTACTTTATATGATCGATTTCATTTGGGTTGATTGTGAAATAAAGTCTGTATGTAACCCAGGCCGGCCTGGGATCACAGCAGTGTACCACCACCCACCCCACCCCCCAGTTTATCAGATTACCAAAGTCACAAGTACTTTGTTAAATCTCAGGGTTAACTTGTAGAATTGTAAATTTCTCACCTGGCTATCACTTGTACTTCTTGCTGGCATGTTTCCTGTGCTTTCTTTCATTTGAAGAAGAAAAGGAAAAAGAAGTGTTTGGAAGTATGTTAACAGATTTCAGCTGGACTGGCCCGATTGAATAGTTGCTTCCTCTCAGCGCCACCTTCCCCACTGTTTCCCGTGGCCTTAGTGGCATCTGGGACGGTGGCCCGTGTGATCGCATGTGTCAGCCCTTTTCCCTGGGAAAGCACTCTCCCAGCAACCTATCAGGCTGTGACGTGACGGCTCTGGTAAAGCAGATGCCTTTGACTCTCAGGAGGAAACTCTTGTACCATTAGGATGACCAGAGCAGACCTTTGATAATACTTGTATGTTCTTGTGCTCTTTCCAAAATATTTTTAATATTTGTGCTGGCTGCTCCTCAGAGGAGCTGGGTTTGGTCCCCAGCACCCGCTTCATGGCTCACAGCCACCTGGGATTCCAGTTGCAGGGGTCAGACGCCCTCTTCTGACCTTCTAGGGCACCATTCATGTGCACAGTACACAACATACTTAATTCAGACAAAACAGGCACACACATAAATCAATCTCATCTTGAAATCCAGCATCTTAGTGAGAGTTCCTGAGTGTAAGCTTTTCTTTTAAGTTTTACTGTTGCTGTAAAAGTGCTGATGTAGAAGACCAATCCCTGTTTAACACAGTTTTTCTCTTTTCCTTCCCATCCATACCTTTCCCCTCTAGTGGTCTTCTTTGTAAAGTGAGTGCAGGAAATGAAAACGCTTGTCTAACCACGAAGCACTTAACAGCTCTTGGAAAACTAGAGCCGAGGCTGGTTCCTCTGGTGATTGCATTTAGATACTGGGCAAAGGTAGGATTGAGGGGGGCTTGGGGTGGGTTTTGTCTTGTTTTTTTGTTTGGATTTTGTTGGGTTTCTTTTTGTTTTGTTTTGGCAGCCCTGCTATCCCCAAACTTGCAGCAGTCTTCTGGCTCTGCCTCCTCATTGCTGAAATTACAGGCGTGTGCCCCATGACTAACTTCAGATGTGTGTCTATAGGTATCAAGAGAGTGGATGTCAGAATACTGGACTAGAAACTTTAAAATACCCAGAAGGAAAGCTCAGAGTTTCTATTTCAGTGTGGCATTATTCTTCAGAAGATAAAATGAGTCACAATGCTTTTAAAAATCAGATTTGGGTCAAACTTGTAGAATTTGACCCAAGAAGTTCTATCTTAACTTCTTTGTGAAGACTTTTCTGAGGTGGCAGTGTGTGTGATGAGGCTTCTTATACCATGTCCAGTAACTGATTCAGAGACCTTAGAAAGACAAAAGGTACTGCAACTGTCTTACAGTGCTGTGCTGTTCAGAGTAAAGTTGTTGAGTTGCAGTGTCAATGTAAGCAGTTCTAAATGAAGATCACATCATGATAAGATTAACAACTGGCCAGCTGTTAGCACACAGCCATAGTCCCAGCACTAAGGAGGCTAGACTAGAAACTCAAGTTCCAGAGAGGCCTAAACTTATTAGCTGCCGAGACTCAACAAAAACAGCTACAGGAATGAAACATCCGGTTACAAATGGGTTTCATAAGCAAAGCTTTGCTGATTCAGGTGTGGCTATGCTAGGAGGTTCCATTTCTTAAGTCTGAGATATACAGGGTTCCCAATTTTAACTTGGTGAATGGGGAGAGCCTTACAGGAGCTGGAGGTGTAGCTCAGTGACAGTGAGTTTTTGATACAAGTGAGGCTGTGGGTCCAGTATCCAGCCACTCCCAAACAAATGTCGCTGATGGTGGTTTGGTTTTTTGTAGCTTTGCAGCATCGACCGCCCTGAGGAAGGAGGCCTGCCGCCATACGTGTTTGCCCTGATGGCCGTTTTCTTTCTCCAGCAAAGGGAAGAGCCCCTCTTGCCAGTTTACCTAGGATCATGGGTATGACACCTTTTGGTTGATAGTGATTTAATAAATTCCTTAGGAAAACACTCTAAACGCTTAGTCAGACCTAAATTATCTAATTATCCTACCGTACTTCCATTACTGAAATATTAGCAGTGGATGACAACATATTAACTCTGTACCCTCTGTAGTGATGACACTGTTTTTAAAGAGTACCTCATCTTAATTTTGAAACAACTCTGAGCTGAGTTTGAATTTTTCATTGCACTTAATTTTCTGACTTGACACTTGATTTTATGTAGCATCTCCCTGCTGTTTGGAAACCACCAAGACTTCTGTCATATTTGTATCATTTGGTGATGTTTTTCAGACTGAGTTGCATTCCTGCCCATATTACCTCAAACATCTAGGCTCAGCTCATCCTCTTGTGTCAGCATTCTGAGTATCTGGGACCATAGTAACACTTTGTGTCTCTGCTTTCCCCAAAGCCATCAAACCAAAGAAAACAAACCGGAGTTTTCCCTAATCATGAGCTGCAGAGTGATGTTTTATCTTATCTGGTGGCATTGTCCTTAGCAGTGGACACTTTAGTCTGGCTGAGGGTATGGTTGAAGTGTTGTGCACTTGGCCTAAGGATCCCATGTCCACACTCTGACGCTGGGAGCCGAGGCGTAAAGACCTTCTCCAAGCTAGGTGTAGTGTACATGCTGTAAAGTTAGCACTCTGCAGGCTGAGTCAAGAGGGTGGCGGCTTCCAGGATAGCCTGTCCCTCAAAAGGGGGAATAGCTCTAAGCAGTTATTTGATGAAGGGATTACAGTTTGCAACTTGCTAACAAAATTAACTACCTGGTAAAGCAAACAAAAAGGTCCACATTTGTTCAGTTAAAGCACAAAGGATCCAGATTTTTCACAATACAGAATAGTGTTTATAGTGTCTAGGATGCAATAAAAAATTGCCCTGCTAGACAAGAGCAGGTTCCTGTGCATTAGTTGGCATTTGGTTGCTGCAGTGGCCCACGTGAGAGATCAACTTAAAGAAGCATTGCCTTGGTACTGGTGGCTCCACTGTACGTTGTCTTCGCTCTCTTGGTGTGGTCTTTGATCGCCTGATATGTCCATCATTGCAGGAGGAACATTTAGCATAAAAGACTGTTCACTTCAGAGTGGCCACAAGCACAGAGAGAGGGGAGGGCATGCTGTAGAGGTAAAGTCAACGTGAGGTCCCAAGTCAGATCCCTAGAACATTTGTAAAAAGCCAGCTATTGTGTTGTATATTTGTGAGTCCAGTGTTGGGAAACTAACTCAGGTGGGTCCCTAAAGCAATCTCACCAGCCAGCCAAGCCTAATCTGGTAGGTGTCAGACCAAATGAGAGACCCTGTCTCCAAAATCAGGGTAGGTACCTCCTGAGGAACACCAGTGAAGGTGGTCCTCTGGCTTCCACACATATGCACAAATGTGCCCTCCTGCACCATCCCAAGCACACACAGGACATGAGACCCCAGAGGCTCCAGTAAGGGTGTAGCCCAGGGACCTAACTTCTTTCCAGGAGGCTGCACTCTCCCAATGTTCTGCCATCTCCCAAAAGCACTGTAGACTTCCAGCACAGCCTTCAGTGTGCACAAAGGCCAACAGTATCAGATCCCTTTGGAACTAGAGTTGCAGGTGGTTGTGAGTACCCGACATAGGTGCTGGGAATCAAACCACTGGGCTATCTCTCCAGCCTCAAATGCACATGTTTTATAATAGTAAACATGGCACTTTCAACCAAAAAAAAAAAAAAAATAGTCTAGTAGCCTTTCTTCTTCTTTTCCCACCTCCTCCTCCAATGTTGTCTCACCCATTTTGAGGCCTTGGCTGACCTGGAGCTTGCTCTGTAAACTAGATTGACCTCAAACTCATAGAGATCCACCAGCCTCTACTGGTTGCTGGGATTAAAGGTATGGGCCACCACACCTACCTGGCAGCCTTATTTTTGCTAGAGAAGTTGAATTTGACAGTAGACATCTGTAGGAAATATCCACAGCTAACTTCTTATACTTTCTTCCTTGGAAACATTAAAAATGCCTTTATTTGAAGGTTCTGGGAGAACCTGCGTATAGCTGGCAGATACGGTATTGATGGTTGCAGCTGCCTCAGCACTCAGCATGGAACTGCTCTGGTGTGCCATGGGCTGCAGGCACCTGCCCAGGCTCTGCTTTTCCTTCTCATAAGAAACTTTCCCAGCCATCACTGATATCCTAGTATGAATTTGTTCTTTAAACTCCCTCTTACACCTTAAAAAAAAAAATTTCAAATGCTGATCAAAATTTTGGGAAGCTACCTTCAATGAAATTAATGACCACAAAGAGTGGCAGTACTGTGTCTGGTCCCCTCCCCAAGCAGCCCACCCGATTTTTGCTGTCATACCATGACTTCTGTATTAGTTGCTATTCTATTGCTGTGATAAAAATACCATTATCTTAATTTGGGTTTCTATTACTATAAAATTCTGTGACCAAAAGGAACTTGAAGAGAAAAGGGTTGACTTTACCTGAGGGAAATCAGGGCAGGAACAGGAGCCCAGGCCACAGAGGAGGATTAGCTTTCCAGGGATGGTACATCAAGTTTAAAGATTAGTAAACTTTTTAAGTTCTGAAACTTTTGCTGTTCAAAAACTTTGTTAAGGACAGGATAGGCTCTGTGGTAGAGTGTAAATGGAGTTCTTTATTGGCCTAAATAATAGAAACCCAGAGTCAGATACAGAGGAAAATGCTGAGAGCTCAGAGAGAAGGTGCAAGCCACAGCCACCTTTCCCTCCTTAGCTTCTCAGCAGAAAAGAGTGAGGAGTTCCTGCTTCTTCCTGCTTATATCCTCTCTGCCCGGCCATATCACTTCCTGTCTCTGCCCAGCCATCTCACATCCTGTCTATCTATACAGACCTCCAAACCTCTATGGTTAGCTAGAGGCAAACAACACCATTCTCTGCCCTTCAGACAGGCTTTATTTGTACAAGCAAGATATCACCACAGTAGAGCCCTTTCCTGGTTCTACAAAAAAGAAGAAAATGTAACACGAATAATAAAAACCCAGAGACAGCTGAAGATCAGAAAAGCAAAGCAGCCAGCCAGTAGCTCTCACCTCTGCCAATGTGCGTACAGAAGGGGCTAGTGATCCACTGAACCTGAGACTGCCCTGTGATCCTGTCTCCTTCCACCTTCTATTCCTCTCCCCGCCCAGCCACGTCACTCCTGTCTCCACCCCCCTAGTGCTGGGATTAAAGACATGAGCTCTGTTTCTCTTTTAGACTGATCACTCTCATGGAGCTGTGGGTGGCCTTGAACTCAAAGGGATCCTTCTGCCTTTGTCTCCTAAGTCCCGGGATTAAAGGTTTGTGCCACCACTGCCTGTCTTGGCTTCTGTGGCTGTGGATAGTTTTGCACTCTGATCTCCAGGCAAGCTTTATTAGATCACAAATAATATTTCACCACAAGAACAATTATGAAGAGCAGAAATACAGCATTGACTTTAGTAACCCTGATTGTATGTGTCTAACAAAGAGACAGTATCACCCCATCTTTCACAGTGTCACTCCCTGTCTTCCATGGTCTCTTTGGGACAGTCGTTACAGATCACTGTCCTCTCCAGCTATTTTGGGTGTTGTGTTAGAACAACAAACCAAACAAAATGCATATCATAAACGTGTGTACCAGCCAGGGTGAGGTCTTTCTCATGCACTAGCACATGTATGTTAGGCTGTGGTGTTTTTGAGAAAAGGAGAAGAGTGATGAGGAGAAGGATATAGAGAAAAGGAGTGGAGTCTGTGGCCTTAGGAAGACTGGGAAAAGACTGACTTCTTGTGTGGAAGGGAAAGCAGGACAGGCAGGAGAGCTGTGAGCTCTTATACTGTAGTAGGATTGCTGTCAGCTGAGCCATTGATTGACAGGTTCCCATAGATGTACATTTGGTAACCTGTTCCACAGTTTAGTATATTCGTTAACTTGTGGAATTACATATGATAGTTGTGTTGTCAACTTGACAGAATCTAGAGTCACCTGGAAGAAAGAAGGCTTCTATGCATGCTGTGGGAGTTGTCCTCAGGTTGATGTGGGTTAGAGCAGAATGCTACACTCACTTCTCTGCCATGATGGACTATGAGCTAGGATAAATATGTTGTCCCTCATGTCACCTCTTTCAGTGATAGGGGAAGTAGCCCAGATACCATGACTGATGATCCCAATGTGTAGGGAGAGAACCGTCCAGCACTCCATAGTGCCTCTCAGAGCTTAGCGCCTCAAACATTTTCTTCTGCAGGGCACTGACATTTTCTTTAATAATGTCAAAAAAAAAGAAAAAAAATACACAGATTTTTTGGGACTTAATAAGAATTCATAATATCTAATGTTTTATGGGCTAGTGATTCTGGGAATCAAGTATGCTGCCATCACAGTGTTCTACCACAGAGCTAGCTGTGTTGTTAGCAGCCTCCTAACTTGTGCTGTGTGCGTGTGCGTGTGCGTGTGCGTGTGCGTGTGCGTGTGTGTGTGTGTGCGTGCGTGCGTGCGTGCGTGCGTGCATGCGGCGTGCGTGCGTGCGTGTGTGTGTGTGTGCGCGTGTGTGCGTGCGTGCATGCGGCGTGCGGGGTGTGTGTGCGTGCGTGCGTGCATGCGGCGTGCGTGTGCGTGCGTGCGGGTGGTGTGCGTGCGTGTGTGTGTGCGTGCGTGCATGCGGCGTGCGGGGGGGGTGTGCGTGCGTGCGTGCGTGCATGCGGCGTGCGTGTGTGTGCGTGCGTGCGTGCGTGCGTGCGTGCATGCGGCGTGCGTGCGTGTGCGTGTGTGTGTGTGTGTGTGGTGCGTGTGTGCGTGCATGCATGCGCGTGCGGGGGTGTGTGTGCGTGCGTGCGTGCATGGCGTGCGTGTGTGTGCGTGCGTGCATGCGTGCGGGGGGGTGTGCGTGCTGGGGGTGTGGCGTGCGTGCATGCGGCGTGCGGGGGGTGTGCGTTCGTGCGTGCATGCGGCGTGCGTGCGTGCATGCGGGCGTGCGTGCGTGCGTGCGTGCGTGTGTGTGTGTGTGTGTGCGTGTGTGTATGCCTGTAGGCATCAGAGGCCAGAGGCATCAGATCCTCTGGAACTACTGAGTTACAGGTGGTTGTTAGCTATCACATGGGAGCTAGGAATCAAACTTGTGTCCTCTGGAAGAGAAGCTAGTGTTCTTAGACACCAAACTATCTCTCCAGCCCTGTTTTACTTTGAGACAATCTTGCCAAGTTGGCCAGACTCTCCTTGAACTCCTTCCTTTTCCTCCTGAGAAGCTTGGATTCCAGGTGTGCACCACCATCCCCTGAAAGCTGTTCTGAGGTGGGGAGAATCTAGATCATATTTGCCTATCTTCACAGTGCTGATAGGAGCGAGTCCTGGCATCCTTTGAGAAGTTTTAAACACTGTGCCACGAGCAGGTAAATTATGGCATCACTGCTCCCGTAATGAGACTCCATATCTCAGGATGCTGAGGCCTAGAGAGATGCCTCAGACTCTCAAGGGCACATAACTAGAGGGAGCTACGGCTTAAGTACTAGTCCTTTCTACTCTAGAACCAACAACTTCATATGCTTATCAGGCTGTTTTGTTTTCTCTTAGGATTTTATTTTGGTTTGTTTTTTTGCTTGTTTCCAGTCTGTGACAGGTCTCAGACATGCCAGGCAAGCAAGTACTCTAGAACTATGATCCATCCCAGCATACTGAAAATTTACTTTGCAAAGTCACCATGACTTTTGCAATTCAAAACCCTGCTTTTACCCTGAGAAGATACTTAAATTACCAAATTTCAAAGGTAGTTGGTGAACTATCTTGTATTTTTTATTTCTGTAATTTGATTACTGTGTATGGCCATGTGCACGTTTCTGTATGTGTGTGGAAATCAGAGAACAACTTTCAAGAATTCCCTGCTTCCTCCTTAGGATTGAACTCAGGTCATCAGGGCCTTTACCCATTGAGCCATCTTACCATCATCTAATTCATATCTGTGGTGAACTATAGTGTGTGTTAAGTTTTTATTCCTATGAGCATTTTAGTATCCTCTGTCACAGAATTGTTCATACTATATAGTAAGATGTGTCTGATTATTTTTCTAGATTGAAGAATTCTCATTAAATAAATTAGGGAATTTCAGCCTCAAAGACGTTGAGAAAGACTCCGTGATCTGGGAGTACACTGATGACACCACAGGGGGCACCAGCACTGCCAAAGAGGAGGCACCCAAAGAGGCTGCAGCCAAGAAGGGGCAGGTGTGTTCTCTCCCTCCTAGATATACCACTGATTTCCCCCTCGTCTTAGTAGTGGTGTTTGTGCATCAGTCTGTCTCCCTGTCTTCTTTGTCTTCACTACCCTTTGGTTTACATTGCTTTGGGGTTTATGAACAGGGTCTTAGCTCTGTTTCCCAGGCTAACCCTGCAACTTACTGTGTAGCCCAGGGTGGTCTGGAATCCCTGGTGGTCTTCCAGCCTCAGCCTCTCAGAGTCCTGGGATTATCGACATGAACTGCCATACATGGCTGTATCTTAACTGTTTTTGAGATGTAGTGTAAGTTACTTGTACAGAGGAGGGGTCTCATTACATTCAGCATTTCTCTGCATGACTGTAATATGTTTTGATCTTGTTCGTTCCTCGAGTACCTGCCCTTTCTTGTTCCCCCTGCCCCCTGGCGCTTGTCCCTATCCTTGTCTCTGATAGACCCTTGTTTGACTGTCCTGCCTCATCCCATGCTTCCATTCTGCATATGAGACAGAGTGTGGGGTGCTCACATTTGTGGGACTGCTTTATTTTAAAACATTTTCATGCCAGCAACATAATTTCCTTTTTTAATGGACAAATAAAATTTCATTTATTTAGAGAGACCTATTTTTCATCCATTTATGGGTTCCTAGGCTGACCCCATAGCATGACTGACGTGAGTACTGCATTGGTAAATGTGAGTATGCAGGCTTCTCCATAGCAAACTTTTAATTATAGGGCTGGGGTATATGGTTGTCCCTGTTTATTTCTTAAGGAGCTCACATACTTAACTATTTCATTTCCTTGTCTATTCAGCCTCTCGAATAAACAAGCAATGAGAAAGGTTGAAAAATGGATTAGTGATGTCAATTTATTTATATGGCTTCTTCTATGTGCAGAGGCCTTTTGAAGATACTGAGTGGACTCCTTTGATGTAAGATTACTGTACTAGCCATAAAATACTTCATGGTTCTAAGACAAGTGTACACTAACATGCTGCTCCTCTAGTCCATGGGACAGTGGTGAACTGTGGACTCCGGTTTCCTAGAACTGGGGAGATAGAGGAGACACCCCTGACCCTGCTGTCCAAAGACAGCACCAGTCTGTTTTCTGTGTGGGTTTTGATATGAGCAGCAGCCTAAACTCTTGAGATAGTGAATGTGAATTTGTGTCCCAAGACAGGCCACTTAATCTTGCTGTGCTCCAGCTTCCTGTTCCTCCCCACAAATAATCTTGACATCCTCTCCTAACCCACTGACTTCTAGAGAGTTTAACTCAGTGCCAGGCATGTGGTGAGCACTTGGTCAACACTAGCTGGTATTCTTACTTTACTTGGAAAAGAGAAGTTCAAGCCAGTGGTGTAGCTACTGAAAGTCATGTGAAGTTCCTTGCTATATGCTTTGAAGGCATTAAGTGAGAGACTTAAAAGTCCTTCATAAGCCTACAAATGGCTGTGGATAAAGAGATAAAGTTAACAAGGCTCTCAGGCTTTGTGTCCTCAACTACAATGTGTGGGATTTAGACCACTACATCCATTCCAGTCAGGAGTCTGAGCACTGCCGTGTAGTCCCACCAAGTGACTTTCATGATTGCCAGAATCCATACCACTCATTTTGAAGTGTGGTATTAGAAGTGTGATTGTAGACAAATTTATATACTCTAGGTGGAAAATGTTTTATTCGTTGTTTATTAGAGAAAAAGGTGAAGAAAAAGTCATTGTTATGTGTCCATTAATGCTTTATTTTAAATTTGTTATTTGGAGGCGTTAAGCAACGTCTAACATACTTAACTTCAGAGTGGCGATATGCTTAGCCTCTGCCGATTCTTCCCGCTAAGCCGTGTCACCAAACAGTCATGAAAGTGCTCGGACTTTCAGTTCCTTCTCGTAGCACATGGGAGTTGAACTGAATTACCTCTAAAGAGCATCTTACAGGTGTGACGTTGTGTTTCAGTGATATTTGCATTTCTTCAAAAGATAGTACCTGAGAGAGTGCAGAGAGCAGCCATAACTGCAGCTGCTTTCCCTTGCTTCTGATTTAATCCTCATCGCTGTCCTGTGTTATAGGTGTATCATCCCTACTCTGCAGATAATGATAGCGACCATTTTTTGAACACTGTCTGCCAGGCACTGTGCTAAGCACTTTACAGACACTATCTCACTCAGTCCTCCCAACAACCCTATGAGGTGGGTACTGTTATTCCCGTTTTTCCAGATGAGGAATTCAAGTCTTAGAAAAGTCATAGACCAAGGTCATCACGGCTAGTACCTGGCAGAGTGTGGATTTTAAACTAGGCTCATCACACAGCCAGTTCTCTTGGCCATTATCCCACCTGTGCTGCCAATCATAGCGTGGAGAAACTAAGTTGTAGAGTAGCTAAAAGCTGTGAGCTGGCAGAGTCACTATGGGACATTCCCGTTCCTTTCTGTCTTAAGTCCTGTGCCCTTTCATTATGTCACGTATGTTGTTTGAACTTGTCAAAAGTCTGTGATTGACACACTAGTGTCAGCTTCTGATATTAAGTACTATTTGGCTTTAAGATTAAGTGCCGATCGGCAGATACAGTGTGTCGGGGCAGTGATGGTGAGCCCCTTCCTCCTCCCTGCCACAGCCGCACCAGTCTCTTACAGGTGCCTGCACAGGTACCTACTGCTGAGATGCACAGTTAGCTGAGCTGTCTGCTGCTGTGGTGAAATTCCTGGGACAAAGGTGGAGTGTTAACATGCTCGATTCCCAGAGTGTAGGGCTGTTCACCTCTGACCAATTAGAGCCTACAATTAGATTATTTAGATGGATTGTCCAGCTCATGGTTTTCCGGAAGTCTTCAGATTTTTTGCTTAGGTTTGAGTGATCTCTAACTTCTCCAGCTGAGCTGGCATCTCAATTAACCTCTGTGCTCCTTGTCATTCATAGGTGCCATTGACATTTAATGTAAAACACCAGCCTTCAGTGCCAGTTGGGCAGCTCTGGGTGGAATTGCTGCGGTTCTATGCTTTAGAGTTTAATCTGGCTGATTTAGTGATCAGTATTCGTGTCAAAGAATTGATATCCCGGGAATCAAAGGACTGGCCCAAAAAGCGCATCGCTATTGAAGGTAATAAATACCCCTCGGTTACTGTTTACATAGTGCCCATCTAACAGCCCGTTTTTATCACATCTCTCTTTACAGTTCCTACCAGAGGTAGGCCTGGTCAGAAGGTAAGACCAACACTACACCCCTGCCTGTAGTGCATTGGGTTGTAAGGGACCATGGGCTAACCCCTGAGGCACAGTGTCTTCATGTCAAGTGACTGGTTAAAGGTACCTGAGTCCCTGCTTCGTAAGGTGCTTAGAAACTTACGTAGACACTTTCTCGGTTTCCCTGTGATCTGTAGGTTCTTACGCCTTTTTTTCTTACTGTCCTCACTTTTTGTTTTGAAATTCTACCCTCAGGAATTCCTGTTGAGGCTTAGTTTTTACAAAGATGAGTAAAATATTTTTCTTGTGAAAAATGCTGTTCTTAAGGTTGGTTGACTCCAGTAGAGAGAACAGAGAGTTATTTTTAAAGCAGAAATCAATAACTTCCTCATGAAAACATGTTGTAGTGAAAGCTATCACTTTGCAGAGTCAGCTATCAGACGGTGATGGCCTGTTGGTGTCACTGAATGGGTGATCTCCTCTAGCTTTGCAAAGTCAGGAGGTTGAAACCTTCTAGAAATCTTAGCTCTCCTCCTTTAGCTGAAGAACAACAGCAAAACTCCTACATGGAAATCTCGGTTTTGCTTGATTTTTTTTTTCAAGCTTTATGTTGCATAAGATTTTTTTTTTCTTTTTGCATAAATTCTATGTGCAGTCTTGGGGAATCTCACATTTTAAACCCTCCCCTGCAGTTTCTCTGGCTCAGCTCTTCTGGCCAATTGCCTAACCTGCTGGAGTTCTAGGGGAGGAGAAAAGATTGAGAGAAGTGGTGTCTCCTCCTGGTGCCTCCCTCTCGCCCCTGAAACTCAGGCCAGCCACTTCAGTGATGGGGCCTCCCAGGGCGGAAGAGTGGAGGTAAGCTTGACACATGCAAGGCTGGCTGAGGAGGGTGCGGAGCACTCAGCCACAAAGCCTGTCAGTCTTAAGTTCCCCAGGGCTCGAGAGACACACTGATGGTATCTATCCTATGTCCAGTCACTGAGCAGCTAGGGACGGGGGATCTGTTCCTGTGGGGTCCTCTCTGGAGAGCAGGGGACTCAGGAGCATTGCTTTGGCTCTTAAATTGCTGCCCTAGCTCCGACCTGAGCTGTTTTTAACTGTATTTAAAGCATGTAAGATGCATGATCCATTTGACTTCTTTGTGATGACCTGCTTTACCTTTGAAAGTCTAGTTTTAAGCATGATGAAATAGAAGTTATGAAGTAGTGGCTTTCTCTTTTTTTTCCTCTCTCTTTTTGTTACAGACCCCTATTCTGTTAAAAGAAACGTGGCAAGGACCCTAAATAACCAACCGGTGTTTGAGTATATACTTCATTGTTTGAGGACAACATACAAATATTTCGCTCTTCCACACAGAGTTACAAAACCCAACCTCACAAAGCCTACCAGCTCCATTACCCATGTTTCAGACCCATATAAAGAAGCAAGAAGTTGTGGCCCAAAGCTCCAAACGACAGATACTGATAAACTGGGAAAAGCAGCCGAGGCTCAGGGTCCTGGTGTTCCCACCTCAGGTGACTGCAAGGCACAACCACTTACTCTTAAAAATACCACCGAGCAGTTGGGAAGCCCACCAGAGGAGGAGATCGGAAGTGTGCACATCCAAATACACCGGGAGAGCTCTGGCTGTGTCCAGGCAGAGGTCATATGTGAGGGTTGTGAAGGTGCCGCAGCACAGCATCAAGAAACAGGAAATGACAAGGAGAAAGCCGGAAGGAAGGTGGGGCATCTTTTGAGCACTGATGACCAAGGTTTAAGCAGCAGCCAGCAGCCAGAACTTGAGAGCTGCGGCAGCCTTTGTGGTCTGCAGGCAGACAACACACTGGAGTTAGTAGGGCTCCGGAACCCTGGAGCTGAAGAGTGTGACAACTATTTCTCTTTGGATGACAAGGCCGATGTAAATAAAGGAAACACAGAAGGTGCTGATGAAATGGAAGCATCTCTGAACTGCTTTTCCCCCTTAGTCCCGGGCCAGGCATCAGCAGCCATGCACTTTGACGACGACGAGGATGAAGAGGAGGAGGAAGGGGAGGAGCCCAGGCTCAGCGTTAACCACACAGAAGATGAGGAGGGGGTTGATCGTGAACATCAGAGGGACAACGGGCACAGTGGGTCAGGTGAGGAGGATGCTGTCTCTGAAGAGGACGACTTGGCTGAGCCTGCGGGTGAAGATGTGGAAGAATGTGGAGAACACATGGGTGGGACTCTGCTCGTAGGCCTCAACAGAATAAGTCTTCATGAAGAAAGCTTTCCTGAGGAGGAAAATTCACCCAGGGGCCAGTCCGACTTCTTTTATGAGTTTAGAAAACTCACCTTCACCAAAGGCAAGGTAATGAATGGTTGACGGTGGTCTGAGATCTGAGGGCCTCCAGATAAGTCGGAAGGACGTTGGTTCTGTCTTTCTTTTATTACATTTATCCATTTATCACCTGTGAGGGATAGGTATGTGTGCCATTTGCATGTATGTGGAAGTCTGAGGCCAACTTGAAGGAGTCAGTTCTCTCCTTTCACTGTGTAGGTCCCAGGAATTGAACTCAGGCCACTAGGCTTGGTGGCAAGTGCCATTTACCAGCTGAGCTATTTGCAGCCTGACTTCCATGTCTGTGCACGAGAACGGTAGCTTCCCATTTGTGGTTCAGCACACTCTGATGTGTAACCACTTGACCCATGTTCCTCCTTGAGACAATAGGGATGTGCACATGCTACAGACGGTTGACATCTCTTTTCTCCGACAGCACCAATGGCATGTCCCATCTCTCAGGCCATTAGGGTATGTGTGTAGTTAATTTTTTTTCTAAGACCCTTCATTTATCAGAGATTCTCTTGTTGTGGTTCACCACACCCCTGCAGTCTCCCACCGTAGTGTGCAGCTTGTGTAAGCGAGAAGGTCATCTAAAGAAGGACTGCCCTGAGGACTTCAAGAGAATCCAGCTGGAACCTTTGCCACCACTGACACCCAAGTTCTCCAGTATCTTAGATCAAGTTTGCATCCAGTGTTACAGTAAGTCTTGTGTAGTCCCCTGGCATGCCGCAGGGGCTGACACTCGCTCGGCCTTACACTGAGTCCCTTGAGAACTGCGTGCAGTGTGTGTGATCATATTCCCCTGCCACTCCTCCCCCAGCTCCTCACTGCTTCTGCTTCATGACCCCGAGTTCCAGTCTGTACACAGCATAGACTCCTGGCTGTGGGGCCATGGACTGGCGCCACGCCCTTAAAGAAAACTAACTCTCCTTCTCCCAGAAGCCATCACCTGTCATAGGTCCTCAGTTAGGCATGAGGGCTCCCTGACCCTCCGTACTGGAATGTGGAGTGGCTTGGCCTTGGGAAGGCAAGCTGGGCTGCTGAGAGTCCGAGTGCAGCAGTCCTGTTGTGTCCAGAAGGCAGGCTTTGGTCTGATCTGATCATCAGTGACCTCAGGCTCACTGGATCCTTCTGCTCCCCTCCTGTGATGGTCCCTGAGCCCTGAGGGAAAGAGCTTGTCAGTGAGCACTAATGGCAGCCCACATGCAAGCTCTTTAAGGAGCATTGGTATTGAGAGAGGCTTCAGTTTCTGTTTCCAAAGGGGGCCATTGCTGCTGCGACTGCATGTGTGAAGAGTCCATGCTGGCATTTTAAGGAGCCCCCTGCATCTCCGTAACTGAAGCTGCCACTGAACTTGTTATCCTCCTGCCTTTGCCTCCTGGATGCTGGGATCATAAGCAGGACTGTCATGCCCAGCTTAATCCTTCCTTCTCTCTCTCTAATAGGATCACACTGTTACTGAATCCTTGGATTCAAGCAATCCTCCTCTGCCTTAGCCTCCCAAATATCCAGGATTGTCCAGCTACCATTGACATTTTTGTTTTGTTAAACTTTTTCAGATATTAAAAAAGAAAGCCGGGCTCCCAGTGAAAAACAAAAGAGCCCACAGACATTTCTGTTGGAATTCTAGAGGATTCTGTCAACCCAGGTTTAAAGTCCCCATCTCAGCTCCCATCTCAAGAGCAGTTCTTAGAGGTAGACTCACTGAGGCAGGGTGTCCCTGTGTGGCCCTGGCTGACACAGACCTCAAAGTGATCGTCTCCCCTACTTCCCATCACTGGCATTACATCTGTGTCCCACAAGATTAGCCTGACAGATACTGTTTTCTATTTTTTTTATTGCTAGCACTGTCTGCTGAGAAGGTATAAAAATCTAGTTTTTGAAGTTTGTAAGTTTTCTTTTTCTCAAAACAGTTTTTGTTTTTCAGCTTTTCTAGCAGTATCAACTCTATTTTTTTAAACCACTCCACTGTTCATTGTATCTGTTTGTTTTTAAACAGAGGATTTTTCTCCAACTCTTATAGAAGATCAGGCTCGTGAACATATCCGGCAAAATCTAGAGAGTTTCATAAAACAGGACTTTCCAGGTAAGTAACTTTTTTATCTTTAGGAAAAGAAAGGTAATGAGAGACCACGTGTGTTTCAGGCACATTAACTTTAGTGGCAGTGGAGACCTTTGCGGTGAGTAAGATCAGTGATGAAGGGCTTTATATCTATATCAGAATGGGCTTTGGTCTACCACATCTAGTTTACCAACAGAAAGATTACAGTGTAGGATCTCCCAGCACACATAAGGTGAATCCACTTGGAGTTAGATTAAGTCACACACATTTTCAGAAGCTAGAGAAATGGCTTAGCCGTTAAGAGTGTGTACTGTTCTTGCAGACCAACTTCATGGGATCTGACACCTCTGGGCTCTGTGGGTATATGCACTAATGGATGCAGACACACACAGAGGTCAAAATCAGTCTTTCAAAGCACATTGCAAGCATTGCTCTTACAGTATTAAATGGTCTACATTTTTCCTTGAGACATCCTTCATTTTGGTATAAAGCAGTGTCCACCAATCTTTCATGTCATATACAGCACATGTATTTAAGTAAACCAAGGGAGGCACTAAGAGTAAATGTGGCTCAACAGGAAATGACCTCGCTGCCAAGCCTGCTGACCTGAGTCCAGGACCCACATGGTGGGAGGAAAAACCAGCTCCTGCACCTCACTCTCTGCCCTCCACACGTGCACACAGACACATAAATAAATAATTGTAATAGGAACATTGAAAGTCCTTAATTATGAGGTAGAATAATTAGCAATTGGTATTTTGGATTCATTAAAACAACAATTAAATGTACTCAGGTAATGAGCTATTACTTGTCATCTGTCCCTAACAGGAACTAAATTGAGCTTGTTTGGCTCCTCCAAAAATGGATTTGGGTTCAAACAGAGTGACCTTGACGTCTGTATGACAATTAACGGACATGAGACTGCTGAGGTACGGTTGCCACGTGAACACACATGTGCTGTGAGCATGTGGTTAGCGCCGTCCTCACTGGCAGAATTGTGAGGCATCTGGAATGTACCGGGGCATTCCACATGCAGTATGCCACGAAGCCCAGCCTCTGGCCCCTGCGTTGACCGCTCGGAGGGGGTGTGGAGAGCAGAGAAAAGCTCTGGCTGGGCATGGGTGGCACACACCTGTGACCCCAGCACCTGGGAGCCTGACGAAGGAGCATTGCTAGAAGTTCAAGGTCAGCCTGGGCTGCATAGCAAGAGCCTGTCTCAAAGGAAAAGAAAAGCACACACACTGACTAGATAGCTTTGAAGGGGCTTTCCCGTGTAGTGCAAATTGCATTGGATGCTGTGAAGTCAGACCATCTTGACCAGTGCCCATCGGCTTAGCCGCTAGACCAGTACACATATCCTCCCAGGGTTATCTGTGATGTTGGTTTGCTTATGCATGGTGAGTATTCACTTTACAGTTCAGGTTTGAGACACACTTGGTCTCATCAGTACCAAAACATGTATTTTGGTAGATTAAGTAATCATTTCTGTTCCCCCTGTTGCTTTGGGGAGCTCTCTCTTGGGTGGCTTGGATCCCGTGTGTCAGGAGACAGCAGAGTGCACCCCTTATGCTGAAACACAGCTTAGAGCCCGGTCTGTTGTTACTGTTTTGATTTTTCCCCTCCTTTTGAAGATGGGGTCTGCTGTATGGTCCAGGCTAGTCTGGAGCTCCTGACCTTCCTGCCTCTGAATCCTGGGGTCATGGCCTGAGCCATCATGCCACAGCCTGTTTTCACAGTTTTATTAGCATAATGCCATACCCAGTCCTGGATGTATTCTCTGTGGCTGCACAATCTCTCTCTCTCTGTTTGATAACAGAGTAAGTCTGAGAAGTACCTCAAGCATGCCAGGCTGGGCCATGCACTGAGTCATGCCTGTCACTACTGGTGAGGCTCATTTTTGGAAATGACAGAGGCATAGATGCTGTTACTCTGGTGCCTGCTCTACAGCTGCTCAGGAGCTCGCTCTCTGTGGCTGTTCTGAGTCTGCATTCCCAGGGCATTTCTGACCTCAGGAAAAAAAATAGCCCAAAATAGATCTACCTTGGATTTAGTGAATGCTGTAGAGTGAGGTTAGGTACACCATATGGAACAACCCACTCACTGTATCTCCTCAAGGTCCATTCTCATTAATGTGTCTGTAAACCACTTTTGACAGCATTTCTAAAGTAAAATTCTGAATACGTGGTAAGGGTATGTGTGACCGTCAGAACTCATGCAGATGGGGATCACAAGCACGTTTTTTTATGTGAGTGCACAGTGATATGTGCTTACATCCCAAAGCTTGGGAGGCGCAGGCAACAGGGCCTTGAACCTGAGTTTAGCCTGGGTCTGGAAAACAGCAAAAACATGAAGAACAACTTGGCCAAAATACCATTCCAAATTACTGTGTGATTTTAATTATGGCCAGTCCCACAGGGAAATAACCTGAGTTGAGTCACTTTCCACAGCAAGCCATCAATTCTTAGCTAAACTGTGCAGATCTGCCTGGCATAAGTGAGACCAAGTACAGAAGCCCTCTCGAATAACCATGCCTAAGGCATTCTTCCAGACGAGATCGTTCTCGTGGCTCAAGACCTTTCTGCAAGCTCTGATTTGGGCTTTTATTGTACATTCAAAAGCAATTAAGGCGTGTTTAGAAGTTTATATATCTTGAGGGAGTTTAGTATGTATAGTAACTTGACACTCGACTCAAAGGGACATAAAAACCGTCTGAAATTGGGCTTGATGAGACAGCTCGCAGTGAAAGTGCTTCAGTGCGGCTCTGATGCTTGGAGTCAGTGCCCAAGTCCCACAGTGGAAGAAGAAAACTCACTCTGGAAAAGTTGTTTTCTGACTTCCATGCATGCTGTCTTCCACACATGTAATGTCCTGACGTGTGTGTGTGTGCCCACATTCAGTGACACATGCTCACACATAAAAGTAAGAAGAAAAACGGGTGAAGTGAACCTCATTACTGTGAAGGTGACAGAAGCTGCCACAGTGTAGGACCCTGCCTCCTGCTTGTCTCTGCTTTGGGTCTGACCCAGAGCCCCACCGGCTAGACAAGCACACTCTAGCACTGAGCTCTAGCCCACTCTTCTGAGTCTCACTAAGTCACCCAGGCTGGCTTTGAACTTACTGTGCAGTCCAGACAGCCCTTTAATTGTTGACTGTCTTCTCTCAGTCTCCCGAGTGGCTAAGATGACAGGTGTGTGCCAACAGGCCCAGCTTGTTTCCTGATTTAGCTTCCTTTTTTTTGTGTGTGTGCCTTTGCTGCAGGGGCTGGACTGCGTAAGAACTATTGAGGAGCTGGCAAGAGCCCTCAGAAAGCACTCAGGTACCTCTCTGCATTTCTTTCAAAGTACTCTTTACTTTTCCTTTAGTGTTTTATATGCTTAGAATGCATTCATGCCAGTGAGGGAGTATGCCCTCTCATCCGTAAAATCAGGCAGCATTGGTTTCATTGAAATGCTCTGCAGTGTACTGTGGAGAATTGGTAGCGATGACTGTGTGGTTGGTGCTGGCTGTTTTGTTTCTGTTACAAAGCATATTGAAGTCAGGTAGAGACGTAAGTCACTTTGCCTCATGTGTGAACCCCACGGTAGACATTGCTGAGAGCCGTCCAGTGTGGTGAGGAGCACATAGACGTAGTGAATTGCGTTTGCATCCCTCCTCACAACACAATGTAAGCCACACACAGTGTGCTTAGCATGGCTTGATCTGTTCTCAGTGCACATCTACAAGGCTGTTCCAGGAAGTTTCTAAAGCATTCAGAGCTGTACAGTATGTAGGTCCTACAAATGGCATGCAAACCTGAAATACTGTGACTAAAATAGTGAAGATGTATGTCTATTTGCTTGCTTGTTTCTGGGTTAGAGTCTGAGGCCTTGCTCATCAGAGGCAAGCACTCTACCACTGAGGAACAATCCTAGCGCTGTCTTAAACACGTAACCCAGGCTAGCCTCAAGCTCACTCAGTACCTTCAGTTTCTTGTATAATAAATGTGTGCCATCATGCCTAGCTCTGCACAGCCTCCTGACTACCTAGGGTCGCAGGTACCTGCCGCCACACCTGACAAAATACTTAAGCTTTAATTTCTTTTCCTTTTTCAAGACAGGGTTTCTCTGTGTAATTTTAGAACTTGTACTCGAACTCACTTTATAGACCAGGGTGACCTCAAATATACAGAGATCCACCTGCCTCTGCCTCCCAAGTGCTGGGATTAAAGGTGTGCGCTGCCACCACCCGGCCTTAAACATTAATTTCTTAAACTTCACTTCTGAAGATGAAGAATGAAGGTGAACAACATGGCCCCTGTTCTTGTGGACACACTCATGGGTCGCGCGCGCGCGCACACACACACATACACGCACACGCGCTCGCGCACGTGCACGCACACACACATACACGCACACGCGCGCGCACGTGCACGCACACACACACACATACACGCACACGCGCTCGTGCACGCACACATACACGCACACGCGCTCGTGCACGCACACACATACACGCACACGCACACATACACGTGCACGCACACACACGCGCTTGCGCACGCACACACACACATACACGCGCTCGCGCACACACACATACACGCACACGCGCACGTGCACGCACACACACATACACGCACACGCGCTCGCGCACGTGCACACACACACACACATACACGTACAATTTCCTTTGTACATTGAGAAGATATTTTCCTAAAGTAAGAGTCCATCTGTAAAGATAAGGTTTGTTTGGAACTTCAGATTATGCAAAGAAACAGACTGAGCTAGACTCTTACATTTACTGTACCTCACCTTGGTGTGCGTCCTTTTCTGGACCACTGGGCTGAGATAGACATTCCCTGTCCTAAGCATTCTCAGCGTAGATTTCAGAAAGACAAACTATGTTCTATGGTTGTTTTTAGAACAGAAATTGCTCTGTCTAGTCATTCATACAGAGAGCTATATGATAGAAATGGAATATAGAGAATTTAATAGAAACTAGAGGCTCTGCTCACCAGCTAATGCCTTTAGAGGCAGTCTCCCAAGCTATATAATCACAAGTGCTGGATATTTAAGGACAGCACAAAAGTTAAAAGACTTTGATGGTATTTGGGGGAGCTAAAGTTTGGCCTAAAACTTGGTTGCAGTGGATAGAAACAGAAGCCTTTGGAATTATAAAGTGGAGCCGGGGTGAGTCTCGGAGGACAGGTTTGTGAGTGTCAAAAGAGATCAATCATGGCAGAGTCCCTAAAGAGAAAGGGGGACACAGCAAATTGTGGAGGTTCTCAATCACAGACTTCCCACTGGTCTGTGCTGTGTGAATTCGGGTTTGTTTGTTGTTTGGTTTGTTTTTTGTTTCTGTGTTTTTGCATTTCCATTCCACTGCCTCTACCTGCTCTCACTCTAAATCCTTCTAGACTTGAGCACTGACATCTGTGCAGTCGGCAAAATAGGCAAATGACTGCTAGCCTGATCTGTGCACAGCCAGTGAAGCTGGAGTTGTTCAGGCTTTAATCTGAGGCCCTGCTCCACAGCTTATCACTTGCATGATCCTGAGCGACCCTTGTGGCCTCTGTTCCCCCTTACGCAAGGTGAAGTTGGAAGCTTGGTTGTGAAGGGCCCTCTGCATGCCCCCATTCCATCTAGGCCCGCGGGAATTGAGAGCACCTCTTGTTCATACACAGGCAGTCTGAAGCATGCATTCCTTCATCTTTGCATTCTCAGGCCACCATGACATTTCCAGCCCCGATGTTCTTCTGTCCCTGTGCCTCTGGTCTGCTGTTTGCCAGAAGCACGGTTCAACTCAGTGGCCCATGATTCTCCCGTACTTAACACCAGCACATTGGCTTCTTTGTCATCAGGACAACTCTTCTCAGCTTTCCTCCTGTTTCTTACAACACATTTTTCTCTCCCTCAAGTCCATTTTCCCGCCTACATAGAGTGTCACCTGAGGGCCCTAGAGCCTTTTTGTGCTGTTTTCCTTGCCAGGTAAATGCCCTCCACTTCCACTACCCCAGCATGTTCAGAGTGCAGCTCAGGCCATCTCCTCACCCACTGCAAGTCATCCTTCCTTTTCCCTCCATTATTCTAGCTCTGTGGTGATATGATGACTCCATGGGCCATTAGTCAAATGGGAAGGGTCGTGGAACTCATGTGTGCAAGCACCAGTAGTTCCTGTGTGGAAACAGCCCCCCTGGCACACACACACACAAGCCAGTTGGTTTATGGAGGACAGTGGACTTTTTGGTTCCTGTGATTCCACTATCAATTATGTGTTGAATAGATACAGACTTTGCCAGGGTCTTGCTAGTTGTTTAATAACAGACACTGTTGATTAGTTGTAATGAATGCAGTGACACAGCTGAAGTTAGGTTTTGTTTATCATGTAGCATTAGCATGAGAACCATCTCTGCCCAGTTGTTGTGTTTAATCCTACTTCTTACTTCCCTCACAGGGTTGAGGAACATTCTGCCCATCACAACAGCAAAGGTGCCCATTGTCAAGTTCTTCCATCTAAGAAGTGGTCTTGAGGTAGACATCAGCTTGTATAACACACTGGTAAGATTTCTATATTTCTTTCATTCTTTTTTTTTTTTTTTTTTTTTTTTTTTAAGAGTCTCTCACTTGCCGTGCCATGGACCTCCTGTTTTGGTTCTCAAGTGCTTTTTCGTTTTTAAAATCGTCCTGTTTGCTTGCTTCCCCGTGTGCATACAGTCTTTCTTTCTGCAGGGGCTGGGAGTGGGGTTGACGGGGTTTCATAATGCCACGGTTAGCCGTGACCTGTACAGCTTATGGTAACATTGAGCTCCTGGCTCCACCGGGCTAGTGCTAAGATTAGAAGCATAGGCTACCATGCCTCGTGTTTCAGGAATTTTCTTTAGGGAGATAAAAAGGGATGAATGTCCCTTTAAGTAAATAAGTGAAATGAGGCATTTACTTCATCCTCCTTACCCTGTCATTTTGGCTGCTCAGCCTTAACACCAAATGACTGAGGCAGCTCTCCGCCCTTGTTTTCCCCTCTCTTTGGGAATTTTTTGGGTGCATGGTGTGTGCCTTGTAGTATTCTGAGGTTGGGACTGTGGTGAATTGAGTAGCTATTCATATCCACAGGGGCTAAGAGTGTAGCTCAGTGGTAGGATATTTGCCTAGCATTGTAGGGGGCCGTTTCCTGCATCCTCCATTATAATAATGGTGCCTAAAGACACCAAGATGTAAATTACTTCACAGGCGCTGGGTAATCTCCATTCCTTTGATCTCTGCCTATCCCGTGGCTCATTTGGCCTGAGGAGCTGAAGCCATTCATAGGGTAACACGTCCCAGGCGGCTGCTTGTCAGCCTTTTTAAGGGATGGGTTTCTTAGTTCAGTGTCTCCGCTCTGGTCTCAAGATGCATTAAAGCTTGTCTGCAGAAGGATCCGAGTGTCCTGCGTGTATTTCTTGCCGGCGAGAAAATATAGCGCGAGGGACATAGCATTCCATCCTCACTCTTGTCAGTGAGTTGGTAAATGCTCATCCATTTAAGTGTGAGAGTTTGTATATGTGCATCAGAGAGAGAGAGAGAGAGAGAGAGAGAGAGAGAGAGAGAGAGAGAGAGAGCGCACACATGCACACATAAGCTCAAGTAAATATTCACTTGGAACAAGGTCAGAGTAGCAGGTTTGTCTCCCTGGCTTGAATTGGCTGTAGTTTGTTTGTGTTCCGTGTCCCTCCATTTTGGCCTTACTTGTAACTGCTTCCAGGCCCAAGGGGATATGAGAGCATTTTACTCAAATGACGCCACAGGGAAAAGGATAATCTTAGTTCTACTTAAAGGAAACTCCTTATTGTATTTCTGCCTCCATCTCCCAAATGCTAGAATGACATGCCTGTGTTACCATACCTAGTAACATGCTTGTTTATTTCAGTGGCTTTTTTTTTTCTTCAGACTAAAGATTTATTAATGAAATCAGAAGTTGCATGTATTTGTTATTATCTCCTAGATTAACACAGCTTATCTCATACAGAAAAAAGAACTTTCTAAAATGTATTGTGATGTGAACCTTTCCAGGTCAGAATGTTTTCAAAGCCTCATGGTGCCTTTTCCTTTTCAATAGGCTCTTCATAACACAAGACTCTTATCTGCATACTCAGCCATTGACCCCAGAGTGAAATATTTGTGCTACACCATGAAAGTGTTCACAAAGGTGGGTGCACTGCTGCTTGTGGCTTCTCTGGAAACTGTTCTGTATTTGCAAACCTCTGAAAGCGTAAGTGTGACACTGCCATCCTACACACATAGTAGGTTAGCTTGGAACTTGCTATATAGAACAGGCTGGCCTTGAACTCACAGAGATCCTCCTGCCTCTGCCTTCCAAGCGCTAGGCTTAAAGGTGTGTGGCACCAAAACCTGGCTTGATGTCTTTTAGTTTTTCATGATAGTACTGCTGTGACTAACAGTCCGCTATTTTCTTGAGTTCAGTTTGATTTAGGTTGGGTTGGTTGCTTTAGTTGACATATCTTCATTTTCAGAAATGTGATTTTTCGTTAGTTCCTCAAACGAGGTACGAGGGTGACTACAAGCTGGGTAGCAATGATGGTCTTAGAGTGTTGTCTCCTCCCTCTAGATGTGTGACATCGGTGACGCGTCCCGAGGCAGCTTGTCGTCCTACGCGTACACTCTTATGGTGCTATATTTCCTTCAGCAAAGGTCTCCACCTGTCATCCCTGTGCTTCAAGAGGTACCCACGGGGCCTGTGTCCTCACAACACGGGCTGTCTCTGAGCCTCTGCTTCTGCTAGTGTGCTGTAGTTCTGTAGTTAAGTCTTTAACTTTTCCTAGACGTCTGGGTATCAATGCATTCATCTTTCATTCTGTACTAATACTTTTAAATTTAATTTCAGATATACAGAGGTGAAAAGAAACCAGAAATACTTGTTGATGGCTGGAATATTTACTTTTTTGATCAAATAGATGAATTGGTGAGTATTTTAAGGTAAAGATTTTCCTAAGCCTTGACTAAAAGTTGCATCTGTTTGTTATGAGAATGAAGATTGGCATTCACGAGTGTCCCCTCATTAAGCTAAGTGTGTTTTTAGGCACTGTACCCAGGATTTCATCAGTGTCCAGTGGTTCTTGGTAGTAACTATTCCAAGGGAACACATTTTTGCAGGGTGATTTTCTGAGACTCTGTGTAGATTTGCACTGAGTTCTGCTGACTGCACAACTCCCAGGCTTCTTCACGGAGTCTCCCGCCATCACATTCGAGATGCCTCCAACAGAGGAGGTTAATACACTCATGTAAATGCTGTTTTAAAACATACAAGAAAACCAGGCATGGTGGCACATGCCTTTAATCCCAACACTTGGGAAGCAGAGGCAGGTGGATCTCTGTGAGTTCAAGGCCAGCCTGGTCTACTAAGGAAGTTCCAGGACAGCCAGAGCTATATATGGTGAGACCCTGTCTCAAAAAAAAAAAGAAAGAAAGAAAGAAAAGGAAAGGAAAGGAAAAAAAATACAGGTGAACAAGAACTCACACAATTACATTTTTGTGTTTATAAGCCAGTTGATTAGTCCAGGTTTTTCCTCCTAGGGTGCAGATGTGTATGACTGTTAACATTTTTACGGTGGCGTGACATCCCTTGTTTCCTTCTGTCTCTAGCCCGCTTATTGGCCAGAATATGGAAGAAACACAGAATCTGTTGGGCAGCTGTGGTTGGGACTTCTCCGCTTCTACACGGAGGAGTTTGACTTTAAGGAACATGTGATCAGCATCAGAAGGAAAAGTCTGCTTACAACTTTTAAGAAACAATGGACCTCAAAATACATCGTTATTGAAGGTATGAATAAAGTCAAATTAGAAGTGACGTGTTGGCCTAGCAAATGTGAGGCAGTGGTTTGCAGAACCTTTTAAGTTGAACGTTGAGTCTGAACTATGAGTCCCCCTGGCTCTCCTGGCAGGACAACTTTCGTGGGGCAGTTTCTTGAACTGCTGCCCAGAGCATACAGTGCAGCAGCCCTGTTGTGGCCCACACCACCCTAAAGGTTCATCTCAAATACCTGATGCCTCCAGGGGGGCCTCTCATCAGTCAAAACGGCTCCGTTGAGCAGAACCCAGGTGGGGGAAAAGGGCACCAGTCGAGATGAGGCAGCTTCAAGACAGTGGGATATTTAATACCTAGAGCAAATTGTTTTTCTCGTTCTAAGTCTGTCGTGGATTTTGTTGTTGTTGTTGTTGTTGTTTTTATTGTTTTTGTTCGTGGATGAGTGCATGAAACATTTAAAAGTGAATGTGTGAAAGAGTGAGGAGTCCACAGGTTCCTATTTGAAAGCCTGTTCTAACTGTATAGAGATTCATTGCTTTGTATGGACTTTGGGTCTGGTTAGTTTTGGTGTGTGATGTTTTTATGTATTTGCAAGGGTCTTTTTTATAATAAAGTTAAAATAATTTAAAACTATACTGAAAGTTGGAGAATGCCACTAGAAATGAATTTTAGGACCTTTGCTTACTGAAACAGTTTGTCAGTGCTGACCATAGGGAGAGGCTTTTTCTAACTGGGCCTGGTGCTCAAACCTTTGGCTGAGGGAGATGGATCAGGTCACCCTACTGAATTCAAGGGTCCATTGGAGCATTGATGTTTGGAGTCTGTTGTCCCTGTTAGGAGTATAATTTTTAAAAAGTCAAAATGAAGGGTAAATGTTTTAATGAGCTGGGAAGTAGCTGAGGAAGTGTCTTCTTGGTCTCATAGGATCCATTTTCTTACCATGCACTGGTGTCTGGACGGTGTGTGGACTTCATTTCTTTGGGTAGTGTTGGATGCAGGGCTATGAACTTCAGCCTGGGCTATGGGTGGAGATTTAGCATTTTGGATGCTTCTGTCAAAGCAGAATTAGTGGAGAAGGAGGTCTTCTTGTATTACAATGTCTTCTGTTGTCGTTCAGCACATTAGGTGAGCTGAAAGTGTGATAGCCTCTATCTGTGATCTCAGCACTGAGAGGCAGGCCTGAAACTCAAAGCTGTCCTGCTGCAGCTTCCCAAGCGCTGGGGTTGCAGGCATGCACCACCACGCTTGGCTTAGTAGCAGTCTTTTCAGTTGTATGGTAACTAATGTACAGTATTCCTTTTATAACCAAGCAAACAGGCAAAGGACACACAACACACACACAACACATAAACACACACCGATAGAGGAGAGCAAGACTGGTCTGTCTGGGATGATAGTCTCATCACACTTATTACAAGAGGAGGCAAAGGAAGGGCTTTGTGCTCCAGCTGATGGTAACATCTGATGTTATGTTCCCCAGCCTTGTGTTTGCCCGCTGGAAGCTTAGCTGGCAGAGTCTTGATGCCTGGCTTCCTTCCCTGGCTCCTTCTGTGCTGCTGTGCACATGGGGCCCTTCATGTCCCTGTGGAGGGCTCTAAAAAGAGGCATCTGGGAAACTTTGCTTTTACAGGACTGTCTTGGACAGGAAGAAAATGATGTCTATCTTCACATGGTGACCACTAGTAATGTGTTTGTAGTATAGTGAATCATCTATAAAATAATAGTTGGTCTAGAAGGAGTGCTTGACAGCACTGTTTTATGGAACAGTTCGCTCACAGCTACATCTGTCATGCTTACCCTCAGCCTTTCCTTACCTCCTTTCCGCTGCATCTGGCTTTCCATGGTTCTTATGATTCAGACGCAGGTCTTGACAAGTGTGTAACAAGCGCCTTACGCCCTGAACTGTCTCCCTTGGCACTGATAATCAATATTTACCATCTCAGAATCACTCTATAGCTCAGGGTGGCCTGGAATACATTATACAGCCCAGGGGTGCCTCCAATTCCTGGTCTTCCTACTTCTGCCTCCTATGTGCTGAGATTACAGGCAGGAACTGGTGCTCCTGGTTGGTTTACTTATTTACATTGTGGTTTCTAATGTGAAGACAAAATGGACATTAAGCCACCTGGTTAATGAGTCTTGTCTTCCAGAAGTAGGTAACCTGTATAACATGAAAGACTGTATAAACACTATAAAGATGGCAGATGCTTTTTTCTGATTAATGCTCTTGGGAAATCTTGCCTTATATTTAGGTTTGCCTGTTGCTTAGCTGTACATAACTCTTACTAGTCAGCAAAGAGGCAACATTCTCTGCTTGCTGTGTGGACCTAGGTTATGCATGGGTGGTGGGATGTCCTCATTGTCATCTTCTTGTCTCTCTTGTTTTCTCACTCAGATCCCTTTGATTTGAACCACAATCTTGGTGCTGGATTATCAAGGAAAAGTAAGTTGCACTTGTTTGTAAACTTTGTGCAATCTCCTGTCCCTGTGACTATTGCAACTGAATTCCTACTTTTTTCTTTACAGTGACAAATTTTATAATGAAAGCTTTTATCAATGGTAGAAGAGTATTTGGAATTCCAGTCAAAGGATTCCCAAAGGACTACCCTTCAAAAATGGTGAGTTTGTGTTAGAAATTCCAGAAAGCCACTGAGGTGCACATCGTACCCACCCATATGCAGGCATTCAAGGATGGTCGAGTAGAGCGGGTTGACATATGTATGTATTCTCCTGTGTCCTTTTGTGGTCTGGTGTTGGAAATATGTGCAGGTGTTTTGATATATGTGTTCCTGACTGTGGCCCCACTTGGCGGTAGGTCTCTCCAAATCTATTCCTTCCCTCTGTCTAGAACTTTGTCCCCTTTGAACAACCAGGAAGACTTTGCTGCAACTTGTACATAGAGGTGTGTAGGTATTTCTAACATAACATTGTCGGGCTCCTGTCAGATACTACTCTGGGCATCTACAGTGGTACTTCTCATGCTTATTCAGGAGCCCCTTCCCCTGCACAGTCCATTAAAATGAGTACTTTCTTCTGTAAGTGTGCGGGTGGGATGCAGCATCCCACAAACTCCTACAGCAGACACTGAAGCCGCCCTTCTGTTTCTTTTTCTTAGGAAGCCACACAACAGCACCAGCACTCGCGTGTAACTCTTTACTTTGCCTTAGTGTAGAATTTGCACACCTATGTAGATTGTGTTTCTCAGTTCATGGCAGTTGATACAGGCCATTTAGTTCCCTGACACCCTCTACGTGGCCTGGGCTCCTCCTTTTATGTTGAAGCCGGGGGGGGGGGGGGGGTGGGGGGTAATGTGGTCAGTGTCCTCCAATTTCAGGAAATTAAAGAAACAGGTTTAGGTCAGTCTATCATATGCCTCTCACTGGTGTTAAGGCCTTGTTTGGGATGAACAATACAAATATTAAATACCAACCTGTTCTCGCACTGGTTATGTGGTGTGCCATGGTCTTGTTTGCTGTTTTTTTTTACACAGCTCTGTTCTTGTAGGAATACTTTTTTGATCCAGATGTCCTAACTGAGGGAGAACTGGCTCCAAATGACAGGTGTTGTCGAATTTGTGGAAAGATCGGACACTTCATGAAGGACTGTCCTATGAGGAGAAAGTAAGCACACGTTCAAAAGGGGTAGCCTTGTTTTTATTTCCTTGTTGGGCTGGTTTCTCAGGGTGGATCTGTTGGTAAAAGGAAAATAAGCCTCTGAAATGGGACATTTTTCAGAGAATTTAAGGTATTTTTTAAAAAATCAAAATGAAGTGATCCACATGGGGCTGCGGTTCCAGATGCTGAGGTCTGGCTCACGTGAACTCGACCACCTTCCAGTCTCCTGATGGTGTCAGTGAGAGGCAGGGGTATTTCTTATGGTCTGCTTGGACCATTGTTCTTCTGACTGACAGTGGTGTTGCTGTTAACTGGGCAGTGCTATTCTTATTTCAAAATACACTTAGGCAAAGTAGGTCACAATCTGGAATTAAGGACTAGTGATCAGTAGGGCAGAAAGAAATGATCTTGATACCTGGGTGCCATTTATGGGTACTCTATGCACTTGGGAGGCTGAGGCAAGAGAATGGTGAGTTCAAGACCAGCTTCAGCTACAAAGAGAATATGAAGCCGTCCTAGGCTGTGTGTCATATTCTCTCAAAAAATAAAATAAATGGGACTGAAGTAGTTAATGGGCTCAGTAGTTAAGAGCACTTACTGCTCATGCAGAGGACCCAAGTTCCATTCCTAGCATCTGCAGCCAGTGGCTCACAATCCCCTGTAACTGTAATTCCAGGGCCTCCAGGGACACTTACATATGTATGGTACACATACATATCCATAAAATAAAGTCACTTCTAAAAAATAAAATAAAGGGGAAAGTGACTGACACTTATTAAGATAAACCTCCTCAAAACCACTGTCAAATTTTTTCTTTGAAACTCAAGTTTTATAGTTCAGATTTTCACTGCCTTGTGAAAGCTGATTGATCAGAAACACTTATCAACACAAAGCACTTGATGATTTGAACTTCATTAACAGGTCATCAAAACAGGCATTAGCTCGAGTCTTAGCAGTGAGTGTTGACCTCGCAGCATTGTGACAGACAGGCTCTGGGCTTTCGGGTCCTGCTTATCTCTACATTTGTACATAACTTGATATTTTGTTAAGTTTCTGTAGACACTTTGCTATTACTATTTTATCTTTGATAGAGTGAGGCGACGGCGAGACCAGGAAGATACCCCAAACCAAAGATACTCTGAGAGCAAAGAAAAAAGAAGTAAAGAGGACAGAGAAATTCAGAACAAGTGCACAGAACAGGAAGTGCTGACTAAAGAAGACAAGCCCCCACAGTGCGTAGCTTCCAAAGCGAAGCCATCGAGGGCAGTCGTGGACCTGGGGCGGGAGAAGATTCTCAGGACACCTGTGGAAAAATGGAAGCGACAGGATGACAAAGACTTGAGAGAAAAGCGTTGTTTCATCTGTGGAAGAGAAGGACACATTAAAAAGGAATGCCCACAGTTCAGAGGCTCTCCAGGTACAGACACCTCTCCAAAGACTTTGATGTCTATGCTCAAGGGATGTTAACCTTTTAGAGCTTTTCACATTTTGTGTTGTTTCTTTAAGGAATCCATATACTCAGCAAAAATGGTGCTGTAAGGAAGCGCCGTCTCCCCTGACACACACCTTTAATGCCCACCCTCTGTATGGCATAACTGCTTAGTCCTTAGTCTTAGGAGAGTGAAAGATTATCAATGAAGTGGCAGTTGGCTCATCTCCAGTCCTTATAAGCATAGTCTCAGTAGCCAGTGAACGAGTTAGAGCAAGAGGCACGCAACTGCTCACTGTACGCACTGCCTGGTCACCAGGGGAAGCAGCGGCTGAGCAGGTGCATAGTAAAGAGAATAGAGAATAGAAGGGCGTTGACAGTGTTCGTGTGTACAGAGAACTGTGGGTGGGTTTCATCTTTAGCCCTTATTTAAATACCTTCTGTCAGTGACCATAGATAGCTATTCTTAGGATGAAGGGAAAAATGTCTTAACAGCCCACAGTTCAGAGTCATCCACAGCTCTTCTGGAGCTACTTAGGACACTACAACAGAAGATCACCTTAGCCCAGGAGAGTGACACCAGCCTGGGCAACCTAGTGTGACCCTGTCTTGAGCCTAAAATCAAACTACCCCCACACATTGAACCTTTATGTTGCTAGATGTAAGTGAGTTGGTCATTTTACTGAATAGGTTGTGTCCATTATGGGACCTTTTTAACAGGGTCTGGGCACCTTTAACCTGTATAAGTTACGGCCTTAAAAACAACCTATAGACTGCACTGGTCCTTAGAATAAGCCTGGGTGGAAACTGGATTAGCGTAGACAAGGAACCCTAGAGGGTAACTGATACTGCCCATTTGCTGAGCATGTTAGTTAGGGCAGTTCCTCCCTCCAGACACCCGTGTGCTGGGAGCACCGATGCACTCTTCCGTTTTAGCTACCAGGTCTGCCTGGAAGATTCTCTGGGTGTTTAAGACTGAAAGTTTTAGATCTCCTTTGTTTGTTTTGTTGTTTATTGTTTTGTTTAATTTATTTCTTTGTGTGTTTGAGACAGAGACTCACTATTATATTTAAAGCCAGCCTAGAATTTGCTATATAGTCCCAGCTGGGTTTAAACTCAGAATCCCCCTGCCTCCTGATTTCTGGTATTACATGCATGTGCTATTATGCCCAACTCATCCTTATTTATTTTTTAAGGGAGCCTTATATAGAAATTTTTAACATTTTCTTTTATTTTAAGTAATGCTTGAATATTTATGAACGATACAGCTTTGGCTGGCTTCTATGGCCTGAGTTAGCCTTATTCTTCTAAGGAGGTTGGAACTTAACCCCAGTATTTACCTTGATTTCCCTTTATAAGAAGGAGATGTGATTTAAAGAAATTAAAATAATGACATGTTAACATTCAGTCAACATGCCACTGAGGGTCAATTAGGCACTATTTCAAAGTTAAGCATAGTTAAAGGTGACCTCATTGAGCTCACACAGCAGCCTCCTTAAACCTAGTTGGACCTAGACAATATCGATACAATTTAACAGTTTATTCAAAGTTCCTCTTGTACTCTGTTTTGGATAAAGACTCAAGACTGTGTTTACAAACAGCATAAAGCAGACTTTCCTGGCCTCCTTCTCCTCTTCCTCCAGCTAAGTCTTCCTGCACTCCCCTGCAGGAGCATTCCTTTGTCCAGCAGCAAGCCTTAACTTACTGACCAGTCTGTCTCAAAACCGTTAGAGTGGGGCCTAAGTGGGTGGCTCAGTTAGAGAAGGGCTTGTACGAGGACCTGTGTTCTGTCCCCAGTGTGGACATGAAAAGCAAGGCATTATAGTGGATGCTCTTAGCCCTGTGCTGGAGAAGCAGACAGGTAGATCCTGAGGCTCACTAAGCAGATAGCTTAGCCTAACTAAGGAAGTCCCAGTGAGACACCCTGTCCCCTCAAACTAGAATGGACTGCTCTTGAATGAACTCAGATACATGTACACACACATGTGCACATACATACGTACGTACGTGCGTACACACACACACACACACACACACACACACAGAGAACTCTGGCAGCCGTAAGGAAAAGCCCTAGTCTAGAAACCCACCTATGTAGTGTTTACAGGTAATGTCAACAGTCAGCAGGAAGTGACACGTGGGACTAGAGTAGGACATGCTGCTTGGTGGTAATTAAAATAATCAGATGTCTCTGTTCCCAGAGTTCTTCCCTTCATGTCATTCCTTCAGTGGACTGTGTGGAATTGCATCACATCAACAGAAATGTTTTTCTTAAAACATTTTGCAAACAGGGCTGTTGCTTTCTATTTAGAATAGGAACGAAAAGTGTTCCTTTCTCTCTGTAGGTTTGTGTAAACCAGATTTTGTGTCTGGATACCCTTCACCTAGCCCTTTGAGACCAGTTGCTCAGGTAAAAGCCAGCCCAATCCTGAGAAGGGAGCCCTGTTCACTCTGCCTGCTCACCCCCCACCCCCCAGTCTTCTGGAGTGCTTGGAGCTGTGTGCTGGGCCTCCTGGCTAGCCTGTGTGCTTGTTCCTTCTGCGCCCATGTACTGTGTGTTAAGGCTTGTTGGGCCCTGGTAGCAGGAGCTTGCTGGATGACTAATGTGCAAACATCTGCCACCCATGTGCCTAATCCCAGCTCTTGGATGCACTTTGAGGCTGCTTTTGTTACTCTCACCTTCAGTCTTTGTAAACCAGTCTATTTCATTTTTTTAGGCAGTGCTTTTACATGAAGACAAAAAGAAACAAAAAACAACCATATTTTTGAGTCCCCAGTCAGGTATGTGGTTTTTAAAGGATCAGATATGTGTTGTTTTTCTTCTCTGAATATCTTACCACATGCCTTTAGAGATTCTTCCATTTCTGTGTGGTTCTGGCAGAGGGATATCAGAATCTCTCAGGGGAACTTAGAAAACAAAAAAAGCTCTTGCCTTGCTTCCACCTTACATCCTTAGTCTGATTGTCGAGTGGTTTGTTCTGGGTGACTTAACCTCTTGGGGAGAATTGCTACCCTCAACCATGGAATCCTTCCTTGTGCATCTTATGACTGCTGTGGAGATGCCGTTGTCTTGCCCTCACTGTAGTCTCCTGTGGAGATTATCTGCCATATCCCAGCAGAAGGAGCGAAAGCCTCCACTCTACAGCCAGACAGCTATTTCATTTATTTATCCCTTCATTAAATACCGGTCTCAACCCTGATTACACCCCAGTGAGTGGCAAAGCCCCTCCTCCACGGTCTTGTCAGGGACAGATGATAAAGGACACCCATATGGTGACAGATACTTTAAGCAGGGAAATTGCAAAATGATGCTGAGTATGGCATTGTCCCCTCTAGTAAAACATCTCAAGTCAGCCAGGTCTTAGGATGGGAGGGCTGCTCTTCAGCTCAAGGCTGTGGCAGTTGTGGCGTGAGCACGGGAGAGCAGTGGAGATGAGTCTGTGTCCTGGAACTCCAGCAGTGAGGAGGGACTGGAACGTTTTTCTTAGTGAGACGGGAACCTGGTGGAGACTTAACTGGAGGAATGGTGCTCTTTGAAGACTTGTGAAAGGCTAGGGTGGGAACACTGCAGCCACTAGCATCTTTACCTAGGTAGCTGAGGCTTGGGTAGAGACTGTCAGGGAGGATGGTTGAGTGTGGATATTCTGAAGGTAACACCAACAAAATGGATGTATTGGGCAGTGACATGAAAATACAGTGAGGCTCAGATGTCACGGCAGTCTTTGTCTGAGAGCTAGAAGAATAAAGGAGAACTTTATTGTAGAGGGAGAAACCAAAGTCTGTTTCATAGTGGTAGCTGTAGAATTCTAGGGCAGAGATGTCGAGTGGCCTGTTGACTCTTACGAGCCTGGCATTTATTTGGTCCAGGCTGCAGAAAGGAGTATAAGTGTTGTCACCGTGGAGATAGCATTTTAAGACCCTGTGCTGGGGAGATCTCCCAGCAAGTAAAAGCACATGGAACAAAGGGAAGTTTGTGGACCCTGGAAATAAAGAAGACAGAGGGAAAGATGACTAGAGAAGGAGCAGGAGCCAGAGTTGGGTCTCGGAGTGCAAGCGAGTAAGTGCTCTGTGAAATGCTGCTCAGAGTTGTGTATGGAGACTGAGCTCGGCATTGGGCTCGGTACCTGGGCTCGCTGAAGCCTTTGCAAAGAGCTTTTTCTTTGGTAGCAAGAATCAGAACTGCACAAGAAGGAATTGGAGCCTTCTTGGCCTTGACTGTGGTATTAAGGGCAGAGCCACCTCCTGCCATGTTGCAGGCCTGTGGAGGGATGCTAAAGAGAACATGGTGGACTACCAGGGCAAGAAGGTCCTTTCCTGGTATTTCAAGTGTTCTTCTGAGTCTTGAAAAAGAAAGGACAAAATTTAGGTAAAGGAAAGAAAGTGACTTTTTCAGCATTACAAAACTATAAAACATGATGAAACCCTGAGTCCTGGCCAGTAGATAACCTGAGTAGCTTTGCTTAATCAATCCATTCTGGTCCCTTTATCCTCTTTAAACTTAAGGAGGCTAAAGGAGGGAAGTTAAGAACCAAGAGCATGCACAGTCAGTCCCTTTTAAGTTTTTGCATTTTTTATTAAAGAATGGGGGAGGGAAGTCTTTTGTAACGTGAGGTTCTTTGTCCTGGCCGGTCCTTGAGCCTCAAATAAACATACACAGACTAAATTATGAAACTGTTGGCCAATGACTAGGGCTTCTTTTTGGCTAACTCTGTCTTAATTATTAGCCCCTATCTATTAATATAAGTATTCCACTTGGTCTTATCTTACCAGAGAAGGGTTCCGTGCGTCCTATCCTGTCCCCACAGTGCAACTCCTCTCTGCCTATACTTCCCAGAATTCTCCTCTTCTTCTAGTCCTGCCTTTCTTGGCCAATAAGAGAAACATATACACAGAAGGACCTCCCCATCTGTCTTTTATGTATGTGTTTTGCCTGCATGGTGCCTGTGGAGGCCAGAAGAAGGTGCTGAATCCCTGGAAATTGAGTTACAGATAGTTCTAGGCTACCTTGTGGATGCTGAGAATCAAACCGGGTCTCCTACTGGAGCAACAAATACTCTTAACTGCTGAGCCATCTCTAGAAAATGAAATTTTTAAAGATGACACGTGATTTTTTTTACTACAGCTCTGTCTCATTCAGTTAGCAGTAACCTCTATTATGCATTAGACTCTGTCCCAGTGTGGGTATGTAAGAACAAGTTCAGAACATGTAGAACACAGATGAGCTGCAATTTCAGGCATCCCCTGGGGAGTCTAGGAATGGCATCCTAATGCTAAGAACAGAGTATTCACTTTTTAGCTGCGCTCAGACCATGACAGATTCCCTGGCTCCTCAGAGGATGAGCTGTGTGTCCTGGTCATTCCAGCCTCTTCTGTCGAGGCAAGGGCCCTGACCACACTCGGGGGAAGCTGAGGAAGCTTTGGGCTAGGAAAGCCTGTTGTCTGTGAGTATCTAATGTCTGCGAATGCTGTTAGTGGGGGGGGTGGCGGGGGGGAGGGGGAGGCCACGGGACATTCGAGCTGTTAATGTGTTTGACTCAAGGGTTTTTTGTTTTGTTTTGTTTTGTTTTGAGTACCAAGAGGCATTGTCTTAAGTATTTGCAATTATTTTACTTTTTCTTTTAGAGACTGAGGGGAAACATTGAAATTATATCAGATCTTTTTTTTTTTTTTAAAACTAGTATCTCATGTAGCCAAGACTGGCTTTCAATTCACAGTGTGACTGAGGGTGAGCTGTGCCACACACCTCATGCATAGTAGACAAGCAGTCTGCTCTCTATGTGACATCCCCAGCCCTGGTATCAGATCTCTTTGCACAAAATGTAAAGTATGTGGGTGTTGGGGTTGATGTGTACAATAAGGGAAGGTAATTTAAAAGAAACAGTAGTCTTCAAATCTCAACTGCACTTGGACCTGAAGGAGAACACTGTATAGTGACATATAAGCAAAGGGAGCTTGAGAGAGTAGGAGCTCCAGTAGTTCTCAGGAAAGTCTGTGATTGTTCTCCATGGGACACATCACTTCAAAATAAGAGTTCGGTTGGGTACTCTCCAAGTCCACTACACAGAAGTGAGAGGGGAATGGAGGTGCCCTGCAGATGAGCGGGTGGTGGGCGGGGAGGATAAATGGGCTGTGTTATAACTTGCTGACTTCCAGATGACCCCAGCATTCTGGAAAGGTGTGGACAACAGACACCACGAGCCAGTGGAATAGTTTTCCCTGTAGATCTGGGAGTTTGAAAATCACAGATGTACCATAGATAAACAGATGAAAAGAATGTTATTTTAAGCAGCTTTGACAGATCTTCCCAAAACATTTTACATTGTTAAAATACTGATATTCTTGATGCCAGGCATATAAAGAACTATAGTATAAACATCTGTTCTGTAGTTTGTCTCATGGCAGGGTTTCCCTCTATTTGTTGGGGCTGCCATGCGTCCTGCACACACCTCAGGCAAACACTGTGAGCAACTGTGTGTGTGAGTCAGAGAAAAGGCTCCTGGGGGTGGTGGTTCCACTGACCTTATCCCCCACCGTCCCCAAGTCTGCACAGACCGGCATCGCTCAGCTCATGAGTTTACATCTCGTGAAAGTGGAATTTTACTATAATTTTGCAAGTTTTAAAACAGTAGAAGAAAACTGCAGATGTTAGTTATATATCTAGAAATGGCATGGGCAACTGACATTTATTTAGTTACAAACAAGTTATTAGTTATTCTTCTGGGTAAAAATACTGCAACTAAAAAACTTATTATGGGGAAATTTGATTACAATTGTATTCGGCTTTCTACTAGAAAAAAGTTGTAGATGGGTAGGATTTGTCCTTACCCTTAAAATAACTCATGAAGTAAAGTAATGACAGCTGCCAGGCTTACCTGTCATGTGCAGGGGTAAATTACGTTGTTAGCTTGTGAACCGTGTGTCTGTTGTTAGGTAGAATTACTTTCCCTTGAACCCCTTTGCAGACTGTGCCTTCGACCCCCTTGAAGTTTCCTTAGTGAGCACATATTGATGGACAGCCTGTGCTTTTATGCTTTGACTTTGCTGGTCTTGGGAAACAGATGCATTTCTGCTTCAGATGCCATGGCTCAGAAAATATTGTTACTTTAAATTATAAAGACCACTGGTGGGGCTGGGGATGGCTCGGTGAGTCAAATGCTGGCATTCAATTGTAAGGACCAGAGTGGCTGTGGCAGCCTGCTTGTAATCACAAGAGGTAGAGAGGGAGGAAAGCCCCAGAGTAGGCTGGATAACTAAGTAAACCTGCCTCAGTATGTACAGAGAAAAACTATGAGGAAGGTACTCATTGTCAGCCTGTCTCCATATGTGGATACACACATACACAACATGTCCAAGCATATTTGAACGTACATAAACATGAAACTATCATACACATGGGGGGGTGGAACGACACAATGTTTGTTTCCATTGGGCTTTAAAATTCTGGACAATGATAAATTTATTATCCGAATATACATAAACATGAAGGAGAAAAGATAACTACCAATCTCTTAAAATATCTCTGATTTTTGGCCGGGTGTTGGTGGTGCATGCCTTTAATCCCAGGACTCGGGAAGCAGAGACAGGTGGATCTCTGTGAGTTTGAGACCAGCCTGGTCTACAGAGCGAGTGCCAGGACAGGCTCCAAAGCTACACAGAGAAACCCTGTCTCGAAAAAAAACCAAAAAAGAAACAAACAAATATCTCTGATTTTTAAAGCTTCAGGCCTTGGAATTAAATGGAATAAAGAAAAGGCTTGTGGTAGGTCATTCTTTATAATATATGTATATATTTCTTGTAATCATCTTGTATGAATGTATTATTTATCAATTGACTACCCTGACATACTAACTACAACAAAAGCATTGATAAATTAGATCTTAAAGCATTTTATTAAATCTCAAGCTATAAAAATTTCCTCGCTGGGCATTGGTGGCACACGCCTTTAATCCCAGCACTCGGGAAGCAGAGGCAGGCGGATCTCTGTGAGTTTGAGGCCAGCCTGGTCTCCAGAGCGAGTGCCAGGATAGGCTCCAAAGCTACACAGAGAAACCCTGTCTCAAAAAACAAAAAACAAAAAAATATTTCTTCTATTAGGCTTTTTTATTTTGACTATGTAAATGGTCAAAATAAATGTTATAAAAATTGATTAAAAGTTACATTTTATGCACTTACTAAAAATGATTTACACTAATGAGGTAGGATACTTCCTCTTTGGATAAGCATTACGTGTGTGTGTGTGTGTGTGTGTGTGTGTGTGTGTGTGTGTGTGTGTGTGTGTGTGTGGTATTCCTATGTCTTTGATGTGTAAACACTGAGAAATTCCAATAGTCTTCTTGACAGCAAATGAGAAGCAATAAAAATACTTAAAGAGCAGTGGTTCTCAACCTTCCTAACGCTGCTGCCACCCTTTAATACATGTTGGGGTGACCCCCAACCATAAAATTATTTTGTTGCTACTTCATAACTGTAATTTTGCTACTGTATGAATCATATAAATATCTGCATTTTCTGATGGTCTTAGGTGACTCCTGTGACAGGGTTTTGAATGGGTAGTGGCACAAAGGTTGAGAGGTTAGAAATGGAAGGTTAGAAGCGTTTCTTCCTGGCTCTCTGAAACAGGGTTTCTCTGTGTGGTCCTGGCTGTCCTGGAACTCACTCTGTAGACCAGGCTGTCCTGGAACTCAGAGGTCTGCCTGCTGCTGCTTCCCAAGTGTTGGGATTAAAGGCGTGCACCACTACCACAGGTACAAGATACAACAGTGCCGCCCAGTTACCTGAATGCATTGTTAATTATGTGACCCAAAATTGAATGGCATGTAACAGAAAATTATTTTTAATGATTATTCACCTATCAGTGAAATTCTTCAGAAGTTAAAGAAAAAAAGGGGGGCGCTTTAGAGACATTCGCATTGCCACAGTTGTAAGCATTTTGTTTGCTTCCCATTGCCCTAAGAGTCATGAGGAGTTCAATGAGAAACATGGTCATGGTTCTGTCCATAGCATTGAACTCATTGTAGGAGCACAGTGTGCAAAGTCAGTTCTTAAGAGACATTCTGCACTTACGTCTTCAAGAAGTTTGTGTGAACTCCAGTACAACCAGGGTTTGCGGTGGGGCTTCCTTCAGTTATCTCTCCCTTACAAACACACCTAGGGTTTATCTCCTGGGTGCTTCTAAATCCGGTCAAGTTGACAGTGAGAGTTAAACACCACAGAGGTGTGTTTTCTATTTTATTATTGTTTTTTCTTTAGGAAAACTGTGTCCATGCCTTTGAAAATATGCACTACTGCTTATATTTTCACTTTCTTTGAATGACATTTAATTCTGCAATCCATTTGGAAATGAGTGATTGGGGCGGGGGCACAGTTTAAAAAAGGAAGCAAGTTTCCATCTACCCTTCAAAAATTATGATTTGAGCCAGGTGTGGTACTGGTGGTGGCGTAGTCCTTTAATCCCAGCACTCAGAGGCAGCCGAATCTCCATGAGTTCCAGGCCATCAAAAAACAAACCGAAATTTAAAAAAGTAGTTGACATGATGCCAGTCACTAAACACTTTGTATTCTCTCTGGTTTGAGTAGAGTTATTCAGTAGTAGCTATGCAGAGTTCTCAGCTCTCTAGCCTAGGTCACGTATGTGTCCCAGACTCCTGAACACAGTAACTGTTGTAAAGTGTGGTTTGCTTCAATACTAATTAGTTCTCATTCCTGTCCTTCACCTTTAAGTACAGTGAATTTTATTTTCCCCTTGTAAGTCCATAAGGTATCACTAGACTCGGTAGTGGTGGGAGATACTAACTTCTGACCAGAGAACTCTCTGCCATCTGTTTGGTTGCAGACGAAAAGAATGACCTTTGTAAAGAGTGTTCAAAGAGTTGGTTTCCTCCAGCCCCAGCGCCAGCCTGGGGACACAGTCTCCCTGCAGGGACTTGAAAGCACTGTGCAATGCCTCTTTGTACACTTGTTCCTGTCTAGCTTACCCACTTGACCCAGGACAAGTGCCCTTTCTAGTGGACACACCTCTGTGAGTGACCGACAGTAACTGTTGTGTGACTTAGATCAAGTAAGGCAATGTTCATTAATGTCGGATTTTGTTTTCCCTCCTAGGTAGCCTTTCCAGTAAATATATGACTCAGGGGAAAGCTTCAGTGAAGAGGACCCAGCAAGAATCATGAGGGAAGGAAACGCAGCCCTGGAAATGGCCAGTCAGGCACCCCTATCCACTTGGAAAATTAGGTTCACTTCACAGGACATAGCAACACAGATCAGGCTTCAACAGAACAGTTGAGGGAGATGTTGGAATTTTTTAAATTTTAATGAAATTGTCAATGAGGAAAAGAAAAATTTTAATACAGTCTTAACATCAATCCCCACAGATTTGAAGAATTTAATAGAAGCCATGATGTGTTTAAGCAAACTTAAAAGAAAAAAATATAACTGGGGGCCAGTACTCAGTGACTACAGTGTCATGCTTTTTAATTCTTTCAGAACACACTAAAAATAGTGTGCTGCCCACGGAAGGAATTAGCCCTCCTTCCCCTCTGCATCCCTTTTTGATCTCAAGTGTTTGTTGCTGGACCCTGGTGTGGACACACATCGGTACCGTGTGCGAGCATTCTCCATGGTTCTTCGTAGAAGTGGGAACACAGAATGCAGGCACCGATGGACGTGGGCCTCCGGGCCTACAGCAGCACTGACACATACCTGGGGCTTCCTTCTCTACACGACATAACAATGAAGTCATGAAAACAAGTAGTCCTATTTGCTGGTTTAAGAAAAAGAAAGAAAACTTCAAGGGGAAAATGCAAGAATAAAAGTGCTTTTTACTTTTTATGATACTCAGAAATTGGGGTGGAGAGCTCTTACAAACCTCTGGAGATCAAAGAGGCTGCTGTCTGCCAGTCACAAGTTGGATTGGCACCCTTCTGGATCTGACTGGAGCAATGTCTGAACTGTTTCTCTAACTTCACAAGCCTTTCTGAAATAGTACATCTTCAGAACTATGCCTCAGTTTATTTATCATTTTAAAATAAAATCGAACTTTGAATCTGTAATTTTATCCACATTCTTTTCGTATAGAAAAAGCCTCATTAGAGCAAACAGTCAGGGATGTGGGACAGGACAAACATCCTTAGTATTGATGACTGTGAGGTGCCCTTTGACTGCTCTGGGTTGTTGACAGCTGTGTGCTGGGTCTGAGCTGCAGGAGACTGGGGGCTAAGAGAGAGCTTGCCAAGGACATTCCCAGAATTGGGAAGTCCTGGAACATGCATGCATGTGCACTTCTGTTCCTATTCTAGCCACAGAAGTGTTTGAGAATTTGGAAATCATGCTAAATAAAAATGGTGACCATCAAATTCATAAGTTGTGCTACTGGGCCAGCTGCCTGCTACGTGACTGCTCAGCTGCTGTTCCTCTTGTCTCTGGCTCTGAAATGGCAGCATGCCACTGTGGCCTCAACAGCCACACCTTCCAGGAAAAGCACTTGTGTTGCCCCTCTGCCCTTAGAGCAGACAAGAAATATGCCACCAGACTAACGTTTATCCCCAGTGGTTATTTTCTTCTTGGGTTTTTTTGGTTGGTTTTGGGGCATATGTGTTTTAACTTATCCCTAAAATTGGGAAACAGAATTGCCGTGTTTTCTTATATCCTTGCAGAGATTTCCTACGTTTTGTTTTGATTCTTAAAAGAAACTCTGTCCAGCAGGCTGGGGGTTTGGTGGCTTACAGTGAGACTGGGACAGTGAGGCGTGTTTGACCAGATGAGGGAGGAGAGTGCCCAGGACTCGGCCTTTCTCCAGGTACCGGCTCCCCACAGCCCCGCCAAAGCTGCCTTCACAAGTGAGTGATGTCAGTGCCCGCTGCTGTTCTTTCTAAAACCGCAGGATCCAGTTTTTACAGCCAGAGTTTGAAAGCTGCGTCTTCACTCTTGCTCACTATGGACAGCGCTGACAAGCTTCGTGGTAAAAGACGCTTTCCAGTGTTCTTAAAAAAAAAAAAAAATCAGTCTATTTTGTCTTTTTGCTTCAAAAGTAGTTTCCATTTAAGTGGAGGGAAAGAAAATCTTCTACGTGGAACAAAACCCTCACAAGACAGATCCGTGAGTGTCGTTCACAGTGTCACAGGCACCGCAACCGCAGCAGAAACGCGGCGAGCCCGTCTGGGCAGCAGCAACGTGGAGCATCTCCTCTCACCCGCAAAGCGCCCTGGGGGCCGCTCGCCCTCCGTCCTTGTCCTCGGAGCCGCCCCGGGGAAAGCACCCGTCACCCAGGGCCGAGCGCTCCTCCCGGGCCTTCCTGGAAGGGCAGCTGCTGCTCGCGATAAGGGGCTCCCGCTTCCCATCGCGAGCGTGCTGCTCTCACGGGCCCCGAGCGCGCGCGCACGCGCAGCTGCTCCCGTGGACGCTCGCCCGCCGAGCACGGGCCCCCGGAGCCGCCTCAGCACCACGGCGTCTCCTCCTCCATCCGTCACCGGGCCTCCCGCCCGCCAGGGGGCGCCGCGCGGAAGCCGCCGTTCCACTTCCGGTGGCGCAGCCCGCAACGTCACAGGTCGCCGCCCGCGCGTCGTCAGCGATGACGGCCGCGCGGCCCGGGCCCCCGTCACTCACCCGGCCGTCCAATGGTGGCGCGGGGCGGGGCCTGCGGCGCCTGCGCCGGAGCTTGTGGCGTCGAAGCGCCCGCCCCCCGCCCGCTCGCCCGCTCGCCCGCTGCCCTCGGTCCGCGTCCATGGAGAGAGGCTGAGGCGGCCGGACGCTCCGGCCCGCCCGAGCGAGGCTGCGGGCGCCCTCGACGTGGCCATGTCGGCGTCGTTGGTCCGCGCCACGGTGCGCGCCGTGAGCAAGAGGAAGCTGCAGCCCACGCGGGCGGCGCTCACGCTGGTGAGTCACCCAGGGCAACCGGGCGAGCCTGGCCCCGCCGACCCGGGCTCCCGGCGGGCGGCGGGCGGGCGGGCGGGCGGACGGGCAGCGCCGGGGTCACGGAGGTCACGTCCCCCGCGGGCCTCCCTCGATGCCGGCGACCTCGGCGCGGCTGTCGCCCGCTGGCCGAGTGGGAGGTGTTTTTATGACGGGCCGTTGTCGGGGCCTCTCAGGTAGGCTCGGCCGTCTGCTCCGTTGCTTCCCCCGGAGCCAGCTCGTCGTCGTCCCCGCAGGCACACCGGGCGATGCCGAGTGCTGTGCTTCCGGCTAGGATGGGTCTTAGGCAGTCAGGGTCCGTCCTCAGAGAAGCCAGGGCACCGGACTTTTCTCTGTTTGTGGTTTGCCCGTGTTTTCTTTCTCTCTTTTTTCCCCCGTATTGCCTGTTCCTCGGGAGTTTCCGAGCTGCCCCCTTTCTTCCCCATTCTTTCCTTTTCAGCAGACGTTATCAAGGCCCGCAGTGTTGTTTGTGTGTGTGTGTGAGAGAGAGACAAGAAACAAGAGACTTGCCTGCCCCTCCCCCTCCCCTACCCCACCCCACCCCGGCCGTGCTTACCAGAAATAACGTCCCTGCCGGTGTTCTGTAATCTTGTGCGTCTTCATGAATCGTCACGGCGGATCCCAGTTCACAGACTCGGCTGTGGAGTCTGCCATCGGAACTCATCCTTCAAGTTGTGTCCGGCCCTTGAATCTCCTTTCCCTGTGATTCTCGTAGCGGCTAGTATGTGAGTCTGCTGGCTGGTGTTGGGAAACATTCTGAACCCCAGCATGTGTACCAGTTAATCAAGGGCTTACTGAGGGGAGGGGGCCCCCGCAGGGAAAAGGAGACCAGCAAACACCGGTAAACTGATGCAGATTAAATACTGGTTGCCTGGCCGCCTGGATCGGACAGGGGATTTGACACATTGGAACAGCTGAAGAGTGCTCTAGAGTCTACTGGAAGTGAGCCATGGCAAGGAAAGGTGTCCCTTGAAAACGTGAGCAAGGGCTGCCTCTCTTAGCTGATGTTTGTCCTGGGGAGAACTGATGGTTTGTGGTGGTGAGTGCGGGGGGGGGGGGGGGGGTGTTGAGGGGTTAGGACTGGCAATGTCTCAGTTCACCACCTTAGTGCAAGTACCCTTGGATACTGGCAGAGAACATCCAAGGAGAATGGGCTCCTTCCCACCCCCATATATCTCCAGGAGTTAGTAAGAAGAATTGGGTTTGAAGGGAGCAGAGTAAGGTGTGACGGAAGAGTGTAGGACTTAGACACCTCCTGGTTGACAGGCCGCTTTATCTCCCTCATTGTGCAAGGCAGTCTAGAGGCTCTTGCTGCATAAAGCTCAGTTTGTGAGTAAATGATGGGCCAGCCAGTCTGTGTCGGTATCTACAGAGAAGCTAGTTCACTGTTCACAGAAGGGGGGTGCTTCCCCTCTGCTGCCTGATGGCGAAAGACCTGTTCTTGGCTGGAGTAGGTCCAGAAGACCTTTGGAACAGCAACTGGCACGTGCATGCGGTTCAGAAGCTGTTATCGGGAGAACTACAGTACAGCTGGTTCTAGTCCTGTGGTAGAGCAGCTGCTTAGGGTGTGAGAAGGGAGGGAGCCTGTTAGCAAAGGATCTTGTCCTCCTGCGAAGTGTGGTTTGCTTCGTTAACTCTTTGTGTCATCAGTTTGGTAGCCCTTGCAAATACTCAATTGTGCCTCAACCAGGGAACTGTAAGACTAGAACCACAATGAGTAGCAAGCCCCAGGGGTGGGGGAGGGGCCCAGCTGGCAGAGGACGTGCTGAGAGGCATGAGTTCCCAGATCAAAACAGCTGGGGGTGGGGGTGCTGCATACTTGTAATCCCAGTGCTGGGACTGGAGAGGGCCGGGCCTGGGCTCCAGTGGCCAGCCAGTGACCCTGCTGGACAAGCCCTGGGCCTGTGAAGCAGATCTGAAACATTCACTTGGGGTGCATTTCCCAGCCCTCTGACAGCAAAGACGGCCCTGAAATAAGTTTTGGTTTGTGGCTGTGAATATCTTAGATTTACATGTATTTAACTTGTATACATATATGTGGACACATGTGCCTTAGTGATGGTATGGTAAGAGGGAGTCATTTCTTACTTTCCAGCATGTGGGCCCCAGGGATCAAGCTCTGGACCTCAAGCTTGAAGGCAAGTTCCTTTACCTGATGAACCACCTCACCAGCCCTTTAATAATTTTTTAAAAACTTCTTCAAAGTGTTCTCCCTTAAGCAACCGCATTCCTATGGTTTACGTGGGAGTTGATTAAAAGGCATTGTTAGATTTTTGTGTGTTTCAATAATCTGAATTCTGAGTCTTTACTTGTTGGTGGGTTTCTTGGGAAGATTCATGTTGAGCTATCTAGGGGGTGCAGACACAGTAGAGAGCTGCTGGACTTCGGGGAAGACGTTCTCATCATGGCCAGGGTGTGCACATAGACCTGGAGTCAAGGGGGACACTTAACCTTCTGCTATACCTAGAATAGAAGGGGGCAACCCTACCCCTAGTTCCCATCAACCCCATTCTGTTATTTTGACTAACAAAAACATTTCCTTCAGCAGTTCACTCTACTCAAGTCAGAGGCATGAAGGTCAAGTGGCAGGACCCACCTGCAATACTTAGTGTCTGTTTGCAAAACAAGGCAAAATCAGCGCTGGCCACTTGCCCAGTTTCAGCTGTCAGTCCCTCTCCTTGAGAGCTCCTTAGTAACAGCTCCCCCTGAGGAACATGGTCCTTTGACAGCTGCTCAAAGGCATTCAGGTCATGTTAATGTCACTTTCCCTTTGCGAGCCTTTCCCTGTATACAGTGTGTCAACATTAACAGCCCAGTGCCTGCCTGCGTGGATGATGGTTCCATGTACCTTGTTTTTACTTGATGTGTTGAACTGGTTTTGTTTTGAGAAAGAGCTAACTGTGTGGATCAAGCTGACCTCAAATTAATGATACTCCTGCCTCAGCTTCCAGTAGCCAGGAGTATTAGGCAGCTACTGTTTAAATGTTTTCTAAGACTTGAGGAAAGAAGGAAACCTGATTTTTAAAAATCAAATTGGATAACTTAGAAAACCTTATGGGGATAAAACTCAGGCCCAGTTAATGAAAAAGTACCCATGTGCTCTCCTCATCTTCACCTTTGACCTGTGCCCTCGAAACCCAGGCTCTCCTTCAGATTCCTGCTCCAGCAAACACTTTTCTCTGGGCTTTTTGTTTTATGAGTGGTCTGTCTGCATGTATATGTACCATGAGTGCCTGATGTCCCCAGGGGTCAGAAGAGGGCATTGGAGTCCCTGAAACTGAAGCTACTGGTTGCTGGGAATCAATGTCAGGTTCTGTGCAGGGACAGCTAGTGCGAGCTCTAAGCCGCAAAGCCACCTCTGCAGCTCCTCTTGTAAGAGTATTTTCAGAAGTTGTGTTCTGTTAACAAAGAATGGGTTTGTCTCCTCAGCATGCCTGTCATAGGAGATTTGATGCCGTAAAGGCTGGGAAGGAAGTGCTCAAGGGAAGTCTCTTGGAAGTGTGATAAACAAGCACATTTTTATGTCCTATTTATCCTCGGTAAACCTTTTACTTTCACTAAAATTGTTTTCTTTCTGAAATTAAGTTTAGATAATTAAAATCTGTTAGAATCTTTAAAATCTGCACATCTGTTTAATTCCTTCCCAAATTTGTTCACATTTGAAAGTTATTTCTTTTTCTGGGGCCATATTTCAGAGCAACCACTTAAGATGTGAAGCAGAGAATATTGGTGTACTCTGGCATTTGATGTCACCAGGTAGCATACCCTCGGCTGATGTTCAGATGACACTCTGCATTCCTTCCCGAGAAGAGCAGCCTGACAGTCAAAGTATACAATTAGGAGCAGGGGCAGGATCTTCCACAGACACTCAAATCCCAAGGACTTAGAAGTGTAAGCTCGCCTGTCAGTTTCTCTAGTTGCTTTGTGGTCTTGATTATTTTAGTAATAACTTTTATTTGGCTTTATCTCTAAATGTCTTATTGCTGTAGCTTTATTTTATGAGAAGTACAAATAATGGCAAGATGTAATAAAAACACCTGTAATTGGCTTGATTGATGATAATTACAAGCTGCCAAGTAACCAGAGAAACATTCAGTCTTCTTATAACTCAGTCTGCCTGAGCATCACTAGTTAGGAGTGTGCGTTAGTTTTCTTTTGCAATTTGTTTTCTCTTTTGACATGCACCTGTATGCTGGGCTTTGGTCATTGTCACCCCACGTTGACCTTTCTCTCTCTCTCTCTCTCTCTCTCTCTCTCTCTCTGTCTGCCTGTCTGTCTGTCTCATTAAAGCCATTCTTCCTAACAAGCCCCAATACTTAGATACATTGTTGTTGTTAAAGGGTTTAGGTGGGGGAGGGGGGTGTTTGGTTTTGAATGTTGCAGGTCAGACTAGGTTCCCAGCGTCCTCTACAAGAAGGTGGACAGGGTTTCCCTGTGTGGTTCTGGCTGTCCTGAAACTCACTTTGTAGACCAGGCTGGCCTCTAACTCAGGGATCCATCTGTCTCTGCCTCCAGAGTTCTAGGATTAAAGGTATAGGCCACCACTGCCCAGCTTGTTGTTAGTTTTAATGCCTGTTTTAAATACCTCCTTGAGGTTGGCATTCCTTTCTTCTGCCCTTCATGTTGGGCCTGTGTGCCACTTCAGTCTCTGCACTGTAACTGGGGTCAGGACTATACAGAGCACACTGGCATTGATGTGTGTGGTGTGTATGTGAGGGGTGCTGGTACGTGTGCACATGGGTGGGTGTGTGGGTGTGTGTGGGTGTGTGTGTGTGTGTGTGTGTGTGTGTGTGTGTGTGTGTGTGTGTGTATGTAGACTGGAGGACATGGCCAGTCTCATTCATTCCTCAGGTGCCCTCCACCTTTCTTTTTCTTTGAGACAGGGTCTCTCACTGAACTGGAACTCCCCAAGTAGGCTAGGCTGGGCTGGCTGCCTCCCTCCCTCCGGACACCTCCCTACCCCACCTCATCACCTTCCTACCCCACCTGGCCAGCTTATTGTTTCATTTTATGGAGACTGAACTCATGACTTCCAAACAAGCACTTAACCAGCTGTGCAGCCTTCTCATCCTGTAACACACAGCTTCTTATTTCATGTTGTTTTCATTGTTGACTCTGTATTTTCTAAGTTGATTCTGTGACTCTTGGTTTGGTTCCATAGCGTATTTTGTACTTTATCATCTGTCCAAGCCTCTAAGTGAGATCTGAACTAGGGCTGGGCCTGTGATCTGTCCCCTGAGCACTGGCCTGATGCTTGTTACACTTGATCATAATAGACCCTGCCGGCTGGAGTAGCTAGTGAGCACAAAGTAGGAAGGATTTCTCTCACCTTTGTTACTGTAGCTGCCAGTTTGCACTGTGCCCCATCCTCTCCTGGACTTAATTGTCACACTCTCTAAGCTGCCCTCTGCATTTCAGATTTAGTCTTCACGGGAGTCCTGGGGAAATGGGATTGTCCCTATTACCCCAGGTAGGAAGCTAAATGTTAGAAAAACTGTTTACGGTGTCTACCTTTGGAACATACCCAGGAAGTAGTCCAGGAATGTTGCGGGTCAGACTAGGTTCCCAGCGTCCTCTACAAGAAGGTGGACAGGTGGCAGTGATGGGAGAACTGTCTACATCAGGACATTTTCTCCTGCCGAAGACCACTAAGCTAGGCTGAGCTTCATTCTTAGCTACACAGTCACATACATTGTCCTGTCACTGAGGAGCATGGCTGCTCACCCAGGTATCCTGGTATGTTGTTGACCCACACTGGAAATCTGTGCCTGGAAGCAGCTCTAGCCGTACACTCAGATGGATCTGAAAGGGGTTGAGCCAATAGGGGAAACACCCAAAGTTTGGCTCTTCTGCTGATAGGCTGTTCGTGAGCTTCTCTCTATGGCACTGTGCTTGTTACAGGGCACGAAGTAGATACACAAAATATGATCTTCCAGGAAAAGTGGTTTCCGTTGGGGTAAGAGTGTGTGTGCTGTGGCTGTGACTTCCTTTGCTGCATGGAATCCACAGCTCCTCTGACCAGCACTGCACAGGTGCTCTTACAACCGGCTCCTCTAGTAGAAGGCTTCAGAGGATGGGCTTCATAACTGTTTCTGTTTTTCCAGACCCCCTCAGCTGTGAACAAGATAAAACAGCTTCTCAAAGACAAGCCAGAGCACGTAAGTAAGGCCTGGGAAGGGTTGGCGGAGCTAAAGTTCTGTTCACAGGACAAGTGTATTCTGTTGCAAATATATGTTTTCATTTTTTACGATGTTTGTTTTTGTTAGTTTACATTGCTAAGGACTCAGCCTCCTGGCCAGACTCATGCCAGACAAGTACAGGGAGCTGCACCCAAATTCTTGAATCACATGGGGAGTTTTTCCATAAAAAACAGCTACTCACTGCTCAAAACCTTAGAAAGCCAAGACTCGGCGTTATCACTCTTATGCCAGCCGCAGCCTGAGCTTGTCTGTGCTCACTGTGGCTGGGCACTCCCCCGCCACCACTGCATGCCTCAGGGTGCCTGAGGGTGTTCTGGAGTCTCTCTGGCCTCTGCCTGCTGCATGGCAATGGCACCTTCTCTCTTAAGTTGTAACAACCAGAGTCTCCCTAGGGAGCCACTGGCTTGCATGGTGCTTATTCTTATGTGCATATCTCTTTCTTCTGGAGATGACAGCATGCTTGGTTTCATTTGTTAATTCAACCTGAAGACCTTCCAGATCATTTTCTAAAGGTCTCCCCCTTCATGGCTGCACATATTCCACTGAGCAGATTTGATTCGTTCCACTCGTCCTCTGTATGAACGGCTGCCACAGACATCATTTGCCAGCTGTAGGTGAAGTGGGCCGGCCTGGCTTACCGTGCCCGCAGGGGACCTACCCCTGCATGTAGGGTACTGGAGTTAGGTGTGTGAGTCCTTCAGGCTGTGGCCTATGCGTGCTGGTTCTGGGATTGCTTTCTGGATTCTCTTGTACTACATGACTGAACCTCATGAACCTTCATCCTAAAAGCTGTTAAGTGCTGACAGGTGTTAGCTTTCTGACCGTGAAATTAGCCTGGTAGATTTGTCCTTATTGGTGTAAAATGTGTAATTTATAGCATTAACTTAAATTCCTTTTCCAAAACTCCCATTACCGAAACCTTTCTGGACTGGAATTGTATGGAAACAAGGCTACCTTTGAACTCAAGGGAGACTACCCATCTCTTCCTCTTGAGTGCTAGGGTTGCAGTTGTGAGCCATCATGCCTGCCTAAAACTGAATTTACTGGTACTGAAGAGGGTTTCTGTTTGCTTTTGCTTTTTGTGTTTATGGGAGTGAGTGTAGGACTTCAGACATAGTAGGTAAACCTCTGCTGCAGAACTGTACCCCTTACTCACCCTGTCTTTACACACTCTAATGTTCACTGCCTGATGTTTGGACTTGTGTTTTGTTTTAAATAACTTCCTGATTACAGAGCTAGAAACTAAAGCCTGCGCTCCAGAAATAATCCATGCAGCTTATTCCCATTTGGAATAATGGCCCCTCGTTCTAAGCTTTGTAAGCAAGCTCATGGAGCAAGCACACCTTGTAGGGTTTCACAGAATTGGAGTGCCCTGGTAGGGAAGGAATGAGTAGTACTGGACTGTTTACTTAAAAGGCAGGCACCAAGATTGAGGGTGTAGGTAGATAATCTTAGAAAGCCACAGTAAGGTGCTGTGTTTTATGTCAACTTGACACAAGCTGGAGGCATCTGAGAGGGAGAACCTCAATTGGGAAAATGTCTACATTAGATCTGACTGTACGAAAGCCTGTAGGGCATTTTCCTAATTTGTGACTGATTGGGAAGGGAGGGAGCCTACTTTGGTGGTTGTTTCCCCAACCTTGTGGTCCTAGGTACAGTAAGAAACAGCGTCTTCCATGGCCTTTCCTTATACTCCCCTTCCCCCCACACACACAAAGTTTAAACGTCTTTGGCTTCCTGGTATTTGGAATGTTTACCAGACTGCCTTAGAAAGGAGACTCCTGTGCAGAGGCAAGATGGTTGCCAGGTGACAGGATGATGCTCCGTGCTCACTAACCATGGAAGCCTTCAGAAAGTACCGCACAGAACAAAGAGGAGTGAAACCTCTTAAAGGAAGCCCGGGTTTTAACGACAGAATCTGCCATCAAATGCCCTTTTAAAAAGCAGAAAAGAGGCAGTCCTAGTAGTTCGTCAGCCTCTGAAGCAGGTGCTGGGATTCAGGGTGTAAGTCGAGTCATCACACAAAGTTTATATTCTCAATTCTTTTCAGGTGGGTCTGAAAGTTGGTGTGCGAACCAGGGGCTGTAATGGCCTCTCTTACACCCTGGAGTATACAAAGACAAAAGGAGATTCTGATGAAGAAGTTATTCAAGATGGTGAGTTCTCTTATCTTTTTGAAACAGGTTCTTTTGTAGCCCAGGCTAACCCTGATCTCTCCCTGTAGCCTCAATCCCTGCTCCACCTCCTATGGTGGGGTGTAAGTGTGCGCCCCCACACTTGGCTGTGGCAATGGGTGTTGTTGTTTGTTTTGGTTCTTTAACATTTTATGGGCACTTTGTCCTGATGAAAACTTCTGTCCTTGTACAAAACTAATGTAAAGACTGTGTTAGGAATGGTCCAAGTGGTGTTGGCTACATGCCCTGCATTGGCAAACAGGGGGAGGTGACATTTTTCCTAGCTCTGTTGAAGAACCTGGTGCAAGGAGAGGCTCACAAACTGGAAAGCCCAGGGTCTCACATCGAAAGTAACCAGTGAAGCGTTGAACACAGTCAGATCTCTCTGAGGGTTTGGAGAAGTTGTGTTCTATTTTGGCTCTAAATGGTCATCACTGTGAAAGGTTTTGGCTTGTTTTTGTGTTGTCATCCCCCCTCCCGTTTTTTTTGAGACTGGGACTTCATGATGTAGCCCAGTTTCAGACTCTTGGTTTTCCTCCTCATACACCCTGAGTGCTGGAATCACTGCTGAGGGTCAGGTTCATCCTCACAGGGTTTTAAAGCTCTGTTAGTGTGTGAAGTCAGAGGTCAACTTTTGAGAGTTGGTTCTCTCCCTTCACCATAGGTTCTGGGTATCAAAACTCCGGTAGTCGGGATTGCACGACAAGTTCCTAAAGGAGCCTGAGCCTCTCACCACACACAGACTTTAAGACCATAAAGTGAACCATCCAGCCATTGCTGTTGAAACAGTTTCACATGGGTGTGTGTGTTAGTGCAGACTCCTGTGGGGGCCAGAGGCAGTTGTGAGCTGCCTGAGGTGGACTCTGGAACCAGGCATGGTCCTCAATAGGAGCAGCACATGCTCTCCAGCCACAACTTAGCTTTTGAGGACTTGTTTTAGTTTATCAGACACCAGCCCCCGTGGTCTCGAAAAACCTATCAAAGAGTTGGGTACAGCCGTTCAGGGTTAACACTGCTCCTACCATTGGCAATGGGTAGCTTATGTTTGGGTTCAAGATCAGGCCAGGCCAACCCTGTATAAGACAGTAGTAACACTAAAGCCCTAGAGAAAGGGAGAGCCACAGGTTTGTATACTGAAGATATGTTGTTAGTAGCTTGCAGCCCTTTTTGTGTGAGACAAACAGGAATTATATTCCCAACTGTGCTTCCACCATATTTAACTGAAATAATTAACCAATAAAGGCCTTTTTAAATTATAAAAAATTGGAGCTGGAGAAATGCTCAGAGGTTAAGTGTTGTGGCTCTTCCAGAAAACCTGGGTTCAGTTCCCAGCACCCACATAGTGGCTCACAGCCATCTGTAACTTTTGTTCCAACACCCTCATATGGCTTCTGGGTTCCACAGGCATTGCACACATACGTACAGGCAAAACACCACACACATAAAACTTCTTTTTAAAGTGCTTTGGTTGCTCTCCTACAGAGGACAGGACCTATAGTGTGTGTTAATGTTTAAGTGATACGTTCTTGTATTTTCACTCCTGCACAGTGACAAGGGAATGTTATTCATTTTTTTTAAGGCCATCAGCAGATTACAACTCTGGGTCCCATGATTGTTCTCTGAAGTCCATGTCTCATTGTGTGGTCTTGGTTTATATGATCCAGTTAGAAATGCACCATGGAACAACTGTACTGTGGGCGTTTTTACCTGACAGGGTCAGGTGCAGATGTTCCCAGAAATCTCATTAATGCCATCATTTAAAAACTCATAGAATTACACATTTGCTATAGTGTGTGGGGGCGGGGGTGAGTAAAATACAGAGAAAGGCAAACCACAGTATTGCAGAAATGCCATGGGATTTCCATATGTAAATAGGTCTTCCCTGTGATAATTGGTTGGGCACAGACTGGGCTGGTGGGAAGCTGTGTTCTTCCTCCCTGTAAAGAAACTCTGGAGTTGCCCAGAAGCTGTGGGGTATCAGTGGTACCCACTGGGAACTCACTGGCTGGTTCTCCACACTGCAGGCTTTATGTGACGTGTGTTTTCTTTACCCCAAGGAGTCAGAGTGTTCATCGAAAAGAAAGCACAGTTAACACTTTTAGGAACAGAAATGGACTATGTGGAAGACAAACTATCCAGTGAGTTTGTTTTCAATAACCCCAACATCAAAGGAACTTGTGGCTGTGGTGAAAGCTTCAACATTTGAAACCTCAGGAGGACTCCAAGCTCCAGGAGAGCCGGGATCTACCTGGGAGCTTACTGAAGAAATCATGTGATTGTCACGTGCTCAGAGTTTATAATGTGTGGCCATCTCAAGGGGGAAAATAAAGTGATGCATTTTGGAAATCAAGCCAGTATGCTAAGAGTCCCAACAACTGACATCTGTATTGTCTTGGTATCTGTATGTGAGAGACCATTGGTTTCTTTGGGCCGTTCTTCTGTTCTTTACAGAAAACTCCTACCCTGCTCTTAACACTGCAGTGTGCTTTGTGACAGAACCAGCTTTGTGGCCACGGATAACAGGTGTGCACCCAGATCCAGGTGGGACAACTGTGGGTGACAGCGTAGTGGTACCTCATTCCCCTCTCAGATTTGCCATGGCCTTTTATATTTTTATTAGAAATATGGTTATCGGATGCCTCGTTTGCCTGCTCCTCAGCAGTTCCACACTTCTGAGTGGTGGTGTCAGAAGGTGGGCGCCGCCAGGCCTGGCCTCAGTCCATCCCCTAGGAGGTGCTTAGACCTTTCAGTTGGAGGCTGCTGTGACCAGCAGGCAGCTAGCTCACTGCACTTCACCCTGTGCATGTAGAGACCAGATCCGAGCACAAGTCAGAAGAGTTAGACCGCACCCAGCTCCCCCTTCCGCACAGATGATACCAGTGCTCTATGAGACACTCAGTGGGGGTGAGTGGTGGCCTGGCTTCCGTGCCTGGGCAGTGTTTTCATAAGACTTTCTTAATTTATGGAGATTGCATTAGTTTTCTTTTGAATGGAAAAGTCTTGTTTAAACCCTTTGTGTGAATTGCCATCTTGTTTGTTTAGAACTTTGAAACAGTAGTTTCTTACAGAGATCCTGCAATGGTGGAATTACCCTTGGAGCACAGGACCTATGGAGCAGAACATGGAAGTGTTGTCTTATAGTTCCCAATATGCGTATACTCTCTGGTTCCTAAATGAAATAGCTGAATTTTTAGTGTTTTTATCACCCATCTTTTGAGTTGTGATTTTGCTGTAGAGTACAGGCCAGCCTCACTCTCGACCCTCCCGCTGCAGCTTTGAGACATGCCAAGCTTTTCTTCAGAGCGGTCTTGACTTGTGTTGACATCTTAAGTGACCTGTGATTTTCATGAAGTAGCTGGGGTTAATATTTGCGCTATTTACTAAAATACCTACCACCAAAATGCACCATGTAGTTTTATATGATTGTTGATAAGTCTGTATCATAAGTAGACTTGTTGATACACCTTTAATTTGTGCAATATTGTATGTAGCGATTGAGTATCAATTAAAAAACACCTCTCTGTGATCCTAATACTGTCTTTTTTGGGGGGTGGGGGTTGGATTTGGGGTAGTTAGCTGCCAAAGCCACAGACAATTGCCGTTTCTTGCATCTGTCTCCAGAAGCCTAAGAGCACACTGGCACACTGGAGATGGTGCTGTCTTGCTTTGCTGCCTGTTTGTGAACGCGCACACACATACACATGCACACACACACACACACACACACACACACCCTATCCCTCCAGTCATCCTCAGGAGGAAATATCATCCGCACTCCGGATGCTTTTCCCTTTGTTGTCTAAGCTTCAGCTTCTCTTCCTTCCAGAAGCATCTTAGTTCAGATCCAGTGAGACTGTCCTGGACTTCACAGAGCCTAGAGCTGGCAAATGAACCAGACAGCACAGTTCATCTAATTAAATTATATATTACCCAGTCAGCATTAACCCCCTGTGCCTGTGCAACATACACTGAATATTTTGATGACCTCTAGAGTTAGGGAGGCAGATGGAAGGTGCCCTCAAAGTTCTGTCCTCTGAGCTTCAAAGACAAGAAGTGCCGAGGAAAGGGGAGAGTGAACAAAACTAATCCGTTTGAAGAAATGTAGAGGGAAGTTGTGCCCTGAAAAAACCAAGGCACAGAAAGGACAAGGTGGGGGCCTTGAAACAGACTGGCCTCTGCAAGCGCTATCAGTCTGTACCAGGGAGTCCTCAGAAAACAGCTGCTTTCCACCAGACTTACAAGCATAGCATTGGGAAGCCGAGGCAGGAGGATTGAACATTCAGACCAAACTTGAGGCAGGCCCCCGCTCTCTCTCTCTCTCTCTCTCTCTCTCTCTCTCTCTGTGTGCGTGCGTGTGTGTGTGTGTGTGTGTGTGTGTGTGTGTGTGTGTGTGTGTGGCGAGACCCCCACCTTAAAAAGAGGAAATAGAAATGGAAGACCGAAAGAACACAGCATTCAGAAGGGTCAGTGCTGTGCTTACGTGACAGAGTGGGCTAGAAGATGGTGGAACAGGGCTACTGCAGAACCCTGGAGGGGACAGACGGGGACCAGTGTGACTCGGGTTATATGGGCACTGCAATACCTACAGTATGGGCTTAGAGTTTTCCTCTTGCCCAGTATTCACACAGTGAAGACAGGGGCTCAGCTGCTCTAGTGGTCTGGCTCCACAGGTGAGCATCCTTGCAGACAGAACAGCCCAGCCTGTAATCCTAACAACCATGTCACCCAAGCCACACGCAGCCCCAACCAGGGAGGCTCTCACATACCCACACAAACCCTGTGGCCCCCCCAAGTGACCTGTGGGGCATCAGATGTTGTGCCAGGAGCCTCACAATATGGCAAATGTCTTTCTTCATATAACCTTAGTTAAAACAAACTTGACTGCCAGTCAGGAAGCTGTTAATTGAACGGGCAGGGGGCCGCTGTGGTTAAGAATAGTTCTCCATGCATTTCAGAAGGCCATCCTGCTGTGTGTCATTGTTCTGAACCATCTCCCAGACCCCCTCTCTGCACCTTCAAGAATGGCTTTTTTTCCTCAAGCAGGAAGGGGAGTAGGAGATTGGGAAAAAACCCACAAGGTTGGGAGTTCCTGAGATACTCAGTACTTCCTAGGATTGATTCAGCAGGAAATACCTCACAAAATAGCCTTTCTTGCCATGTTTTGATGTGTGAGCAATGAGGAAACACATGTCTGTGATGTTCAGCTGAGCTATGAGCACTCATTTAAACCCCAGGGCATCAGTGGCACCGGCCAGAGACAGACTCAGTCCAGAATCAGCACAAACACAGCTAGTCTTGGGATGAATGCTGGCCTGGATTTGATCCCATGGAAGAAAGGAGGATCCACCTACCCATGACCTCAGCTGGTGTTCTCAAAAGAGAACACAAGAAACGGGGTCACAGCCGTGTTACAACACGGACACATTGAGATCATGAGGATCCAATAGCCCAGAAGCTATAAGAGAAGCATACAAAGGTCTCTCCCATCCAAAGCGACACAGAAACCCTGTCTAAAAAAAAAAAAAAGGTCTCTCCCAGCAGCCTTTGGGGGAACGTGGGCTTACTGACAGCTTCAGCTTCATCTTGAATGTCTACTCTCCAGACACGGGCAGACTAGATTTCTATTTAAGTTGCCTGGCTTGAGGAAGTTTGCAGTACATGTTGTTTGCCAAATGTCAGAATCTCATATGCCCCACCCATCTTGGGCTATTTTAGCACAATTGAGCATGTGTCCCTAAATCCCTTACCTATGACATTTTGAGGTTTGGTCTCTGTCAGGATTCAGGCATTATGCTGGCCTGGCCCTGTCACCTGGCAGAATGCACTCAGGCAGTACCCCGGTCAGCCCAGGTGCAAAGGACCCCTTTTAAAAGGAAGGCCTCCACGCACTTAGGCTCTTTGCTGCTCTCTTCCTTGAGGCTTCCCCGGGGCAGACAGGACTTTTCTTGTCTCCCTTTTCTGTCCCCTCTCTGTGTCTCTGTCTCTTTTCTTTTTCCTTCCCCCTCCCTCCCCTTTCTAATAAAACTTCTCACTTAAGCTCTCTCCGTCTGCCTGGCGTGTTTGTCCCCCACCTTGGTCACCCTCACCTGCCATGGAGCCTGCCAAGCTCCCCCATGCAAGGCTCCCCTCTAGTCTCAGTGCCGAAGAACAAGCGGAGCTAAGCACAGTGAAAGGGCTGCTGCTGTAGCTCACGACCCTCCCCAGAGCAGCCTCAACACTGCATCTCAGCTAGCACTGCTGTGCACCCAAAGTGGAGCTGTTTCCACAGAAACGTTTGCTTTTGAGAACAACCGGAGGGGACAAGCCAATTGTACTCAGTGGACCTTACACTTCGGTTCAAAAGAAAAGTGACAAATGGTGCAGGACTGTCCGGCGCGCCTGTCTAATAAGAGCATCGGTGAGGAACTTAGGTGCAAGCGAGATGATGTCATATCCACGGGCTGCTTCTGAGACAGCCACACAGTCTTACTGGCCTTGAGTGCCATCATCTGGGAAATGCTGGCTGAATTCAGCTGCTGTTGCATCCATCTTGGTCTCTTTTCTGTCCCTGTGATAAAAATACTCTCTGCAAGAGAAACTTAGGGGAATGGGGTTCATTTCAGTCGTTCCGGTCACAAGCTTATTGGGGAGGAGTGGCAGTGTCAGGAGCTCGGCGCCTTGCGTCCATCATCAGTAAAGAAGCAGAGGTGAGGGGTGGATGCACGCTGCTGCCTGCCAGTCTCCCTTTCTCCACACCTTCCAGGAGCCGGCCTGGGGAGTGCGCCATTCATAGTGAGCAGGTCTTCTCACCTCTACATCGAGAAACCCCCTCCAGGCATGTCCAGAGTGGGGCGACTCTAGATTGTGTCCTGTAGGGATAACCCAAATTATCTCAGCATCAGCTGCCATACTCAGTGCTCATCACTGGGCTAATGCCACCCATTGCATCTTATGCACAAATCCTAACCTGTGTCTTCTGAGTGAGACTGATTTCTTTGGTGACATACATCAACCAATACTTAAGTTCCTCCAATTGGCTCTCAGAACTGAATGCTCTCTGACTAATGACTCCTGAAAGAAAGCAGTGGTCGGCACATGGGATCTCATGGAAGCGTCTGCACTACAAAGAGCACACCCAGCGAAGAGACGAGACCGTTTCAACGGTGAGAGATGATCTTGGCCAGCAATATATCCAACATAGGGTTAGTATGTAAAATACACAAAGAACTCAAGAAACTAAACAGTAAGAAAGTAATCCAGTTAGAAAGTTGGCCCTGGAGCTATCCACAGAATTATCAAAAGAAGAAATACAATGGTTAATACACATTTTGTAAAGTGTTCAAATTATTAGCTGTCAGGGAAATGCAAACTTAGCTACTTTGAGATTCCATGTCACCCTGATACCAATGGCAGTCAAGAACTCAACAACGAGCTGGGAGGTGGTGCTGCACACCTTTAATCCCAGCATGCAGGAGGCAGAGGCAGGCGAATCTCTGTTTGAGGCCAGCCTGGTCTACAAAGCTATACAGGAAACACCTGTCTCTTGAAAAAGAAACAAACAAAAAGCTCACCAGGTATGCTGGGAGGATGTGGGGAGAGACGTACACTTGCCCACCGTTGCTGTCAGTGTGCAGCGGTGCAGCCTCTGTGGAAGTCAGTGTGGAGGCGTCTCAAAACCCTTCGAGAGAACTTCCACAGAATGCAACTGTCCCTGTCCCTGGTCATGTACGAAAAGACTCAATACCGTCCTATAAAAATACTTGCTCATCCATGCTCATTGCTGCTGGAATCAGCCTAGAAACCCATAAACTGATGAATAATGCAACTGTCATGGATGGAATTTTATTCAGTCATAAAGAAAAACAAACTTAAGCAGCCTGCAGGAAAATGGACCAGATGATACTACACTAAGATAGCCCAAGCCAGCAAGATGAATGTTGTGTGTTCTCAAGTGGATCCCAGCTTTGAATTTTCAGGATTGGGTGTTTCATATGGAGTGTCTGGAGGAGGACAGGACACTAGTAAGGGCCCAATAGGAACAGAAGGGGGGAAGGGATGAGTTAGTAGAACTCTGTTGCCGTGAAAGTAGGGGGTACTGGGGACTGAGGGTTTAGTGGAGGTTGAGGCAGGGAATGGAGGAGAGGAGTTGACAGTGTGGGTTAACCAAAATTCCCTTAAAGAAATCTACCTTTTTGGTTTTTCAAGACAGGTTTCTCTCTGTAGCTTTGGAGCCTGTCCTGGAACTCCTTCTGTAGAGCAGGCTGGCCTCAAACTCAGAGATCCACATGCCTCTGCCTCCCAAGTGTTGGGATTAAAGGCGTGCAGAAATCCACCACTTTAAATATGATTAAGATAAGAATTCTTTAAAGGTCTGAACACAGGAACCCTGCACAGGGGCGTGCCTCCCTAGAAGACATGGGTAATTAAATGAAAATCTCAGTGCTAGCATATGGTAGCTTCCTATGAGTAACTAACTAGTCAGAGGGCCCAGAGCCTCCTAAAATAACACAAGCTATTAACTAACTGCCATGACTGGAGGTTGCCCACTACAACTAGATGGTGAGACAGAGGACACACACTCGAAACACAGAAAGCTGGGACGGACCTCCAAACCTCCAAACCTCCAAACCTCCTCCCTGGCACCTTAACTGGTCAAGGGCTTGAGACTCTGCCCTCTATGAGACATCTTTATCAACACCACTAAACCTCATCCAAGGCGCAGGGCCACAGCATAAGAGCAAATAGAAGAACATAAGAGCCAGGGGACAGGCACTGTAAATACCACCATCTGGGCGTGGCAAGGCTGCTGCTCTCAGGAACCCACACAAGACCTGCACGACACAAACGAAACTGACAACATTGACTGCAGCGCTAACTGCACTCAGTGGCCAGGGCCAGATAGGGTCGGGGGAGATAATGACGGTAGTTATCAAGAATGCATGAAATTGTCAAAAGATGAAGATTCAAAACATCTTAACAACTGAAAATTTTCCTAAGTGGTTTACAACACTTCATTTCCTATAAACTATCTATATATAGAACACAGTTCCAACATTTACTGGGTGTTTGCTAACTTTATTACTAAGTTATGAAGAGCAAGCCTAGCACCTTATACCTGCTGGGCAAGCACCCTACCCCAGTGCACTACTGAGCTGCAATCCCAGACCAAGTACTTGCAGCCCATATCAAGCCCTGTACACAGTAAATCACTTAATGTCACAACCGACTCAGCACAGCATTGCCCCTTCCCTGGTTCATGAACTAAATATGGATGCCTTATCTGTTTTCTATAAAACATTCTACTATAAAAATAGACTTGAGACCCACAGCTGGGAACGGTGCACTTGGACTAATAGGTTGGGGAGTTTGAGCCCCTTGGCTCCAGAGCTGCCCCGCTCTAGAATTAAGATGCTGTGAGTCAGCAGCCCATAGCTCACAGTGGAGCAAGCCCAAGCCAAACCAAATCCCAGCATGGAGACTGGGCTCAGGCATGAAATCCCACCCCTAGCCATGGAGGTTCTGACAACTATTTGCTTCTGGGAGAGGGAGAACATTTTCTCTAAGAGCCAGCGCAGCCTCTGACAAGTCAGCCATGTTCCCCTAAATGCTACACACCCCAGAACATTTGGCCTGCACAAATTGATCCTGATGTTTTTTTTTTTGTTTTTAAGAATACAAAATTGAGCTGGGCGTTGGTGGCTCACGCCTTTAATCTCAACACTCGGGAGGCAGAGACAGGCGGATCTCTGTGAGTTCGAGGCCAGCCTGGTTTCCAGAGCAAGTGCCAGGATAGGCTCCAAAGCTACACAGAGAAACCCTGTCTCGAAAAACAAAAAAAAAAAAAAACAAAAACAAAACAAAACAAAAAAAAGAATACAAAATTGGGGGGCTGGAGAGGTGGCTCAGAAGTTAAAAGCACTGACTGCCTGACTGCTCCTCCAGAGGACCTGGGTTCAATTCCCAGCACCCACATGGCAGCTCACAACTGTCTGTAACTCCAGTTCCAGGGGATCTGATACCTTCACACCAATGCACATAAAATAAAATTAAATAAATTATTAAAAGAATACAAAATTGGGGAAGTGTTGAAGGAGGAGATGAATATGCCCAAAACACATACAAAACTCTCAAAGAACATGTCTGTTTGTTCTGTCTTGGGGGGATTTTTTTGTTTTGGTTTTGTTTTGTTTGGGTTTCAATGTGTAGCCTTGTCTATCCTGGAACTCACTCTGTAGACCAGGCTGGCCTCGAACTCACAGAGGTCCATCCACCTCAGCCTCCTGACTAATATATGTTTTTAAACCAAGTTTAAAACAGGAAGGAAATAGCGAGGGACCGTCCTGCTGGTGAGACAGAATGAAGGAGAAAAGGACACCATGGGCTAAGCTGTCTACAAAGGCACCCGTGACAGAGGGCTTGCATTAGTCCCTGCCTCTGAAGCTCTGCACCACCTTTCAACTGGGGGTCAGCCTTCATTAATTAACACATGTGCTTCTCAGGGACATTCCAGACAGGTTAGTTTGTCCATAAATGGGGGACCTGGGCTCCGGTGGCGGTCTTCCTAACTGCAAAAGCACTGTGCCAGTGATTTTCAAGCTCAGTGAATTAAAAATCACCTAAGGTGTGGGCTATAGAGCTGCCTCAGCAGGTAAGAGTCCTGGCTGCTCCTCCAGAGCACCTTCACCTGGCAGCTCATAACCATCTGTAATCCCAGCTCCAGAGGAACTGACGCCCTCTTCTGCCCTCCAAGGGCACTGCACACATGTGGTGTACAGACAAACCCAAAGGAATATGATAAAATACATACGCTAGCAGGGTATGGTAGAACACGCCTTTAATCCCAGCACTTGGGATGCAGAGACAGGCAGACCTCTGGGAGTTCAAGGTCAGAATTCCAGACTAACCAGAGCTAAACAGATCCTGATTTAAGAAAATAATAGTATAAAACATATCCTCAGGTTTTACTTACCAAACATCAAATGAGCCTCAGGAAGCCGACATCAACTTCCACCCAAATAACTGAATGCAAGAGGTCTGGGGGTCACTTTGAGAAACACTGCTCTGCCTGGCAATGCCACTTAGGCTGGTTATTTTATTGTTATTACCAATATCATATAATATGACTGTAGCATGTTTCTCAACACCATCTTGCCTCTTGTGCTTATATAGTTTTTCCAGCACCATTCATTGCACAGAAACTGGTCATTCATTGATGTATTCAATTAGGAAAATACCTCGGCGCCCTTGCTATATGTGAAGCTTGTGAGTGGAGAAAGTCATTACCTGAGGGATGAAAGCATTCCTGTGGAGAAGAGCAGCAGGGAGTCGTGAGTTTATATTTTCTATGGGGACACAGGCCCAGCATAGCTGGTTCCACTGTCTACTTTTGCTTGGACTGTGCAAACGTCCTTGGGGAGGGAGTACACTTAGCTCCTGGCATGGCGCACTAAGTGGGTGGCCATGAAATAGTGTCTCAGTCACTGTTCTATTGCTGAGAGGAGACATGATGACCATGGGAACTCATAAAAGAAAACATGAAATTGGGGTTTTTCTTACACTTTCAGAGGGTGCTGGAGAAGTAGCAAAGCTACACCCTGACCCAATGAGAGAGGGAGAGACTGGGCCTCATGTGGGCTTTTGAAACCTCAAAGCCCACCCCCAGGGACACATCTCCTAGGACAAAGCCACATCTCCTCCAAAGTGGCCACACCTACACCCACACCCACACCCACAGGCCACACCTCCTAACCCTTCCCGGAAAGCTCAGGAACTGAAGACTAAGCATTGCACATCTATAGCCTGTGGGGGCCAGACTCAAACCACCACAGAAAGCGACAATTGTATTTCAGATTCTTGATGGTGAGCACAAGGAGAGGTTCATGGTCTACTGACTGAGAGACAGAGGCTATGAGTGGGCTCACTTAGAAACAGCCTCAACCTCATGCACTGCAAAGCTCACAGTAATTCAAAACTGTGGTAAATCGTGAGACGACACAGATAGCCAGTATCCATGACTCTGGGAACTGAAACAGTAATTTCCCTAGGATTTGGAACACTGTCAGGGTTAATTTCAGCACCCACTTCCTGTGTTCAGCAAAAGTTGTGTCATCATACATTATGTTTGCAGTTTTGCTTTGTGACTTGGGCTTTAAGGGACTCTTAGCTCTAAGGGTACTGTCTGAGAGTACAAGTATCCAATGGAAGGCAAAAGATTAAGAAGTTTATCAACCACATCTTTGAAATAGTCCATGGGGCAAGCACATACACATACACACATGTGCACAGGCATGCGCATACAATCATAGATAGAGTCAGAACCAAGGCAACTCTAATATCAGGAATGGACATCATTTCATGTTTGCAGAGACTATAGTACAAGTATAGAAAAAAAATCAAGATCTTGATGGATAAAAGTGGACCTTCCTCCCTAATCCCTAAGACCCTGTGACCTCATGACGTCCCAGGGAAAGCCTGTTGTGTTGGGAAGTGAGTTCCTCTGTCCTGAAGGCTGTGCTCTGTTCACCCATACTTTGTACTTCAGTGACTTCCACTAATCTTCTCAGAAATACGTTCTTCATGAGGTCAGGGTTGCACTGGGTCATATGTACTTAGTGCTGAAACAGAGTTTCTAGAGCGAGGTCAGGACCATTTTCTCCACACCTATCAAATATGCCAAATATAGCAAAATAATAATATTCATAATAGTCACCAAAATATGTCTTGGAATAAACCTAACTGGGGCAATGAAAGACCTGGCCAACGAAAACTTAAGAAATCAAGAAGACACTAAAAGTTGGGAAGACCTCCCACACTCATGCGCAGGAAGAAAATGACCATCCCCTCCAAGCAGTCTACAAACCCCAAGCATTCCTGTTGTAAGATAAAGTTTTTGTAAACTGTGTGAAGATGTGTCATTGTGATTGGTTTAATAAAGAGCTGAATGGGCCAGGAGTTTGGAGTGCCAGGATAGGCTCCAAAGCTACACAGAGAAACCCTGTCTCGGAAAAAAAAAAAAAAAGAAAGAAAAAAAGAAAAGCTGAATGGCCAATAGTTAGGCAGGAGAGATTGGGCAGGACGTCTGGGCAGAGAGAGGAACTCAGGGGGGATGAATCTGGCATGCCAAGAGATGCCAGTGAGATACTGAGGAAGTCAAATTCTGGATATGCAGTAAAGAACCACACAGCAGAATGTAGATTAATAGAAATGAGTTGTTATAAGAGCTAATGGTACAAGCCTACGCTAAGGCCAAGCTTTCATAATAATGTCTCCGTGTCATTATCTGCGGGCTGGAGGTCCGAAGACAGTCTGATAAGAAAGACTAGCCACGTTTAGCATCCAATGTAAGGCATATAACCAGAGCCCACTGCTTGAGGCTTGTTGAGGCGTGGATCCTATAAGAGGCCCTGCAGAGCTCTTAAGTGCCACACTACCAGTGGGAGACTAGTTAGAAATGTCTGCCACAGTGCGGCCCAGAAACTTTCTAAAGCTGGGGTGGATAGATGAAGCTCCAGGCTAGGCCTGCAGGAATGAGGCTCGGCTCGCACCAACCTGAAAGGGGCAGAGCCAACCGTCAGTACCATGTGCTAAGCGGAGCCCCCAGCAGGTAGCCTAGCCACAGCCTACCAGTTTGAGGTTTGGCTCATGCAGTCAGAAGAGGCTGCAGGCATGCAGTAAAGCCAGGATCAGACCATGAAGACCTCTGAAATGGGTACAGTATGGTTAAAAAGATTAGGCACTGAAGAAAGAAAAGAAAATGGGTAGAGAAAACTGAACAGTTAAAAAATAATAAAGGGGGTCTTTAAAGAGAGTGAATAGAAAAAGGATAAGCCTCATGAGGTTGGGGGAAACACAGAGCGCGGGGGCCCTACCTATACACTGCTTGTTAATTTTAAATGCTAACTTAAAAAAGTCAGCGGCTGCTGAGAGATACTGGATTGCAGGAGGAAACTGCTACATTAAACCAAACTCTATATTTTAAGGATATCTTAACTTTAGAATGGGAGTCAGAAAATGTGCTGCATTCGGGGAGAGGATGTGCCTTTGTTCCCGGGAAACAAAGAGCTATGGATTCCTTCCAAATTAATAAAGACCAGATTTGATCAGGGGAGAGTCCTGAAAATCTTGGCTACAGACATGAAGAAAGAAACCAACTGGGTTGCACCAGCATTGTCCTCTGATCTTCCAGTTTCACAACTCACCAAGCTTTGAGAACTCCTCGGCTTTTCTAAGGACAAAGCTCCAAAGTCCTTCTATTACCCTCCCCCAAACATAGTCAGGTCTGTCACAGAAATACCCACACACACTCGGTTCCAATTTCTGTCTTAGGGTTACTATAGCTGTGATGAAACACCATGACCAAAAACAACTATGGGAGGGAATGGTTTATTTGGCTTACATGTCCTGAATCAAGTCCATTGAGGGAAGCAGGTCAGGACCCTGGAGGCAAGAGCTGGTACAGACGTCTTGAGGAGGTTTGACTTACTAGCTCACTCCTCATTGCTTGCTTCCTTATAGAACCCAGGACCTCCTGTCCCAGGTGATACCACCCAGAATAAACTGGGCCCTCCCACAACCATCATTAATTAAGAAAATGTGCCACAGGTTTGCCGACAGCCAGATCTTCTCTGCTGTGCAGGGATTTTTCCCTGTGCATGATGTCACAGTTCTTGAGTTCATGTGTGCATCAGTCCTGTTGTGTAAACTGAGCTCTTCATTGTCTAGATAATAAAAAGCCAAAGTCAGATATAGAGGGGAATGCTGAGAGATCAGAGAGAAGGAGCAAGTCGTGGCACACCTTACCTCCTTAGCGTCTCATCTGACAAGAGATGGATTTCCAGTTTCCCCTTGCTTATATCCTGTTTCTGCTCAGCTACCTCACTTCCTGTCTGTACAGACCTCCAGACCTCTATAGTTAGCTAGCAGCAAGCTCCATTCTCTGACCCCCAGACAGGCATTATTTGTACAAGCAAGATATCACTACACTATTGTGTCTAAAAGACACGGTTTCTTGGGTCATTCATCACCTCTGGCTCATACAATCTTTAGGCTTCCTCTTCCAAATAGATCCCTGAACCTTGAGGGGAGGGGTTAGCATACATATGCTTTCTAATTCATGCAAAGCTTGCAAGTCTTGTTTTCTGCTAACTGCCCTTATTGATGTTGATATAATAGGCATCCAAAATGTTTTCATATGCTCTATTCTCATCACAAGTCTGTCCAGTTAGAGGGCAAGAGAAATGTTACTTGTAACAGAAGTATTTCGTACTGTTTCCAGGAGAGAAATTAGGGTTGCAGTAGGGATGCTGGAACTGTGGACCTAGCAGATGACCAGGCACACAAAACAACTCTGCTTCCAGATTGGTCAACAGTTTAGGCTAACGTCATATTCTCAGCTATGAAACTGCTTTCATTTTAAGACTAGGACCTTGTCTTAGATAAGGTTTCCATGGATGGGATGAAACACCACGACCAAAAGGCAAGTTGGGGAGGAAAGGGTTTATTAGGCTTATACTTCCACAATGCTGTTCATCACTGAACAAAGTCAGAAGAGGAACATAGGAGCTGGTGCAGAAACCATGGAGAAGTGCAGCTTACTGGCTGCTCACATAGCTTGCTCAGCCTGATTTCTTATAGAACCCAGGATTACCAACCCAGGGATGGCCCTACTTACCTTTGCGTGGGCCCTCCACTATTGATCACTGACCTAGCTAGGGTTTTCATTGCTGTGAAGAGACACCTTGACAAATCTTTTTATTATTATTATTATTATTATTATTATTATTATTACTATTATTATTATTGGTTTTTCGAGACAGGGTTTCTCTGTGTAGCTTTGGAGCCTATCCTGGCACTCACTCTGGAGACCAGGCTGGCCTCGAACTCACAGAGATCCGCCTGCCTCTGCCTCCCAGGTGCTGAAATTAAAGGCTTGCGCCACCATTGCCCAGCACATCAACTCTTACAAGGAAAGCATTTAAGAGATTGGGCTGGCTTATGGTTTCAGAGGTTCAGTCCATTATCATCATGGCAGGGAGCATGGTGGCGTGCAGACAGAGGTGGTGCTGGAGGAGCTGAGAATCCCACATCTTTCAAGGCAACAGGAAGTCAACTGATGCACTGGGTGGTATCCTGAGCATAGCAAACCTCAGAGCCCACCCCACAGTGACACACTTCCTCCAATAAGACCATACCCACTCCAACAAAGCCACACCTCCTAATAGTGCCATTCCTATAAGATTATGGGGACCAACTACATTCAAACTACCACAATCACTAATTGAGAAAATGCTTTGCAGCTGGATTCATGGAGGCATTTCCTTAACTGAAGCTCTGTTCTCTCCGATGACTTTAGCTCGTGTCACGTTGGCACACAAAACCAGCCAGTACAACTGACTCCTTGTCAACTTGACAGGCAAACACATCACTGTGAAGCCATAACCCTTCCTTTCTTAGTCATCCCCAAGATCTGACATTAAAACCATAAGTCCCACAGTCTTTAGAAACTCAAACACATTTAAATTTTGGTCTCTTTAAAATATCCAATCTCTTTTAAGTTCAAGTCTTTCATCTGCGGGCTCCTTTAAAAATCAAAATTAAATTAAATACCTTCTTCAAAAGGGAAGAACCAGGGCACTGTCACAATCTGAACCAAGCGAAATCAAACCCCTGCAGTATAAATAACTCAGTGTCCAGTTATATGAGATTCATTCATGATCTTCTGAACTCCTGCAAAGGGCTTTGGTTACTTCTCTGGCTCTGCCCTCTACAGCACACACAGCTCGTCTTCTAGGCTTTGGCTGGCTCCACTCCACTGCTGCTACTGTTCTTCCTGGTCATCCTACGGTATTGACATCTCCAAACTGCTGAGGTCCTGTGTTGCAAGTGGGCTGCACTTTCAACAGTAGCCTCTCCTCATGGTGCCAAGCCTCAACTTCTTTGCATGACTCTCAGTCCTGGGCCTTCAACTGTCACTGAGGTTACACCTTCACTAATGGCCTCTCTACTCTCCATGATACCTTCATGTCTTCAAAACCAGTACCACCTAGGTGACTCACATTACCAAATCCTGCTTCCAACTTGAGTTATAACCATGGCTGCCTATTGTCCCAACCTGCAGGACGTCAACCTGGGGCAAGAGAGTCGGGGATAGGAAATGGGGACAAGAGACGAAGAAAGAACAACCACAAGACAGGAGGATTCTGATCAAGTGGCAAAATTTATTTTTTCCTCAGGCTAGCTTATATATTCGGCAGAGCAGGATATGGGGAGGAGTAGAATGGGTTGTGTTGTGAGCCAGGTGTTAGTGTAGGCAGGATATTAGGAAGCCACAAAGAGGATGTTTGGCAGGGTAGAGTTTATGAGTAAGAGGTCCAGGAAGGGTTGCCTAGGTGACTGAGCCTGTGGGTGGAGGACTGGGTCAAGTTGTTTCTTTTCTTGAGCTGAGGTTCTAAGGAGCTGCTATGTAAAGGTTAATATACAACTATGTGGCCTGCCAAGCATGGCCTAGGATCTCATGCCAAGCCCTGAGATTTGGCTCCCAACATATTCCCCCTTCCTTGTATAAAAAGAAGTGGCCAAATTTTTCAGCAGAGGGGTTAGAGGCCTGGCCCACAATTGGAGAATCTATGTGGATTTTATAAAGGACAATTTTCTCTAACCTCGGGGACTGCTTCTTGGAGCCATCTGAAAGACAGGACCCTCCTGATGACTTTTGTGTGTGGGGGGAAGCTTTAGGACATTGACCCCATTGCGCACAGGCATGTTCCTCAGAAGACGAGGTCTCCTTGCAGTACCATCCAGGTCTGCACCTCTGAAGCTGGCCATGGGAAAGTGGGTTAGCTCCTCTTTGGAGGGAGCAGCCTGAGAAGGTTTATATTAGAGGGGCCAAAGTCATCCTCGGAGGAGGAGAGCTTAAGTATTGAACCAGGACAGGCTTAGTGACAGAGTCCACTTGTTGCTTGACAAAGGTCACAGGTCGATTAAAGGCCCAAGGGCCAAAGGAGATTAGCAAGAGGGGCCCCATCAAAGGTCCAAGGAGGGAAGGGAGGAGGGTGGTTAACCATGGAGAAGCAGTAGGAATGGGTAGAAGGAAGCAAAAAGGAGTAACAGGAGGTTATTTTCCCATACGAGGGAAGCCAGCCAAGCCAATCATTGAGTCGGTTTCATCACGGTTATTTTCAGGAGAGTGTAGAATGGGTTGATCAGGACTTGGAAGGCAAGAAGGAGAGGTCTCAGCCAGAGGATTGGTCTCTTGTCTGGACGTTGGGTTATTTGGGGGAGGAGAGAAGACTGGTTTTACAAGTCTCTCTGGAAGCCATCTACGGGCTTCATTTTGTTGGTCATAAATGCAAGCTGAACCAAGTCCCCAAATGAGGACAGGATCTGGTCCATTCCAGGTACCTGTGAGGGGATCCTTCCATCTCGCCACGGCACCAGAGGAGGAGGTGGTGGGGTACCAAAAGCGCTCTGAGGCCGAATGGCCATCATGATCAAGTGTCAGGAAATTAAGGACAAAAAGAGAGTGGTTGAGGATACGTCGGGGAGTGCTGGGTTTGTGAGGTAGAGAGGAGTTTTTTAATTCAAGGAGTGTATTTTTCAGTGTTTGATGTGCTCTTTCGATTATACCCTGTCCCTGGGTATAAGGGATACCTGTTGCATGTGTTATATCAGAGGTAAGGCAAAATTGTTTAAACTTGGAGCTGGTGTATCCAGGCCCATTGTCAGTTTTTATTTTAGTGGGCTTGCCTAACGTGGACATAGCGGCAAGGAGATGGGCTATGACATCCTTGGTAGCTTCTCCTGTCTGAGGAGTGGCAAAAATGAGGCCACTAAATGTGTCAATAGAGACATGTACATATTTTAGTTTAGAGAAGGTGGGGACATGGGTAACATCCATCGGCCAAAGGGCATTAGGGGAGAGCCCTGGAGGGGTTACCCCCAGGTGAGGTACAGGCAGAAGGGTAGTACAGCCAGAGCAGGCTTGAACAATTTTTCGAGCTTGATCACAGGTAATCTTAAAAGTGAGTGTTTAAGTGGTGGAGAGCATCGGCAGCCTTAGCGGCTTCAAACGGAGGGAGAATAGGTAGTACTGGAAAAATTGTTTTAATTTCGGTTTGTAGCGGTAGGCGAGTAGCGAGGTCTGCTTTGTTATTTCCATGGCTTAGGGGTCCCCGGAGGTTTGTATGAGCACGTAGGTGCCCAATAAAAAATGGGACATCTCTTTGTCTTATTAAAGCTTGAATCTGTAGGAACAGGGAGGAGACATTGGAAATAGGTTTGATAAAAGGGGCTGTTTGAAGAAGAGGGATGGATTTTGCGACGTAGGCACTATCCATATACAAGCTGAAGGGCCTACTGGAGAGCATGGAAAAGCTTGTGTTATAGCAAAAAGCTCTACCAACTGGGCAGAAGTATAGGGCGTGTGGAAGGAATGGGTGTGATCATCGATCACCAGGGCTGCCATCCCGGAGGAGGGCCCATCAGAAAAGACGGTGAGTGGTGTAGGGAGGGGTGTGAGGGAGGTTTGTTTGGGGAAAACAACAGGGTGAATGCGAACAGATTGAATGAGGGGATCATCAGGGTAATGACTATCAATCTGTCCCGTGAAGGAGAGGCAGGATATGGCCCAGTCATCGGAGGTGTGTAAGAGGGCGTTTACCTGCTCCATGGTGTAAGGCACAATGAAGAGCTCGGGGTCTTTGCCAAAATATTGTTTGGACTGTTTGCGGCCCTTGGTGATGAGCAGGGCAACAAGCTCTGGATAAGGCGAAATTACCTTGCCTGAGGAGAGGAGCAGTGTCACCCAAAGTAGGGGGTGCCCTTTTAAGACATTGGTGGGGTCCTTTTGCCAAAATACTCCTATGGGATTGATGGGGGTGGCACAGACAATGAAACGGAGAGGCAAGGCAGTGTCAGTCTGGAAGGTTGCTTGATGGGAGATGGCCTTGTCAATGGCTGTGACTGCTTGTAGGGCTAAGGGGGTTAAGGTACGTGGGGACAGGGGATGAGGGTCACCACTTAACAGATCCATGAGGGATTTAGACTATCCAAAGAGAGCTGGAGGTGGGGCAGAGGAATTGGAGGTTGCCCGAAAATTGTTGTAAGCTCTTGTGATTTACTGTGCCACCTAGAGAAGTTACATAACCTCTCTGAGCTTGGCTTTATTCATTGAGAAAATGCTCACAGTGCTTGCCCTTCTTACTTCACTGAGTTGTTGAGAGGGTGTTGGAAGTTGATGCTCCCATAATCTGGGTAGCAACTATGTTTGGAATAGCTGCAGTTGGTGTAGGAAGGATAAGTTTAGGACGGTCTATCATTTGGTGTTGGTGGAGGTCACCAGTGGCAACAAACTATGTCCTCACAGTATCCAATCACCTCTTTTTTTTTTTTTTTTCAAGACAGGGTTTCTCTGTGGCTTTGGAGGCTGTCCTGGAACTAGCTCTTGTAGACCAGGCTGGTCTCGAACTCACATCAGCCTGCCTCTGCCTCCCAATTACTGGGATTAAAGGCGTGCGCCACCACTGCCCAGCTCCAATCACCTCTTAACAACATTCCCTTTGTTGGTAATCTACAAGGGGAGAGCCCGGCCTTAGTCTTTTCCTCCCTTTAGCTTTGCAGGAACATTTGGGAGGCACTGAAAATGAACAAAATTAGGATTTGGGAAAAGAATTTTGACTAAAACTTCATGTAGGCTTGAACTCTTGGCACTAGTCTATACATGAAAATATCTAGCCGGTGATGCCATTTTAAAAGACAAGTGTTGTTTGGTCATCTTTTCCAAAGGACAGTTAGTTCATAGCAGAGAACTGGAGAAAGGCAGGGAAGCCTCGCCAAGCAGAAGTGTCCCCGCAGTCTCGACCCAGTGCCGGTAAACCGCCACATGGGTTGCCTGGCAGTTTGCAGGTATTGAGGGGCTGGACTCTCTTCTTCAGGGGTGCAGCTTTGACTCTGCAGAACAACATCCTTCGATCTTATCATGAGCCAAACACCAGAGCCTGTGACCTTCATGTCTCTGTATCTCTCCTAGGTGTGATACATGAAGACTTGCCTGAGGTGGCAAGCCAATGAAGAGGAGCTTGTCCTCTGGGCAGGACACGTGTTCTGCTTAACTGACAGGGCTCCACCTAGCTCAGCGTCGATCCCCTCACAGGAGATCTAGTAAGAGGCATGGGCTGTGGTATGAAGTGATTGGGTTTAGAGTTTCAGGGAGTCTTGAGAAACTAGCAGACAGGTTGGAGCATAGCAGACAAGAGGAGAATGTCTAGGGCAGGTGTAGGTGAGTGTAGGATATGAAATCTTGGTTTTGTTTAAACCTGGGAAGAAATGATGCTTGTGTAACAAGTGACAGACTCCAGTTTGGGACATGACCAGGTGATTATAGCAAGTATATTTTAGGGGTAATCAGTGAGAGTCCTCAACCCATGTTCTTCCCTGTATGTGACAATCCTGGGTCTCACTCTGTCACCAAGGACTTGGGGCCTCACCCCCAGGTCCTATTGTCAATCAGCCCTTTCTGAGTGACTCCTGGACCGACAATGCAACTGCTGGCTTGGCCCAGGGAAGTTTATTCTGCAGGTGGGAGAAGTCAGGGTCAGGGTAATGAAGGAGGAGGCGTGAGAGGAGGGAAGATGGACTTCTCAGACATGAGAGCAGCACACTGATTTGTGAGAATAAGTACAAGTGCACAGGCGCGCGCGCGTGTGTGTGTGTGTGTGCGCGCGTGCGTGCGTGCGTGCGTGCGTGCGTGCGTGTGTGCGCGTGCGTGTGTGCGTGTGCGTGCGTGTGTGTGTGTGTGTGTGTGCACGCTTGTGTGTCTGCAACTTAAGTGTCTTGGTCCACTTGAAGCTTCACTAGTTTCAGAAAAAATGGGATAAAACTATACCCAAGAATTCTGGGAGATGTAATTTTTTTTGTTTTTTGGGGTTTTTTTTATAACTTTTTTAAAAAAGATTTTATTTACTATATATACGACATTCTGCTTCCATGTATATCTGCACACCAGAAGAGGGCACCAGGTCTCATAACGGATGGTTAGACAGGACTAGGAGTCAAAGAGGATTCTGGGAAATGTAGTAGAGAAGTGCTGATCCAGGCAGGATGTGACATAGCAAGGAGACTCATTTAAGCAAAGGAGAAACAGGAAGGGCCCTCTTCCCCCCCCCCCATGTGAGCCACCATGTGGTTGCTGGGAATTGAACTCACGACCTCTGGAAGAGCAGTCAGTGCTCTTAACCTCTGAGCCATCTCTTCAGCCCTGGGAGATATAATTGTATGCATTTAGTATATTCTCATATTCCTCTGAGTTTGGTGATTTGAGTCTAAACCCGATTAAAGATGTGAAGGTCCTGACTGGAACATGAAAACCTTCTAGTCAACATGTATAAAAGCAAGTACAAGAGAAGTCTGTCCCAGACAGAAGATGTTCTGGAGTACATTTGTGCCATTGAGACTAAAACTCCAGTCCAAAGCAAGGATCCCAGGTCAGCTGAAATTGAGAGCTGCAAAACCAAAAGGGGGCTGAGGTGAAGTCCTGGTCACAGGGGGAACAAAAAGACAAGTCCGTGTGAGACAGGAAATAAGGAAAGCTGCATGGGAAAGAGAGCCACAGGCTTGGGCAGAGGGCTCTGCTGGGACTTATCGGGGGAGGGAGGTGTTGGGGCTGACCCTCCTCCCCGCCCTCACAAACCCTCTATGACTCTCCCCTGCTCTATGATGCAGACCTGGGCCTACAGGGAGGCCCACACAGCCTCACAGCACAGCTGCTTCAGGCAGCTGTGTGAGTCACACTATGGAGAAGGGTCTGTCCTTTCTGAATAGCGCTACTGAAGGATGGCTGCTGGGCTTTGGCGTAACGCTATTGGACACTGAACCACTGCACCTTCCTTAGTGAAGGGGCCGCTCCCCCAATGCCTGTTGCACCTGATGCTGACTTCATTTTATCACTGTGGAAGTGCCAAGACTTTAGAAGAGTGAGGCGGTATGGTGAGCCCCCCGCCCCCCGGGAGAGTCCTTACTGACCTTCTATTTCTATTCTCAAGTCACTGGATGAATTTAGAGTTTGGCTGCCCCAGGGAGATGTCTGAAGGGGATGCTGAGGGGAGGGGAGAACACTGCTGCCCTCGGGCATGAGAAGGGATTCAAGCAGGACCAAGGTTTTCATCTAGGCCCACAGCCGACCTCTCTGGGTGTAACTGAAAGTTTCATCATCTAGGGCCGGTACTGATTCTGGGTCTCACTGACTTTGATCCAGACACTCTGAAAAGCAGTGTCTCCTGTCATTTAGTCTTCTTCGTCCCCACCTCTCACTGGCCTTCACCAGGCCTTTCCTAAGCTGGGCTGCAGGAGTGGCCCCAAAAAACCTGGAGCCTGAGCTTTGTCCCCAAGACATAGGGCCTTAGAGGTGCTGAGCTGTGGCTGCTGGCCTGAGTCTACACCTGGAGTAGAGGATTGAGAGCATGAAATATGGACCTCACACACTCCTTTAGTTTCCCCAAGGAAGAACAATAGAAAATGACTGTCTTTCGAAATTAGTGGAAGGAAACTGTATTTGAAGTCAGTATTCTTGAATAACAGATGTCCAAGAGAAGCAACAAAAGTTAATGCTACCCACATTCTTTTATTCGTAATATCAGAGCAGAAACAAGAGAAAACGAAAAACAGGTAACATTTAAAGCCAAGGTTCCACCTGAACAAGGTGCCCCCTCCTGTTCTTCCGTGATATTCTAGGCCCATGATCTGATGTGTCATTTGCTAGAGACAGTTCCCAGTTGTGGTGCTGTTGCGCTTAGGGGGTGTGGCTCATTGGGGGGAAGTATGTCACTGGGGACAGGCTAGGGGAGTGAAAAGACTCCTGTCAAGTTTGCTCCCTCTGCTTCCTGCGAGAGGCTCCAAATGTGAGTCCTCAGCGGTTCCCACCGCCAGGATTCTTGCCTCAGTGGGCTCTTGACCCTTTGGAACTGTAAACCCAGATACAGTCTCCTATAAGTTGCTTTGGTCATGGAATTTCATCTCGGCAACTGGAGTAACTAAGACAGAAACTGGTATGAAGTTGGAATGATGGACCTGGGCACTGGGTCCTTCCGTCTCCCTTCTGGCCAAGAGAAGTTTAAGAAGGCCTCTGTTGTGTGGAGTCACAGCTTCTGCTCCCTGGCATCATATCAAATGCTTTGTTCCTTAGTACTCAAATGGCTTAGTTTCCCATGAAAGGACTCCTGCGGGATCCTTACATCTCAAACTGGAAGGAAGCCTTTGTTTTGGTTTATCACACACTCTATCCTGGTGGGGAAACCATAGCGGCAGGAGCTTGAGATGACTAACTGCATCTGTGTTGTTTTTAATCTAAGATGTTCTGTTTACCAATAAGGCCTCAGGAGTCAGATGTTGGGGTAAAAACCTGCTAGATCAGAGAAGTGGAGAAGCAAACAGATGACCTTCCTTTTTTGGCCAGATACCCTGTAAGAGAGAGTTTCTCCACACTGTCCCAAACCAAAAAGACTGTGAATCCCTAAGTCCCTCCCTTCTCCTTTGTGTGGGTCTCTCTGAGTCTTACCAGGTGGTCCTTACTCTTTATGGCTAATTTCTGTCCACCAGTCACTGGCTCTGCCACCAGATCCAAGGTTAATTTTATTAACACAGTCTTGGAGTTTCACAGTGCAATCAAATATCCAGCAACACATCTGCAGTCAGGAAGCAGTGATACGTAAGGGCAGTTGGCTTACTGTCTCTATGCGCAGCCCGGGACTCCTGCCCACTGCCCAGTGCTGTCATTTAGTGTGGGTCTTCCAATGCCATTAACCTAGTCCAGAAAGTGCCTCACAGACATGCTCAGGGATTTGTTGTAAGGACTGTAAATCCCACCAAACTGACACTTGAGATTTATAGTCACAATTACATATAAACTACCGTTTTGGTTTTTTTTTGTTTGTTTTGTTTTGTTTTCAAGATTGGAAAACTCTCCAGAGAGAAAGGGAAGAAGTTGTCTGTTCTGAAAGGTAATTTAAGTAGTTAAAAAAAAAAAATCCTTGTTCCCTTTGTAATATGCCTGTGCACCATGGAAGCTCGGGGCAGCCCATCCTAGTTCTGGGAGGGACAGTCACTGGGAAGCACACATGAGCTCTGAAGAAACTCGGTCTCTTTTCAGGTCAGGGATGTGACAGATCATGGCAGGCGATCCCATCTGAGATCAGCCACCATAGCCTTCTGTCCCTTGTGTTGTCCCTTACAGCAACTCGTGCCTTGCTATTTGAAGCCCCATGGGTGGGCATCATGATAGCCACTACTTACAGTCACTGCAGCTGAAGTCAGTCACACACTGTGCCTAGCAACACCAGCACATACTGCCCCAACTCTAGTCCTTTGTAGCTGTTCTCAATCTCACTGGCCCCCTTGGAACTCAATGCTAGCCCCTCTGCCCAAATCTTTTCCCACTTTCTCCCCCATCCTGTCACCTAAGCAGTGCATCCCCTTGGGGAACTTGCTTCCATTCCCACCACTGGGTAATTCTCACCATACCAGAATGCCCTCCTCTCTCGCATTTGAGATTCCTAATCAACATTCCCAACCCCCACTGCACACCCTCCCTCACTGGAAATGCTTCACACAACAAAAAAAGATGATTCTGCTGTCGGACCAGACCACTTTGTCTCCAGTAGGGAGCTCATCTCTCCTTCCTGTTCAAAGGCAGCAGCAGTTCAAACCCCAGAACACACCGAGTGAGATTGCCACACTGTAGCTCTTAGCAGATAGCTTCCCTGTGTCTGGGTTGTGTGGAGGAGCCTTGCAAACAGGAACAAGCTCTACCTCTTTATTGGTTCTTCACATACAGGGACTCGAAGAGACAAATGAAAAAGACAATGACTTGCCAGACTGTGGAGAAGACGAAAAAGGAGGAAGACATATTTTCAGATCCCAAGAGGTCAGAGTGTCAACTCAAAGCCCCCTGGAACTTGCTGGGCTCTACTGTCATTGATGAGGACATCCCAGTCCCCCAAGTCAGCTTGAATGTCAAAGGGAAACTGGGGAAGCTTGGAATTTCTGAACAGCAGATGCGTATGACGATTCAAGGGAGAGGCTTGGGGCAAAAGCACAGTCAGCTCTTTTGGGGGCTCCCCTCTTTGCACAGCGAGTCCATTGTGGCCACCCTCCTGGTGCTGCCCCTTAACAGCTACTCACTGGAGCCTCAACTCATGCTATTCAATGGGGTCTGTAGAGCTGTCACAGCCCCAGTTTTGGGCTACGGCTGTCCAGCCCCTCCCCAACCCCACACCGTACCTCTCACCTTCCTGCACCCTCAGCCTCAGCCTCAGCCTCAGCCTCAGCCTCAGCCTCAGCCTCAGCCTCAGCCTCTCTCTAACGCAGAGCCCCAGCCACAGACCCTCCCTTTCACTCAGGCCCACGTGCAATCTGCACTCGCTCCCCTGCAATCACCATCTCTACCCTGTGGAAGTCCTCCCCAAATGCCACAGGATAGCACTGTCTCTGGCGTCGTACATGGAAATAAGGACCTTCAATGCCACTCGTTGGAGAATCATCAACATAGTTTGTGGGGTTTGGTCCCTAAAAGTCAACAATATGGAACTCCCTTTGGTCTTCTAGTTCCCAGCTTGCCATTGGTCAGCCAGCCTTCACAGAACTACGCTTCCGTCCCCAGGACTGGCCATTTTCATTCTGGCAGTGAACTTCAGGGCAACCTGGAGTCCTATGGACCAAACAACCCAATTCCACCCTGGTGCTACCCTCAGTTCAAGACAACAGAAACATCTCCCCACAGCTGCAAATGTGTTAAACCTCAACGCACCGTACACTGGGACCAGAGCTGCAGCAACCTTAGGACTGGAGAACTGAGTTTCTATGAGACGGTCTCAATGAAACCTCAGCTCAGACAGGATGTAGCTAAGAATCTCGGACAAATCCTGGGGAGGTGCCCCTTAGGCAACCCACAAATGATCTCAGGATGTTACATACTGAACAATCTGAGGGTTATACCTGAGACACAGATGGAATGGGCATGTCACTCAGGTGTTGGCTTGGAACATGAAGGAGACGGCATCTCAAGGAAGAGCTTGGACCAAAGGCAAACAAGAAGTATTCTGAGGCTACACATAAGCAGAAAGCTCTGGCAGATCACAATGGGTCGAATCCCAATCAAGGTGTGCTGTTCATGGCTTGCTGAAGATTCGACTCTGTGGAACTTGCCACCGGGAAGCTTTTACTGCAATACTGCTGTCCTTGAAATACCTTTTCTTGATCCCAAGACACAGAAGATGCTGGAAGCCCATCTTATAAGGTACCGAGTGAGTCAGAAGTGGGGCCTTCCCATCAAAGTTATTGAATCCATAAAATTCTATATGTTGAGAGAAGCTAAAACATGGCCCCTTCCTCAGTCTGATCTCTCCTTATCTTCAAATAGTACTTCTGGGATAGATGTGAAAAGTAGCTTCCCCTATCCCCTCAGAGAAAACACTAACCTTTATCACAACGACAGGTTGGAGACAGCAAACTCTACCTCCATCATAGACCACCTCCCTCTCACCATCTCACGTATAGATGGGGAAGGAGAGTGGCCCCTGGGAAAATCACACTCCAGCAATGACTATGAGGTCACAGAGAAGATCCAGAAAACTGAGGGCGACACACCCAGCATTAACGACAACGTGAGTCAGAATGACGCTGAGCTACCAAGCAGACCCGGGCAGGAGCAGCCCGTAAAAGAACAAGTGGCTGGATCCAAATCACAGAGTGAGATGGCAAGTTGTTCTTCTCACCTAGAAGTCATTGAAGGCAAACAGACTGTAGGCAAGCACCCCCCACACATGCCGATAACACCGGGCATGCTCCATGAGATCCTCGGGGCCCGGAATGTGAGCGTCCTGTCAGGATCAGATCCTAGCAGCCAGGCGGGAAGCTCCACGAGGAAGAATGAAGACAGTGATGAACCAGACTCTGTTGTGACCACAGCACACAACACATCAAGGGTATTGCTTCCCGAAGATCCGGCAGTGTCAGACTTTAAAAAGCAGTTGTTTCAGGAACTGAAACTGAAGTTGGAGAAGCAGTCACAGGGCCACACCGAAGGCTATGAGACTGACGGGTCCTTTACCTCCAACAGTTTGACTGGCTACTCGATGTCGTCTTCCAACAGTGTGTCCAGTTCAGAGGCCTCAATTTTCAGGAGCTTCCATCCCCAGCTATGTAACACAGGGATCAGTTTGGATCCATGGCGAGAGCCCAGCGTCTTCAAACATAACACAATGAACTTACCAGTACCCAGAAAAGAAAATGGTAAAAGTGAGACCCGCAAAACACAGACATCCAAAGCAGGGAAGAAGAGCCAACCTATTACAGGAAAATCAGACAATCAGAAGTCTCAGCCTCTGGAGAGTTACTTCAGAAAAAAGATAGGACAGCTTTTTCAGTGGCTTTATTCCAGCAAAGACAACACAAGACATAGAACCGAAAAAGACAGGGCTCTCTTTATGAGCTGTGGGCCTCCTGAAGCCCATGAACTCATGGCATCCCTTGGGAAGCTCCTGGAGGATAAACTGTTGTATGGGCAGAGATCTGGGTTCTTGGAGTGGAGCCAGAAGAAGTGTCTACAGGCTCAGTCTGATCCCACCAATGGACAACCTTCCAAGCATGAGGCCGCCTGTGCCCATCATGGAGAAGGAAAATATATCTGTTACTGTCCCCAGATAGCCACTGCTCCTGGTGCAAGCTGTATGCTAAGTCCTAGGCAGACACATCCTCATGTGTCCTTTGAGCAGCAGCCACAATTCTACAGTTATTTGCCTTCCCTTGAGACCAGGGATCCTTAGTCCCATTCAAACCCTATTTCCATGAAGGCGTGCCATGTGACTCCAGCTGCCCCACCTCTGCCAAAGCTACTGTGTTATGAGACCCGATTCTTCTACAGAAACAGAACATGTTTCTGTTTATGTGGAGGAAACGTTTCCAACTTTGCAGTCTTTGTTTAAAAAGAAAAACTAAAATATTTTCAGAGCAATACACCCTGCGATGAGAATAATCTATTTAACAAAACCAAGAATAAATGTTTCTTCTGAGAGTTTAGTGGGTCTTCTTGCCACATGCTTAGTGAGAGGGTTCTAGTCCCTTGTAGGATGCTTGACAAAAGCCTTCCCAGCTTCATTCTGAAGCTTTCTATTTCACTAGCTTATGTAACTTTTTTTGGGGGGGGGTGGAGATCGAGACACGGTTTCTCTGTGGCTTTGGAGCCTGTCCTGAAACTAGCTCTTGCAGACCAGGCTGGTCTTGAACTCACAGAGATTCACCTGCCTCTGCCTCCTGAGTGCTGGGACTAAACGCATGCGCCCCCAATGCCCGGCATTTATGTAACTTTTAGTTTTGAAAATTTCATACATGTATATAATCAAATATATCTATTTCCCCATCCTCCCCACAATGTCTCTCCCGACACACAGTCCCTCCCAACTTCATGTCTTTTAGATATAACTCACTCAGTCCAGTTAGCGCTGCCCACACATGGACATCCACTGGAGCATGGGAAACCTACTGGTGGCCACATCTTCAAAAAAGTACTTGTTCATCCAGAGGACCTGAGTTTGGTTCCCATCATACCATCAGGTAGCTTATAACCACATGTAACTCCGGCTTCAGGGAAATGATGTCTCTGGCTTCTGTGGGCACCCACACATGTGGCGGACATGGAGACATACATACCTGTGAATAATAAACCTCTTAAAAGACAGCTCTTCCTCCCCACCAATTGTCTACTGTTAGTAGTTCCTCAGTAAGGGGTGGGGCCAGGATATTGTCTGCCCCGCCCATGCTGGGCTTGCAGCTGTCTTGATCTTGTATAGGCCTTGAGCAGGTAGCCGTGCGTGCCATGACTTCATGACTGTGTCCCAGAGCACTTGTCTCCAGCCACTCTTCCTTGGTGTTGCCCTAGCCTTGGGGTTGGGGTTGACACAGCCCGTTTAGAGTGGTGCACTTGTCTCTTGTTCTCAGCACTCCGCCTGGTTCTGTGTGTCTGCACTGACTACTGCCCACTGCAGAGAGAGGCTTCTCTGACCAGACTGAGAGCAGCCCAGGTCTGCAGAGAGATGTTAGCCACTTTAACTAACTACATGCCAAGACCCTATTGCTAAAGGCACCGGGCAGCAGGCTACAAGAGCTAGAGAAAGCAGTTCCGAGCCACCAGGGAAACTTCCAGCTGGTTTGATGCTGGAAGGTGCTATGTTGGCTGCTGGGGAAGGGAGGACAAGAAACCAATGGTCTTACCTAGTGCTAGGCCTTGCATGCTGCAATATGGACCTGCTGGGCAAGATGAGCCTGCTGGTGCACATCTGATTGGATTTTAAGACATGATCCATGGAAGGGAATTTCATATCAGGTACTGTAATGCAGTTCAAATGCCCATGGCTGGAGGAACATTGTTTTTATTCTGCTAAATGATCATCTGGGCAATAGCCTTTTAAACACCTATGCTTGTACCAACCATTTTCAGTTTTTAACACAGAGACTTATTCTGAAATTTTCCAGGCATTTTCATTTTTAAGTTTTGTTATTTTCAGGTTGAGCCTCATTATATGGCCCCAGTTGGACTGGAGTAGAACTTGCTATGTAGACCAGGTGGGAATCAAACTCACAGAGAGCTGCTTGCCTTTTTTTAAATTAAAAATCTTTGTGTGTGTGTGCCCACAGAGGTCAGAAGAATCTCTTGCAGTGGAGCTGTAGGTGACGGTGAGCTGCTGGGAGCCTCTGTAAATGGCAGCACTCAGTCTCTGAGACCTCTCACAGGCGTTTTCAGGTGAAGAAAAACCTACAAAATCCAGACACAAAGCTACTGTCTCCCTTTCACCCTTACTGTCCTACACAACACAGCATTTCCAAGCTGGGAACCTTCTAACGCAGTCAAGACAGAGACATCCCCTCCAGTCCCAGAAAGTATGGAGCCCAGGCTCTGGGGTCAGTGATGGAGAGAAGGCTTCTGCTTTGATCTCATCGTCATGAGGACTGAAAGTCACCGGCTCACAGAGCCATCTGTCTGTCCCTCATGAAGGGTGAGGTGAGGGTCCTGCTTTCCACTTTTATCTGACACTCATGGAAGGGGTGACATTTGGCAGGCATCCCTCCCTCCCTCCCTATATCTTCAGACACAGAAAAGACAGAACTTGCAGCTGTAAAGGAGCCCCGGACTAAAATGATTATTTTTCTGAAAAAGAGGATTACTTCTGTCCTTATGAACAGTCACTGTGTAAGGTGTGTGTCTGTAGACCTGCATGGTCATTGTGTGAAGTGTGTGTCTGTAAATGGAGTTCTTAATTGGTCTAAATAATAAAAACCCAGAGACAGATACAGAGGAAAATGCTGAGAGATCAGAGAGGAGGACCAAGCCAAAGCCACCTTTCCTCTTTAACTTCTCAGCAGAAAAACTGAGTTCCTGTTTCTTCCTGCTTATATCCTCTCTCTGCCCAGCCATCTCATTTCCTGTCTCTGCCTGTACAGACCTCCTGACCTCTATGGTTAGCTGGTGGCAAGTTCCATCCTCTGATCTTCAAACAAGCTTTATTTTGTACAAGCAAGATATTACATATGCCTGTAGACCTGCAAGTCATTCTGTGAGGCGTGTGTCTGTAGACCTTCATGGTTACTGTGTGAGGTGTGTCTCTGTAGACCTTCATGGTCACTGTGTGAGGTGTGTCTCTGTAGACCTTCATGGTCACTGTGTGAGGCGTGTCTCTGTAGACCTTCATGGTCACTGTGTGAGGCGTGTCTCTGTAGACCTTCATGGTCACTGTGTGAGGCGTGTCTCTGTAGACCTTCATGGTCACTGTGTGAGGTGTGTGTGTCTGTAGACCTTCATGGTCACTGTGTGAGGTGTGTCTCTGTAGACCTTCATGGTCACTGTGTGAGGCGTGTCTCTGGAGACCTTCATGATCACTGTGTGAGGTGTGTGTCTCTGTAGACCTTCATGGTCACTGTGTGAGGCGTGTCTCTGTAGACCTTCATGATCACTGTGTGAGGTGTGTGTCTCTGTAGACCTTCATGGTCACTGTGAGGTGTGTGTCCATAGATTGTGCTGCTTTGAGGCCAGGAACTGGCTTTTATGGTGGCATGTTGCCCTCTCTGGCAATGGCACTGTTTCCTATTCCTAACTTGAAAATGAGATATCTTTACACACTTAGAGGGGAAGGAAGAGGTCTTTCCCACCCCAGGACATTCTCCCAGATGCTAGCTAGCTTCTTGACATTAGCAGAACAAAGGGCCCTGCACCAGTCACCTGAGAGGTGGCCTACAAGGCCACACAGTCTTTGAGAATAAAGGAGATTATGTTTTGAGAGGAATCAAAATTGGGAGGAGGAAAAGAAGAAAACAATGGAGAGAGGAGCTATTGCCTCACCCTCCCGACCTCTTCCCTCCCCCTCCTGACCTCTTCCCTCCCCCTCCCGACCTCTGACCTCTTCCCTCCCGACCTCTGACCTCTTCCCTCCCGACCTCTTTCCTCTTCCCTCCCCTCCCGACCTCTTCCCTCCCTCTCCCGACCTCTTCCCTCCCTCTCCCGACCTCTGACCTCTTCCCTCTCCTCTTCCCTCTCCTCCCGACCTCTGACCTCTTCCCTCCCCTCCCGACCTCTGACCTCTTCCCTCCTCACCTCTGACCTCTTCCCTCCCCCTCCCGACCTCTGACCTCTTCCCTCCCCCTCTCGACCTCTTCCCTCCTCACCTCTGACCTCTTCCCTCCCCCTCCCGGCCTCTGACCTCTTCCCTCCCCTCCCGACCTCTGACCTCTTCCCTCCCCCTCCCGACCTCTTCCCTCCCCTCCCGACCTCTGACCTCTTCCCTCCCCTCCCGACCTCTTCCTCGACCAGCTGGAGGACCAGATGGACTTTGTAGCACAAAATGCTCTTGCTCCACCACAGCAGCACGAGGGGGCGTCCTTCATCATGAAGACAGCCGGGGGGATGCTGCCAGATTCTGTTAGTCTAGTGTACTTCTCACCCAAAGCCACAATGATTCCGGCAAGGACTAATCGCCTACGGCTGTCATGGCTACCTTCAATTTCAGTGGTCAAGAACCTAACTCATTGCCTCAGTCTCTGACTCAAGAGTCCAGGCCACTCTCTGCCTTGGGGTCTCTGAGATTGCTGCAATTAGAAGGCTTGACAGGGGAAGAGCCCATTTCCATGTTCACTATGCAACTGCTGGGAGAGTGGGTTCCTCAAGGCCATGTAGCTGAGGCTGTTGCTCACGAGCTGGTGGTTGGCTGGAGTCCTCCCTCGGTCTTGCAGGTGGGCATATCCCATGTGGTAGCTTGCTTCATCAAAGCTGGTGGGGGCGATTTTGCTAGCAAACATCAGTGTGTTATACACTGCAAGTGCAGACACACCATGAGTTACACACTGCAAGTGCGGACACACCATGAGTGAGTTACACACTGCAAGTGCGGACACACCATGAGTTACACACTTCAAGTGCGGACACACCATGAGTGAGTTACACACTGCAAGTGCAGATGACATGCCAACCCTTCCTGCCATCTCACTGGCTAGAAGCCAATCTGTAAGAGTCTGACTCAGGATGAAATGGCGTATGTGTGGATACCAGAGATGGTTGGCACCTCTGTAGAATTTTTCCCTCACTTTATACCCTTCCTGGGAGCTCAGCCTTGGGGAACAAGTGACAAGGAGAACCTCATCGTCACCCACATCTATCTCCAATGGCCAAGGGTTTAAACACAAGTGGACTGGGTCTTGGTAAAACAAGCAAACAAAAACAAATTTTAATCACCTGAAGAAAAGGGACATAGGAAATGGTAAAGCCGCCTGGAGTCTCACTGACACTATCACATCCGCCAGGAAGCAGGAAGCAGGTACTTTGGGGGCTCATCCAGACCCTATCTACCTCTATTTTGCATCCCAGACCCAAGACTAAACGGTAAAGCCCTTCTGCACAGACAGCCAAGCCTATAGGAGCATTGCGGTCCACACAGTTTAGTTTCGCTTATTAATATGTTCATCATCTCAGATATGACTGTCATATCTGTGAACACCAGAGAGAAGGGGTCACACCATTGGTAGGAGGGCATCTCCGGGGGATTCAGAGCCTGTGCCTCCAACCGGGGGATGCTGTTCACATACCTGGAAGAGGTGGGGCGAATCCTAAGGTAACAAAGCAAGCTGTGTTTAATACCCAGCTACTCGCCACCATTCAGAGAAACACTAGGGATGGCAACGAGACATAACCCGCACTCACGGAGCGTCTAGGAAGCAAACTATCCGAATCATCTTGAAACACCGGGCTGACGATTAGCCACGGGCTGGACTTCATTGTGACAGGGAGGCTGTGCTGGAGATAGCAAGATTACTTCCTCCCTAGGGAGTCCTACTCTACTTGGGTCATTTTAGGTAATGTTTGCTTGTAACCGGTTGGTGCCTGGTGGATGTTTCTTCTTCCTGCCAGAGTGGACTCCAAAAAATGAGTCAAAGTTAACTTTCCACGTGTGTCATCTAGAAAACTTTTGCACTCTCCATCTCAGAGGTTATTTGTGGTTTTCACATTTTCTAGTCCCCAAAGAAGCTGTGAGACACAAGGAACACAGTGTACAGGGCTCACCAGACTCCTAGTGGTCATAGTGTGTCTGAGTGTCCATGGGGAAGGAGGGTTTGGAGCTACAGCAGATCCTGGTTGGTCTTGTGCAGATCACCTGTTGGAAGCAGCAAGGTTTGAGGTGGGGTCAAAGGTTGTGAAATGGAGAACCATGAAGCCCCATTATGCTGGAAACTGAAGAAACACAAAGCGATGCATTGTCCAATCATGGCCTGAGATTCAGTAGCAAATGAGGAGCACAGTAACCAAGGGACCAGGAAAGACCATTTAACATGGGAGCCCACACAGGCTTAGTTTAACTTAGAGAAACTATTACTGCTGATTTTTACTCCAAGGCTTGAATTCAGGTGGGTTTTTGTTTTGTTTTGGTTGTTTTGGTTTTTCGTTCTAGACAGGGTTTCTCTGTGTAGCTTTGGAGCCTCTCTTGACACTCCCTCTGTAGACCAGGCTGGCCTCAAACTCACAATGATCCAACCACCTCTGCCTCCCAAGTGCTGGGATTAAAGGCATGCGCCACCACCACCCGGCTTTCAGGTGGTTTTTCATGTTTATGCCTCATCCCTATCTATTCAGAGCTTTGAAATGTGTCTTTCTCCTTGTTTTCACAAGCATATCCTGAGGGACAGAGGATATGTCTGCATCAAGAAGGTTTACAAAGGTCAGAAAGCCGTGAGCGGAGTCCTGCTATATAGAGATGAATAATTTGGATCCAAAAGATAACACCCGATTCAACTGATTTAAGGACAAGAGCCTGCTGACTGCAGTACCTGAAAAAGCCCAAGAAAAAGGCTGGAGGCTCATGCCACCTGGTGTCCAAAACAAGTAACAAAACTCCTGGGTGCTGGGCAAGGACACCACAGCTTGCCTCCTGTGTTGCTGAGCAAAGTCTTCCATGCAGTTGTCTCTCTGCCCTGAGAAAATTGTGGATGAGGCAACATCAGGCAACTTCTAGTCAGGTGGAAACAAACTAAACTCTCTTGATGGCCATGTGTCTTCAGGGTCACCCACAGGCGACATGCTTGCCATGTAAGCAGAAAGACCTGAAATCAAATTCCCAGCACCTACACAATAAGCTGAATGCGATGCTATGTGCCTGTGACCTCCAGCGTGTGCTGAGCAGAGTCTATCCAGATTCAGTGAGAGAAACTGTCTCAGAAAATGAGGCTGACGGCCATCCTGGTCTACATGGTGAATTTCAGGACAGCCAGAGCTTTGCAGAGCATCTCTGCCCCAAAACAAAAGAGCAGCAGCAAATGAGATAGACCTGCCCAACAAGAAAAGAATAAGAGGACTGGAGAGACGGCTCAGAGGTTAGGAGCACTGACTGCTCTACCAGAGGACCCGGGTTCAATTCCCAGCAACCACATGGTGGCTCACAACCATCTGTTATGAGATCTGGTGCCCTCCTCTGTTGTGCAGATATACATGGACGCAGAATGTTGTGTACATAATAAATAAATCTTTAAAAGAATAAGAGACTGTGGGGTGCTTGGCATACTCTCCCCCCTTAAGACTCAGAGATCAAGACTCAGAGATCATTTCAGAAGAGGGGTAGAAAGACAGTAAGGACCAGAGTGGGAGAGGTCTCCAGAGGGGGAGCATTTGCCAGGCACGACAATACAGTTGCACAAATGTGCTCACAATGGCTGGGACAGAGTGCACAAGACCCACACAAGATCAACCAGCCAAAACCCCGGCATGGATGAAGTTTAGGAGCCACTGACAGCTGATGGTTACCAGAGAAGAGAGAGTCATGAGAGAGAGAGAGGAGAGGAGAGGAAAGAGAGAGAGAGAGAGAGAGAGAGAGAGAGAGAGAGAGAGAGAGAGAGAGGCCTGAGAGACTGGCTATCCTCTAATAGGTTACCCCACAAGCATTCAGTAGATAGTGAAAAAGAGAAAGCCCATGAAGAGGGGCAAGAATAGGGGAGGAGAAGGATGGAGGGTGGATTTGATCCAAACATGTTATGTATATGTATGAATACTAAATAAAACATTTAATTTTTAAAATGGAAAGCAATAGAAGACAGACAATATTAACCTCTGACCCCCCACATGAATGCACACAGGTGCATACACACCTAAACACACGTGCCCATACACACACACACACACACACACACACACACACACACACACACACTGTGTACAGTATCTCCAAACACTACAAGAAGCTCTTTGTGGTCATAATCTGTTAAAAGGTGTAATCTCTTACATTGAAGGGTGCCTTGGCTTAGGACCGAGTGCATGGAATAGGGATCTAATAAACTAATTTAAAAATCCAGGAGCAGGAGGTGAGCTAAATGATAAACGTGCTTTCTGCACAAACACAAGGGCCTGAGTTCAATCCCCAAATCCCCAACACCCACATAAAAAAAGTGGGCCTGAGAAATACACCCAGAGAAGGACAGCATCTTCAACAAAGCATGTCTACACATAGAGCATGAGGCCAGAGCCTCATCTGTCACCTTGTATACCAGTGAACTGCAAATGCATCAAGGTGCCAGACAGTGGTGGCGCACGCTTTTAATCCCAGCACTCGGGAGGCAGAGGCAGGCGGATCTCTGTGAATTTGAAACCAGTCTGGTTAACAGAACAAGTTTCAAGACAGCCCTGGGCTACACAGAAAAACCTGTCTCTAAAAACCAAAGGGGGGAAAAATCTCAATGTAAGACCTGAACCTCTGAAAAGGTGAAGGGGAACAGCATGACAGAGGCACAGGGAAGGACTTCCTAAGTAAGAAAGCACTCACTGTACAGGTTTTGGGGGGAGAAAAGGTACTAATCTCACCCAACTGTGGACTCTATGTGCAATACTGACTAGACATTCGTGGCCACTCTGCCTACCGGGTTCCCAACTCAGTGAGCTCAGCTGCCTAGCCTGCAGATTCTATAGTAACCCAACTCATTGTAGTCCAAATTGCACACTGCTCTCCTGTCAGCCCAGTGCACCCCATATGCTCCCTTACCAGTGCCACGGTGCCCTGAGCTGTGATCTGTGAATCTGTCCAGTGTCCAGAGTCACACAATTCCATCCGTGAGAAGGATGCCACACAGACCATTCCCAAGATGCCCCCTTGCACCCTCGTGTTCATTCCACTCACTCACAGTACAATATTCAATCCGTTCTGTGTCTGACCCTGGAGCACTCAGGGCTCTGTGATCCTCATCTTACCCAGCCTAGTTCTGTGCCTCCTAAGCTGCCAGCCAGCCAGCTTCCATGGCTCACCCTAGCCTGCGCCAACTAGCCTGTGGATTGCTTCTCACCTCAGCTTAGCCCACCATGGAGCTCTTGTCAAAGTTCCTTGATTATGATGTCACATAATTCCCTTTCCTCATGTCACAATAGTGCCACCAGAATGCCTGGTTCCACAGATCACCACAATCCCAATGCACCCTAATCCAACCATGGCCAGGCCACAGGCAGCCCCTTTCCTAAGCTCATTCGGGTCTGTAATTTCCCCCTCTGAGTGGACAGGGCCCCCCACTATGCCCAGACTCACTGTGGTATGCCTCCTCTAGCCCTGACACCTGTCGGCCCTTGTAACCCTCCTCACCTTCTGCCCCTCGGCATCTAACCGCAGTTTCTGTCTTCACCCTATCTATTTCTGCCGTCTCCACAGCCTCCCACATTCCCCGACATACTTTAGTGCTGTCACAGAGTGGCCACTAGCCTGGCCTGTTACTCTGCTCACCCCAGTCCCCCCACACCACCTGTGCACCCCGAGAACATGCCAAACGTCACCTCAACTGCATCCTGTCCTCCTCCCATCCTACCTAATCTTCCAGCAAAGCCCGTTCCCAAGCTACACTGGGCAATGTAGCAGGACCATGTTCTGCCCCACCCCCGGCATGCTTGCATGGCCAACTCACCCTGTCCTGTGGCCCCCTAGCATTTTCACCCCACCTTGCCCCTAAACCTAACCCATGGCACCTTTGCCACCAGCCACATCCTAGCTGGCCAGCCTGCCATGCTCCCCGGCTTGTCCTCCACACGAGGTGTCCCATTGCCAACATACCCTGCTTCCTATTCTGTCACTCTGCACACTGCCTACACATACTGCCCAGCAGCCTTGGCTGCTATCCAGTTCCCCAACCCAGCTTAGGACACAACGGCCGCCGTGATGGTGAGCCTGGTCTCATTCGCCCTGGTCTACTTCCTGCTGACCTGCCAGCCCACCCAGCCATCCAGGAGTCGTCTGCTTTTCCAGGATCTGATAACACTGTCCGTGCCCCTCAGCTTCCCTTCTACCTAGCCAGCTCCATTCCCACTTTGCTCAACTCTACCCAGTGCAAACAACCACAAAAACATTTGTCTACCCAACCTACCCTTCCATCCCAGCTCACACAAGTTCTCCCATTTCCATTTGGCCAGCCTTCCAGGTTCCCCACCTCATCCTGCTCTGTGTAGCAGACTTTAATTTCCAGCTATCCACAGACCACACAGCCTGCTGGGTTCCCTAAGATTCTTCAGCTGGCGGGCCTGCCTCTGACCCCGTTAACCAACTTTCCCCCAAACCACCAGGCGCGCCCCCTTCTATGACTAGCCTGCTCCTTCCCGATCTGACTTTCCAAATACATCACCACTAAAAAAAAAAAGTATAATCATACCCAAAAGATAGATTGGAGTTTTGATTCTATACATCCCATATTTACAATAGCTTTATGATTTTAGTCTGTGCCTCTGAAGACCCCGAAAGATGATCAAACACAAAGGTTGGCCATTGGGCATTCACAAAGTAAATACATGGAAAGGAAACTTCGCCTTAGCTAGAGAAAATGGTCCTGTGGATAAGATGTGTTGAAGGACATTGGTCCAGGGGAGACCGACAAACAGCAAACATTTCCAGGAAGACGCCATGTCAAGCTCTAGGCAGGAGAATTGCAAGGATCCAATTCGAGAGCTTCAGACAGTAAATGGGCCTGTGGTGAAGTCCTGGTCACAGAGCAACCCCTGTGGAACATGACATGAGGACAGCTAGGTGGCAACGGGGCAGCAGGCTCGGGCAGAGGGCTCTGCTGGGGGGTGGGGCAGGGGAGCGAAGGCTCACCCTCCTCCCCACCTCACAAACCCTCTGTGACTCTCCCTGGGTCTGTGATGCAGGCCTGACTCTACAGTGAGGCCCGCGCAGCCTCAGAACATAGCTGCCTCAGGCAGCCTTGCGATTCACACTATGGAGAAGGTCCTCTCCTTTCTGAATAGCGCTACTGAACCATGGTTGAGCTTTGGACATTTCTCCTCAGCCTTTGTGGACATTCACTCCAAGTTCATCTTCCTGAGTGCAGTGGTTGTGCTTCTTTTGTACCTGAGGTACCGGACGCTGAAACCATTCCTACCCACACAGAACAATCAAGACATCAGACAGGTGAGGCAGTGTGGTGAGCTCCTTGGGCAGCTTCTTCACTTGTAGTTTCCATTTCTACTCTTGTGGTATTGAATGAGTTTGGCTGCCTTGCAGCAGTGCCTGAGCTAGGACGCTGGCGAGGAGAGAACGCTGTCGTGTGAAGGCACGGAGCCTGAGATGGAGGGAATTGAAGTTTCCTTCTGGATCTACGGCTTCCTTCCTGGGTGTCCATGGTGTTGGTCCATAGTCCTGCTCTGACTGGCTTAGTTCCAGATGTCAGGTTTGCTGAAGGGCAGTGTCTCCTGACACTTGGTCCCGTCCCCTCTCCCACCTCACGTGTCCCCTCAGCTCCTTCATCTTCACTTCCTCCAATTGTGCTTTGGGAGAGCAGTGATGACCACACATGGCCTCTGAGCAGAACTGAGCAGAGCTCTGTCCCTAGGACAAAGTGTCCCAGGGGAGCGAGAGCCACTGTGGCCCTGGCCTCAGTCTATGCTACTCAGCATGGGACTTCTTTTTTTTTGGGGGGGTTTCAAGGCAGGGGTTTCTCTGAGGCTTTGGAGGCTGTCCTGGAACTAGCTCTTGTAGACCAGGCTGGTCTCAAACTCACAGAGAACCGCCTGCCTCTGCCTCCCAAGCCCTGGGATTAAAGGTGTGCGCCACCACTGCCCCGCCTAGCACGGGACTTCTTAGTGATGCTCCCAACCGTGACTCTTGCAGACGAAAATCCTCCTTTGGTTTCTCAAAGAAGGAAGGACTGAAAATCTTCTATCACTTTCGAAAGTAAACAATAAAGATTTGGATTAATCTTGCTTGACTGGAACTCACCATATTCTTGGTTAAATGAATTCTAGGAAAAACAACAGAAAAAAAAAAAAAAACATTTTGAGGGGCTTAGGGAGCCCTACTCTTCTTGAATACCATCAATAAAGCTCATTGCACCCATAAAAAAACATTTTTTATTCTTTGTTGTTCACAGCAACAGGGCAAAGCTAAGAAAGGACGGAGAGCATCGTTTAAAGGTAGGCTCCCACCCCTGGGGTGTTAAGACCAACATGTTTCCTTCCTGTAATTTCCATAAGAGAGCCCGGGTCCAACAGCTGAGGATACCATGTCACTAGACACATTATCTCCCTCATAGGAGACTGAGAACCAGCCCTGCACCCCTGCTCTGCTCACCCATGGGCATGAAGCCATGCAGTGAGCCCAGGAGGTTTCCAGGGAGGACTGTGCGTTGTTTCCGTAGCCACAGCGCCTCCTGGTGGCATGTCTGTACCTCACACCTGGGCTCAGACATCTCTCGGGAAGCCCAGACTTGTGAGCTTCTGTGCTGTCCATAGTGCCATGATGTTCACAGAGGGACCTTGTAAATGAAGACAACTCATCATGTCCGCTGTTTCTTGATGATTTCAGACTACAATAGCCTAGGTGTTTCCCTTAGAGGAATGGTGTGACGCCCACCTCTCTGTCTTTTGTTCCCTACAACCCACACCACACGCTTTCCAGAATTTAGAATCTTCCACAGAGAAGCTCAGGAGAGGAGGAAGCTGCTGTCTGTTGTGCAAAGGTAACAATTTTCCCTTTCTTTCAGGTCCCACCCCCATCCTTACCCCAAGGTCAACTTAGCATAGCCTGCTGTTGTCATGGGAGGGTTACCCAAAGGGATTAAGTGTGTAGACTGGAGTCATGGGGAGAGGATGCAGCCTCTCTGGTATCCAAGGACAGAGCAAAAGGACTAGGCATACAGGCTCCAGGCTCCGAACCCCACCTGGGCCTGTAGCCCTCTTTCTATGCATGCTGGTTGTCCTAGTCTTGTTGCTGTTGCTGTGATAAAACGCCACAACCAAAAGCACCTTTAAGGAGTAGGGTTTATTGTAGCCTGTAAATCCAGATCACAGTCAGCTGTTGAGGGAAGTCGAGGCAGGAACTTGAAGGCAGGAGAGTTCATTGCCTCCAACTAAGGAAATTTCATAGCCAAGAAGTGGTACCTGTGGAGAATACTGCTTGCTAGCTAACACTTAGATACACTTCTGTTCAGTTAGTTGTTTTTAAACAGGTCAGTACTATCTGTCTAAGGGTGGTGCTTCTCAGTGGGCTGAGCTGAGCCTTCCTACATGAATTAACAGCCAAGACAACTTTCTACAGGCCTGTCTTACGGAGGCAATCCCTCCACTGAGGCTGGTCTCTCAGCTGACAGTAGATAGCGCCACATTGACAGCAGACGAAAACTAGAACACAGGTCCTGACCACACACCTGAACTCTGTCTTCTCCAGCCCTTTTGGACAGCGGTATGATGCCTCCCACTTTCGGCAAGTGCTTTGTCCGGATCCCTGCTGTGACGTGTGCAATGGAGCAACAGCTAAGGTCCGTCGTCTGCTCTCATGGGCCACCCTGGAAGATGGGAATGCCTCTGTGTCCAGCATGGCTTCCACTTCCATGACTGAGACCTCATTTACCCTGACCCCTCCACTCTCACCAAGCCCTCCAGAGCGCCAAATTTCATCCCTCCCACCTGCTCCTCCTCCTCCCTCCACTGTCTCATCTAACAAAGACACCCCTTTGGAAGACATAGTTTTGTACGCACCACAAGGTGACTCTCTGCCGTCAGAGCCTCTTCTCACCAGGACTGACTTCCCACGGGACCACATCCCACCCCCCACAGTTCCTCCTGCATCACAGTCCCCTACTCCTCAAACAGAAGGGTCTTTGCCACCGGAAATCATTCCTTCCATGGTGGCCAGGCTGAGAGAGCGGTTCCTCAGTGCCACAACAGACAAGGAAGCTCGTGGTAACATACCAAGGTTCTCCAGGTCACAGTCTAGAAGCTTGGTTAACTCCCACTCTTCTGACGGTTTTTCAGGGGGACAAACCACAGTCTATTTCACAATGCCTGGGAAACCCTCTTTTCCCAGCCCCCAAGTCCTGGCATTGCTTGAGAGACAAGGCAAAAGTCAGGCTGACTTCCTTACACTGGAAGACAAGGAAGGAAAAGCAGAATCTTTCCCAAAAGTACTGACAGCTTGGCCGGAAATCCCAGAGCCTGAGTTGCAGAGCTCAGGAGGCTCCCTTCCTCTGGGGGGCAGCAAAGACAGGCTCAGTGATCTGGTTGTGCACCAGGGGCTTGCTCAGGCTCAAATCTCTGAAGACCAGTTAGAACCCAAGCCTACCCAGCACTTCTGGGGTCTCCCATATCTCCACAGCGAGTCAGTGCACACGATCACTACCCTGTCAGCTCACTGCTCCTCCACATGCATCTGGTTCAACAGAATCCCAGACTCCTCGGCCCTGACTCACCCCACACCTCTGTCCTTGCCTGGGAGTCAATCTCAGTCCCAGGGTGTCCTGCTCAACACATCCCAGACCCAGCTTCAACCTGCAATCCCAATGCCACCGTCTTCCTCTCAGTCTCAGATCACAATCTGTGAGGTGTATTTTCATAGATCCCAAGGAGAGACAAAAGCTCTACTGCAATCTGAAATCCACCTCCTGACAAAGGGACAGGAGAGGGCGTGGAGTTTACCCTCGGTGGTCCAAAAATCTCAGGAAAAGTTTTGTCTCCTACCTTCCAAGCCATCGTTGGTCAGGCGGTCCTCCAAGACCCATGCTCCCAAGTCCGTTCCTTCTGGAAACTTCCCCCTGACTGATGCATTCCGGAAGAAACTCGAGAACCACCTTCGAAAGAGGCTCATCCTGCAGCGCTGGGGCCTCTCTGAGAGGATCTTCAAGTCTCAGCCATGGATGAATCCTGACCCTGAAGAATCATCTATGAGCAACCATGGGCTCTCACAGGTCTCTGTCTTTCAGCACCAGGACAGCAAAGACCCACACAACACTGTGTCAAACCAACCTGGAAGCTCCCAGGAGAGGTGTTCAGAGAGTCAGTCTCTAGAGAAAAAAATGGAAAAGACACAAGGACAGAACTCAGAGGCTGTCCAAAGAAATCTATGGGATAACTCCAAGGGTGCTCTAGATAATGGCCTGCAATCTGACTGTCAGAAAAACCCACAATGCCACTCAAGTAGTCTGTCAGGCAAACCTTCAGGGACCTCACAGGTGAGCCAATATCGGAAAAAACTTGAAACTGCCCTGCAAAAGCATTTGACCAGGAATCTCAATGAAACAAACAAGGGTCAGATATCGGACACCAGGTCCAGATCAGGGTATCATCCTCCCCCTTTTACTTCACAAGTGGGCAAGGAAGAGCATGAGGCTCAGAGACAGTCACCTTCTGACAAGAAGGATGGACGTGTCGAGAGCAAGTATATAATGGCCAAGTCTGTGCTGCAACAGACATCCATTATCTTAGACAACAGAAGCCTGAAAGAGTCAGAGAGCAATAAACACAGCCCAGATGTGCCCAGAATAGCCAATGAGGCTGGCCCTGTTTCATTGGGTAAGAGACCCAGCAAAACAGTCTGGGGGCCTCAAGGAACAAAGGTGAATGACAAAGGCATATTTGTATCCAACAAGGTCAGTAACATGGTCAAAGGAGGGCAGTTCAGTGGTCTTCAACCACAACCTACCAAGATCTTGAACACCAGCCAGTGCAAGAGTACAACAAAAGTACAAAGTACTCTGGTAGCTGGAAGGGCCCTGAAGGAAACATCAGGTCCCCAGGAAAGTCAGATATCTGACTGTAATAATCCGGTATCCAGGGAAGAGAAATTCAAATCAGAAAGCAGACTGCCCTTCCAAGTTCTAGGGTCCCCAAATAAAAAGCTCCCTGCCTCAGATGAATTCACTTGCAAACCTTTCCCCATCCATGGCCAGAGCCCTTCCAGGGGGCCCATGGATGCTTCTCCAGTACAGCGACAGGAGACCTGGATGCCTCCTCACGCCTTAGGCAAAGGCCAGAACAAGGACATCCCTCCATCTGCCAAGAAATTATGGCCTGAACCATGGAAAACCGAAGAGCCTGGGACAGGGGTTGCAAAGCCTAGGACATTACAGGCCAATGGGAAGAGCTTCCATGCACAGGACAGTCCAACCCAAGGGAGCTATGGGGAGAAGGCCTCACAACCCCTGCCAGCAAAGGCACAGACTCCCCCTGAATACCAGTTCAGAAAGCACTTCAAACAATTTCTGCAACGGCTTTCTCCTGACAGAAAATGCAAAGGACAGGAAATGTTGCCGAGAAAAGACACTTCCCCATCATCACCAGTGCAGCACCCAGAACTACTTAGGGGGAGAGCTACCTTTCCTGGGAACACCATAGCTCAGAAAGCCATGAGAGACCCTGGGAAGGTCCCCAAGGAGCAACTAGGGCATAGTTATGGTGCAGCAGATGCCACGCGTCCCCGTGTGCCTTTAACTCCTCCTACCAAGCCTGTGAAAACTAAGCCAAAGAAAGAGGGTTGGGTCCCAGCAGAGCCAGTCCAGGGGAGTCTGTTCCACCACCAAGCAGCCTACCCTAAAGTGCCGAGTCCCAAGTCCTACCACCAGGCCACTGCTTTTGTTGGTCAAAAGAGATGGGTGGAAGACAGGGACAGACAGCCCCAGAGAGGTGTGGTTTCACAGCCTCGCTCACCTACACCCTCTGTGGGGCCAGAGGCACACCGAAACTCCCCCTCGAGGAGAGTTGGACAAGTTCCTCGGGCAGTGCCATCCCTGGCTGTAGGAACTGTGTTGGCAGACTTGTCCCGGCTATGTGAGCAGAAAATTATGGCTCAGAATTTCAGTGGAAAAGGTTTTCTTCCCCAGAAATAATCTGTCTTATTAATGGTACTGATTGCCCCCAATAAATGTTCTGATGAAGTCATGTCTTTTGTGTGTGCTGTGTGTGTGCTGAGCATGGTGTACTGTGTGTGTGCTGAGCATGGTGTACTGTGTGTGTGCTGTGTGCTGTGTATGTGTACTGTGTGTACTGAGCATGGTGTACTGTGTGTGTACTGAGCATGGTGTTCTGTGTGTGCTGAGCATGGTGTACTGTGTGTACTGAGCATGGTGCACTGTGTGTGTACTGAGCATGGTATACTGTGTGTGTGCTGAGCATGGTGTGCTGTGTGTGTGCTGTGTGCTGTGTGTGTGTACTGTGTGTGTGCTGAGCATGGTGTACTGTGTGTGTGCTGTGTGCTGTGTGTGTGTACTGTGTGTGTACTGAGCATGGTGTACTGTGTGTGTACTGAGCATGGTGTACTGTGTGTGTGCTGAGCATGGTGTGCTGTGTGTGTGCTGTGTGTGTGTGCTGTGTGCTGTGTGCTGTGTGTGTGCTGAGCATGGTGTACTGTGTGTACTGAGCATGGTGCACTGTGTGTGTACTGAGCATGGTATACTGTGTGTGTGCTGAGCATGGTGTGCTGTGTGTGTGCTGTGTGCTGTGTGTGTGTACTGTGTGTGTGCTGAGCATGGTGTACTGTGTGTGTGCTGTGTGCTGTGTGTGTGTACTGTGTGTGTACTGAGCATGGTGTACTGTGTGTGTACTGAGCATGGTGTACTGTGTGTGTGCTGAGCATGGTGTGCTGTGTGTGTGCTGTGTGTGTGTGCTGTGTGCTGTGTGCTGTGTGTGTGCTGAGCATGGTGTACTGTGTGTGTGCTGAGCATGGAGTGCTGTGTGTGTACTGAGCATGGTGTACTGTGTGTGTGCTGTGTGTGTGTGCTGAGCATGGTGTACTGTGTGTGCTGAGCATGGTGTACTGTGTGTGTGCTGAGCATGGTGTACTGTGTGTGTGCTGAGCATGGTGTGCTGTGTGTGTGCTGTGTGTGTGTGCTGTGTGCTGTGTGCTGTGTGTGTGCTGAGCATGGTGTGCTGTGTGTGTGCTGAGCATGGAGTGCTGTGTGTGTACTGAGCATGGTGTGCTGTGTGTGCTGAGCATGGTGTACTGTGTGTGTGCTGAGCATGGTGTTCTGTGTGTGCTGAGCATGGTGTACTGTGTGTGTGCTGTGTGCTGTGTGTGTGCTGTGTCTGTGTGCTGTGTGCTGTGTGTACTGAGCATGGTGTACTGTGTGTGTGCTGTGTGCTGTGTGCTGTGTGTGTGCTGTGTGCTGTGTGTGCTGAGCATGGCGTACTGTGTGTACTGAGCATGGCATACTGTGTGTGTACTGAGCATGGCGTACTGTGTGTGCTGAGCATGGCGTACTGTGTGTGCTGAGCATGGTGTGCTGTGTGTGCTGAGCATGGTGTACTGTGTGTGTGCTGAGCATGGTGTACTGTGTGTGTGCTGAGCATGGTGTGCTGTGTGTGCTGAGCATGGTGTACTGTGTGTGTGCTGTGTGCTGTGTGTGTGCTGTGTGTGTACTGAGCATGGTGTACTGTGTGTGCTGAGCATGGTGTGCTGTGTGTGCTGAGCATGGCTTACTGTGTGTGTGCTGAGCATGGTGTACTGTGTGTGCTGAGCATGGCTTACTGTGTGTGCGCTGAGCATGGTGTGCTGTGTATGCTGAGCATGGTGTACTGTGTGTGCTGAGCATGGCTTAATGTGTGTACGCTGAGCATGGTGTGCTGTGTGTGTACTATGTGCTGTGCATGTAGATTTTAGGTGGCATGAGGTTTGTGTTCAGGGAAAGGGCTGGGTTAATTCAACTTTCACTGAGTGCTTCTGAGAGGTGACCTGGTTCTCTGGACTCTGTTTTTTGCTTTATTTTGGTTTTTTGAGACAGGGTTTCTCTGGGTAGCCTTGGTCGTCCTGGAGCTACCTCTGTAGACCAGGCTGACTTTGAGATCTGCCTGCCTCTGCTTCCTGAGTGCTGAGATTAAAGGTGCTTGCCATCACTGCCTAGCTCCCTGGGCTCTTAAGAATGGGTGTGATGCCCCTCAAAAAGAACCTCGGGTGCTGCTTAGCTTTCAGCTGAGACTTACTGCCAGTATGTAGCAGCTCACACGCCCCCCTTCACCAACTTTCATATCCTGGAGAGCAGAGGTCTCCTTACTATAAGACGTGTCACCTACAAAGGACAATTAGTTCCATGAGAATGCAGCACTTTGAGAGTTTTCAGTAAACTCTGTTTGGAGCTGTTGCTATGGGCGACTGGTTAGGAAGTGTTCACAACAGTAGACGCTGCTTACACAGGCTCCGACAGGTGCTTCTCAACGGCTGTCAGAAATCTTGCCATTTTGTTCTTGCCACTGACTTCTCCCTGGCCATTTCTGTCTAGAGTGATGATACTTTCTGAGAAAATCTTCATCCTGCTGCCAGTGCCAGAGACATTTCCTGGGATGTCACCTTTCTTTGTCACCCTTCTTTCAAGTGGTGTACTTAAGAAGGTATATGCGACTCTAGATTAGTAGACAATGCAACTCAAAGGAGATTACCCCTAACGAGCCTGGCATCCCCAGGCTCTTCTATAGTCCTGCCAGCATCTTGTGGGGCTGATTTTGGTGCTGTGTAGCTCACCGCTGTCATGATAGAACTTACACATAACTGTCCTCCAAGTGCTGGCGTCTGTAGGATTGCTGTCTGGCATGACATGCTGCCTCCCTTCAAGGCATGTCGCCACCTAGCATTGCATGATGTTGGTGCTGCGTCTGACCTATCAGCATGCTCCTTCCCCCAAATCACCGTCATTCTTCATTGTCCTGGTTTCTATTACTGGGAGGAAACATGACTTAATCCAACCTGAGGAGGGGGGTTATTTGGCTTACACACTCCAAGTTACAGTCCACTGAGGGAAGCCAAGGCAGGAACTTAAACCAAGCGGGAACCTGGAGGCAGAAGCTGACGCAGAGGCCATGGACGGGTGCTACTTACTGACTTGCTCCTCATGTCTTGGTCAGCCTGCTTTCTTATAGAACCCAGGACCACCAGCTCAGGAATGACATCACTCAAAATGGGCTGTCCCCGCCCCCATCAATCACTAATTCAGAAAATGACATACAGGCTTACCTACAGCTGATCTTATGGAGACATTTTCTCAATTGGAGTTCCTTACTCTGAGATGACTTGAGTCTGTGTCAAGCTGACAGAAAAGTAGCCAGCTCATCTCCACAACATTCTTCCAGGCTTCTAACTAACCCTGGTAACTACCTCTGCCTAGCCTGCCAGCCTACGATCACCCTCATGTTGTCTGGCCCTGCCAAACTGGCCAGTTAATGTTAACCCACTTGTTAGCTGACTCCTGACCTGTCACTGTGGACTGCCCCTCCCCAGGAGACCCCAGTCCTGCTCCCCAGGCAATCCTAGCAGGCCTCCCAAGTCACACTTTATTCCAGTCTACTCCACTCACTGTAGCCCACTCGGCATGCCATTTCCCAGCTTATTCTCTTGCATGGCCAGCTAACCCACCAACTGGGGCATTTTCTCAGGTTACCTTGGCATGGCCCTGTGTACTAGGCCGCCTGGTTGCCCAAGGCACCCAGCTTTGCAGCCACGTCACTTGGATTGCCACCAGCCTGGTTCAGGTTCCCCCTGTTCTGTCAGCCACCGTGTGATGCTGAGCTGACTGCCACTCTACTCCATCCAGTGTGACATATTCCCCAGAAGAGCACACTGCTCTTCTCATGTGGCGCCATCCGGTCAATGCACTGTTTTCCCCTAGGCCCTGCTACAAACCTACCATAACCTGGTCTACGAGTTAGCCCAGTCTACCCAGCATGCTAAGGTAACAGCCCGCTTGTCTCCTTGCCTACTTACCCTGTTTCCTGTGCACCCTACTCAGCCCACCCACTGCTTCAGGGCCATTTTCCCCAGCCCTTCCTAGTCGGCTTCTACCTGAAAACACGAGCAGTTTCTGCTCCTAGATTGCACTACTCCATACCACAGGTCAGATTCTCCAACTCCCCGCGTCTCCCCGCTAGCCTGCTCTGCTCCCTTGCTTACCTTAGTCCACATGGATACCTGTTCTCCCCTCTGTTCTTCAGCTTACCCTATTCCTGCCTGACCCTATTCCACCGAGTACGTCCCACTCCATCACACGCTCCTGTGTGGCTGCCTGTCTTATCCTAAGGTAGCCTACTTGTCTGGCTCTGCAGTTGATTCTAGTGCCTGGTTGGCTTGCCTCCCAGGGGCCCTTGTCTCCAGACTCATCCCAGTCTGCTGCTGTGTGACTGGCCCTCATATACCATTCCTCCATCTCTATTCCCCAGCCTCCCCCTGGTCCATGGCAGCCTGGCAGCCAAGCTCACATTCCCCATTTATGGCCAGCTGACCTGTCAGTCTGTCTCCCACTAGTGACAACATAGTGACTGGTTACCAACTTACCCTAGTCCACAGCCACCTGGCCTGTCGGACTATCATATACCCTGACCAGCTATCCAACTCACTTTAAAACACATACACACACATTTATCAGCTTTTATACCTAGGGCCATTTATTATGGTAGAAAAAGCAAAGAATTGTCAGATTTGAGCCAAAATCCTTTCCCTAAAAATGGGCCTGTCAGGCATTGGTGGCACAGTTTTAATACCAGCACTAGGGAGGCAGAGGCAGGAGGATCTCTGTGAATTTGAGGCCAGCCTGCCCCTCACAGATTTCCAGAACAGCCAGGGTTACACTGTGAGACCCTGTCTCAAGAAACCAGAGAAAGAAAATGGGCCCGGGAAGCCCCTACATATGAAAACCTAGAGCCTGGAAGAATTAAGCTTAGATTTTCAAAACCAAAATGGCTGTCAATCCACCCTCTTCTGGATGGAGAAAAGGTTAAGATCTTGATGTAGATGCTTTGCTGGAGAGAAGGGCTCTGACCTGGTCCCCTTTCAGACAGAGCCCACTCTCCTAGTGGGCAGGGCTTGGCTTGAGCCGCTCAGCTGAATGAGTAACACCCTAGGTAGCAGTGCCTTCAGAGTGCATCTGTGCAGAGTGACGTGGTGGCAGCCGTGGCTGTGGGCAGAGGGCTGACCCAGAGTGAGGGCCAGGAAGGCCTCTGTGAAATCTCAGGCTCAGCTGGCCTCAGGATGTGGATGTGAGAAGCGGCTGCTGGGCCAAGGTGGTTCCTTACTTGCTTTCAATATGGTTGCTAGCCTCCTTGTCTAGAGTGCTTCCTCCCATTTGCCCACCTATCTCCTCAAATACCATCTTGCTCCTGCCTCCAGTTCTGCACACCCACGAGCCTTGGAGTCACCCCACTGAGGCCACATTTTGATGGTTTGTCCTTTCGTAAGAGATGGGGTCTGAGGAAGAAGTAACCTCTGTCATGCCTATCCCATGGTCCCCCATGCCTGGCTTAGTTCTGTCTTCCTGTTTGCACCTCTCCAGGTATGCTACTTTCAGCTGGTGTGTGGAAACTCTACCATTTTGAAGAGCAGGGCTGCCTAATGCCTGCAGTCTCCCAACTCAGTCTTGTCTAACCAGTCTACTGTGTTTCTCAAATCCTGTCAGTTAACTGCTGGACTGGGCAGCCAAGTCATTTCCAGGCTCACCCCAGACTGCCGTCAAGCCTCACTTCTTTCCTCCTCACTACCAATCATGTTAGCCCACCCTGTGCACCTTACCATATAGTTCCTGCCGCGCGACCAGTTCACTTCCCCCCAGTATACACGCTGTCCTGTCTCCCAGTGCTCCATGTCTCTTACCTCATCTTTTCCACCCAAATGTCTTCTCCTCCTTTCCAGACAGGGTTTCTCTGTGGCTTTGGAGGCTGTCCTGGAACTCACTCTTGTAGACCAGGCTGGTCTCGAACTCACAGAGATCCGCCTGCCTCTGCCTCCCGAGTGCTGGGATTAAAGGCGTGCGCCACCACTGCCCGGCTGTCCTCTCCTCCTTTACCCAACTCTGTGCAACGTGCTCCGTTCCTTAGTGTGTGTCTTTCCTCAGGCCACCAGTAATCCAATGACCTTAACAAGCTGCTCATAGGACTTGCTTTAAGCACATCGAGGTGTTCTTCCTGGACTTCACCTTAATCACATACGATCCTCTACAGGAGACCCTGAAGGAATGGTGGCATACAGCACCCGATCACTGACAACTGGTTCTTGGGCTTGACTAAGTCCCTCTATTCTAAGCAACTACCCTGCCCTTGTCTAATGAGGATGGCTTCATGCTAGGGAACCACCGGTCTCAAGAATATAGAAAAGGTCTGAGAGGAACACTGTGAGCTAAGAGACAGGGCTGAAAGCAAAACTACCTTCCCTGACCTCGAGGGAGTGAAGAATCTCTTCTTGACACATGGCGTCCATGCTTTAACAAGAATCAGGAAACAGTTTGTGTCTCGAGCCCTTACCAGGTTTTGACCTGGGAGGAATGACAAACTCAGTGAGTTGGTTTTGAGTATAAATTTTACTTTACACTTATGTCAAAGCAACACACAAGCATAAGCAAACAATCCTAAGAACCACAGACAATAGGCTCACAGCAGGCTGTGACAATAGGCTCTCCTGCAGCGGCAGGCTCAGAACTGGCGGCACTCAGCTTGATGGACTGGTTGTCTTAGGTTAGCGGAGGAGAGCTCCAGGACATAGAGTCGTGGTTCACTCTAAAATTCCTAGTTCTGGGCTGGTCTTTAAATAATTCGCTAAATCGTGCTAATCACACTTTGTCACACTTCACACATTTTCACTCTTATCTGGGCTGCGTAGTGGGCCTACGCTCCTTTTCCTTTAATCTTTCTTCAGCCAGGCCTTTGCCTGCCTGGTTACAAGGCTCCTTACAGTTTGTCTTTGAGAAGAAGCATAAAGAGGCAGAAGGAAAGAAAAAGCTGAAATAATTGGATCCTTTCCCTAAATCCAGCTCTGGTACTAACACATGCCACACACATGCACACACACACACACACACACACACACACACACACACGCACGCACGCACGCACGCACGCACGCACGCACGCGCACACCCACGCACGCGCACACCCACGCACGCACACACACGCACATTTTAAGTAAATTTATTGGGTTAATCAATACTGACAGCAAAGGAAAAGTTGCTGTTGGGTAGAAAACATATTTCGCATAGATAAGCATTTTCGTGGGTAATGGAAACAGACCTCCCAACATTTCCTTCAACACAGAGAAGGGCAGACAGGACACCCTGGCCAGCTTGACACCTACAGACAGGACTTGGGTGGGACTCGGGTTCCCTGTGGAGCCTGCATGGGGGAGGTGACCATCTCAGCTTTTCCTGCAGTGCCACACCTCTTAGGGACTGTCTGCCCTTGTCCTGGGCTGCAGGACTCAGCCCTCTGCACTTGAGAGCAGGCAGCTTGCCAGCAGGAGAGGTACCTCTGCACAGGCTCTGACTGAGCCAGCAGTTGTACCTCCTGCTGAGTTTCTTCAGACCCCATGAAGGGAGGCACAGGTGCCTGGGGACAGGGGATGACTGTGCCCTGCCTGTGTCCCAGTGGTTTCCTGAGGATCACCCCGGGGTCTCTCACGTACTTCAGAGCTTCAATGTTCTCATAAAACTCACATCTCCCTTTGATGAGGCTTGTGCCCTTCACAGGTGGTGATGAGAAGCTGCCCTTGGCCAGGGACCTTTCCTGCCCTTTGTGTTTTCTTCCAGGGGACACCCACTGCAAGAAGCATTTCACCTGGCTGGTGAATTGATTTTCCAGAGGCTGCCCCCTACGTGACTGTACCGGGGAGGATGTGTGTCCATGTGTTTCCTCTGGTGCCCTGGCCTGAACAGAGAGCCTCTTCCCTCTGGTTTGGGATGTCCCTAAGCCTGCATCCCCTCCACCCAGTGGGGACACTCGCTTGGCAGCTGGGGGACACCCCTTGTTCTGGCACTTGCCTGACACATTTGCAGGGAACCAGGAACTCTGCCCTGCCTCAATGCCAACTCTCGCAGTGGGCAAGTGCACCCGCAGTACCTGAGAAGCCACCATATCCCCACTGGAGGGGCCCTGGGGTTTAGAAGTCTTTTCTTCTGAGGCTGAGGGCACATCAGGCAGGCCTGCTGCCTGGATGGGTGGTCTGCTCTCTGAGTGCAACACGACTCCTCTGGACACCTGACTTTTATAGTCAGATGTTCTAGGATTGTGGGGAACTGTTGGCCTATCTGGTCTCATGGGCAGCTCTGGGCTATGTCTATGGTCTGATCCAGATTGTTGCAGGCTGCCTTTGTCCACCATACCAGGTGTCCAGGGCTGGATCGGCTCTCTGCCACTTTGAGCTGTGCTAAGGTCTTTGTCGACAAACACCTTGATCTCAGAGGCCGGCCGTATTTGGCTCCCAGGCCAGGAAGCAGGGAGAGACACTTCTTGGATGGGTGTGAAATTCAATGTCCGCATCCCATCTCCACTAGTATTTCTTTGCTGGAACCTGGAGGTCTGGGCAGAATTCACTGCAGAAACGGCGTGGGAGGCAGCGTGGAACTGAGAGGGAGGATGGGATGGCTCCACTTTTGTCTTGTAGGACTCTAAGGATTCCTCAACTCTTTTGGGAAGATGAAAGCTCATCCTCCTGCCAAAGGTTTTAATATGTTCTTCCAATATCTTTTCTTTGCTAGGACTAATCGATAAACTATGTTGGTGGTTTTTCAGTGGGTCTTCCTCACCTGCCAATGGTGCCAGATCTTCCAACAGTGTCTCAGGCGGGGGCTGTGCCGCACTGATAGAATGCCATGATTTGTCTACAGTGCTAGGGATCTGACCCTCACGGATTTCTTTCATTTTCTTGTTGAGGTGTTGTTCCAGTGCAATTTCAACCTTCTTCTGACACTGGCTCACCTTTGAGAGGCTTGAAAGTTGTCCTGACTGACTAGCTGCATGAGGCTCCAGATCTGTCTTCAAGTGGGATTGCAGACTGCTAGCCAGGGCCTCCTCAGGGTTTCTCTGGAGATGGTCTTTTTGGCCAACAACTTTGCTGTCTGTCTGTGCTTTGATCTTAGTCTCCTCTCTGGCACAATTCTTTAAGGTTCCACTATGAAACTTTCTAGCTCCATTAAGTACAATGTCATGTGAGTCCTTGCTCTGCTGATGCTTAAAGAGAGAGAGCCATGAGAGGCCACGACTCCTCTTCGACTCAGGGAAATCCGCCAACTCTGACTGAGGACACATGAGTGACAGGGACTCATTGATCCTGTGGGGCAGCCCCCAGCGGTGCTGGATGAGTCTCTTTCGGAGGTGGTGCTCCAGCTTCTTACGAAGCTCATTGGTGAGGGGGAAATCTCCGAGCAGGATGGGCCTGGGATTATGGGACTTTAAGGACTGGCTCACTGTCGAGAGCTTGGGAGGTGAGGGACAAAATGTCTTCTGAGATTTTTGGACCACCGAGGGCAAACCCCACACTCTCTCCTGCTCTTTTTTCAAGACGTTGTATTCCAGGTGCTGCGTTTCAAATGGACCAAGAGGCTGTGCTTCATCCTGGGGTCTGTGAAAATGCACCCCACAGATCTTAATCTGGGACTGAGGAGAAAATGTCAATACCGAGACCGGGGAGTGGCATTGAGGATGAGCCTGGCCCCCAGCAGGAGGGTCACGTTGGGAATGAGACTGGGACAGGGTCTGGAACCAGGTCTGTGGTTGACTCTTAGTCACAAACAGAGGTGTGGGGAGAGTAACAGGCGGCGGGGAGTTGTCAGCTAGGGAGGCTTCAGCCATACTGTTGAATGCTGAGGAAGGGTCACTCGAGGCAGTGGTGGGAGGGTGCAAGGCCTCACTGTGCAGAGAGGGGGAACCCCAGAAGAGTTGTGTGGGTTTAGGTTCTGCGTTGTCTACAGAGGTCTTGGAGTGAGGGGCCTGCTGGTTCATGGGCTTGTCTTTGCTGCTTGCTGAATGCGAGGCTGCCAACTCCTGTGACTTAGCCAATGATTCTGCTGATGACAGCTTCTCCAAATAGGGTGACTTTATAAGATATTCTTTGTTCTTCCTATCCTTTGTGGGAAGGAAATCACCCTCCTTTTTGTCTTGCCCTTTGAGTCTTGCCAGGGCATCAGAGTTGGGAGGCAAGAGGTTTCCAGGCTCTGGAAGGTTGCCCTGCAAAGAGGCTTGAGAAGCACAGGTATCTGGGAGATGCTGGTTAGCGGAGGATGCCAAATCTGAAGGTAACAGGTTGTCCTCAGCAGGCCTCTGCTGGGAGGGGTCTGACACTGGCTGGCTTACATAGCCAGTGCTTTTGCTTGTTGGGACATTAACAAATACCTCACTGGGTCTGCTGACTGGAGACCTAGTGGTTTCCAGTGGGAAGACTTCTGCCCCTTGTGCTCCCTCTGTTGGAAGAGTAAAAGAGGCAAGTGTGGGGGGTAGGGTAGGGTCCTGTAGAAATCTAGGTCTTAAAGAGGGCTTTGACTCTGGTGGTGTGGAAGAAAGCCAGCTTTCCAAGAGGGCAAAGTGGTTAGGAGAGAAAGCAGAGGGGGCCAGTGGTAAAGGCCCATGTGGAATGGCTGGATGTCCTGGTTGGTTTGCTGTGTCACAGGCCTCTGTCACAGGAGCTGGGGAAGCCAAGGAGAAATGAGAGGCATCGTCATCTTTGAGGGTGGCTTGGGGGAGCAGATGACTGACCTTTCTACTTGTTCTGCGACAAGCGCTGACGAGGGTGTCTGGATGTAATGGTTGTTCATCGAGAGTGGCATCACCCAGCTCTCCCAAGGGGCTGCAGGAGATCAGAAGTTCAAGCTACAGTTAGGGCCCACATGTGGAAACGAGGGCCTGATCATCTAGGCGGAGTGCAGGCACCGGTGCTTTGAGTGGGCACTCACATTGCCCCATCCATGGCTGCCTACTAACCTCCTCCACTCCTTGTTCCTCTGTCTACCCCTCCCCTGATGAGGGCAGGATGCTTTGGACCCCTGGAAGCAAAGGATATGGTGGGGAGAGGGACCAGGAAAGGAGGTAAAGGACTTACCTTTGCAGGGTTGTCTGCAGATACCTTCTCTTATGTGCTCTCTGGCAAGTTCTCTCACCTTAAAAAAGCAAGATGGTGGACTAGATGGAATAGAGGCAGAAACTAGGGTTGCACAGAAGTAGAGTTCTAGAAAATTAGTCTAGTCATTCCCAAAAGTACTAAGAGCCAATGACAAGTGGTCTTTGGGGACACTTAGAATGTCCACACCTGTGCAGCATCATTTGCAAATCCCTCCACCTGTGTTGCCCCAAGGGCTACTCAAAACCACTGCAGAATGCACTGGTCAGTGATGTCCTCACAGGTCTGAGCTCCTAGGAATGAAGCACTGAAAACAAGGGCAGGGGACATAACCTGTGCTCCAAAGCAGCCATTACCCCCTCCTCCACATCTCACAGGAGCCCCAAGGGGCTGGGCCCACTGCCCGAGACTGTCACTGCTTCATAAGCACGAGGGAATGGAGTGGGGACTCAGAGAAGTGTCTTGGGTCTGACTGTCTTCCCGGGTCGCTCTTTGCTGCCTAAGGGACCATGTATTTAGCAAGTGACACCCTCAGATCATAGACCTGTAACTGTATGGGGAGGACATGATGGGGAGCTGGGGGCGATGAGGTCAAAGGCAGACACCTACCTTTAAGTGATTCCCTGGTTTCCTTGGCTTTCTCCTGTAGCTGTTAACAACAAGGGGAGAATGAGCACACGGGACCCACTGGCTTTGCTGCTCTTCCTGAGATGTTCAGAACTCCATTACCCATGCACACCCTGAGGCCCACTGAAGAGTGTGATATGCTTATTTTAATATAAGGTGTGGCAGGGACTACTTGTTTTCACCCCTCTGTTGGAAAACTAAAGGACAATGGGGTGTTGTGTGGAGGACAGCCTTTCCCCCTGTGCTCCTCCTGAGGCTCATGAGCCCTAGGGCTAAAGACTGGGTTCCATGCTCTCTTCAGAGACATCACCAACATTCAGCATTGTGATCCTGACCAGTTCAGTGTGGAAGAAGTGAAGGGACACATGTTGTGGGGATGGATCGTGGATCACGTGTCAGGAGAGGCTGGCCTCATTCTGAGAACACAAGAGTGTAGCCAAGCCACCAGGACCACTTTCATGCTTTGTCCTGGAAACCTCAGCCACACAAAGACAGGAAGGTGTGCTGCGGGCTCCACACAGAAACCTTTGTCCCTCCTGCATCCCTCGCATGCCTGTCTCTTCTCCCTGTCCCAGCCCTCTCTCTTCCCCCCATCTCTCCTCCCCTCTCCTCTCCCTCAGTGTTCCGTCTCAGACATCCCTCTGACAGCCAAGCTCATCCCCTCACTAATGAAGACTCTCTCTTGGGAACTCACCATGCTTCCTCACCTTTTGGGTATATGTCTCTTTCCACAGTGAAGATAAAACCAGTTTCAGTATCAGGTAGCAGATGTACAGAAGCAGCAGCCCCAGCCCACTCAGTAAGGTGTAGTTGAAGTCTACATGACAGGAAGCTGAGCCAAAGGCCAGCCATGTCTCAGGGAGGCTATGGAGAGATGAGAGAATGTTCTCCATATTGTAAACAGCATGGCTGCCTGAGGTGACTGATTCTGAGGGTCGGTGGGCTTGACTAGAGTCCCAGGCCTGCATCACAGAGCAGGGGAGAGTCACAAGGGTTTCTGAGGGTGGGGGTGAGGGTGTGTCTTCAGCCCTTGCCCCACCCCCAGGCAGCTCTTCAGAGCTCTGCCCAACCTGCTGCTCCCCTCTTCCATCTGCCCTTTGCTCACATACTTCTCCTCAGGGGAACTGTTTGCTCCATCGGCAGCCCAGAGGGTGACCCATTCCCCTTGGTGTTTGGAGAACTTGACTGGGGTCTCAGCAGGTCCAGTACCATGTGGTGTGTGGAATTTGGCTTTTGCTCAGACATTCATCACCTTGGCCAGTCGGATATCCTAATATATGTCCCATCTGCAGAATGGTTCTCCTCTTTGCCTGCTATATTTATTTATCTTTGTGAATGTCAACTGTTCCCATTTGAGTCAGCCTTCAATGTCTTTAGTCAGAGAGGCAGGGTCAAATCACAAAACTGATACAAATATTAAATGTGTTTTATTGAATTCTGTGTTCTTGGATATAACTGTATACTATGTGTCTTCCTGCAGCTCCTGAACATTTAATGGCATTAAGATTTTATGCTCTAGAAGTACATGGGCCCTTTGACAAACCAGGGCACTGTTTCCCTGTGCAAGGAGAGTCAAACTTTACTCCTTTAACTTCAGTCCTATCTGATTTTTGACGATGACTTCTTCCTTTTCTACTCATGATGGTGACTCTCTGACCATGTCAGCAATTGCGTAGGAGTTTGGTGATTCACTCCAAGAAGACTGGCTAATAACAAGCTGTGAGGGTGATTACCGAGGTCCTTGGGGACAGGGTGGGACCCAGGAATATCAAAGCCTTAGAGACTGGTGAGGATCCTCAGTGGTTACCCATTGTCCACTCTATGTAATCACCTGGTGATGTCCCAAACTGAAGAGCTTGTCATGCGTTAGCCAAGGTTTCTCCGGGTTAAATAAACCCGGGTTGCATGTCCCACCCTCTCCTAGACCTGCTCTACAAGGGATTTACAGTTTGTTCAATTTGGGACCCTTGTTCCCACCCCTTTTGTCATGCAGCAGTGCTGCTGGCCTCTGGGAGTTGGTGACCTTCTTTAGAATTTGAGTTGTGGTTCTGGTCCACCATTCTCCTGATGAACAGACTTGTATATTCAAAATACATTCACTGACCGTATCGACATGGTTCATCACTGTATGTTAGTCTTCTTTTTGTGACAAAATGCCTAAAATAAAGATAAGAAATCATCTGTAGGGCCACACTTTCAGATAGTTTGTTTCCACAGTCCCTTGGCATGTGACCTCAGGCCTGTACTGGAGGCAGTGTGTTATAGAGAAGGCAGGTTTCCTTCTGATAAACAAAGGAAATTCAGAAAATCAGGGGCCAAAAGCCTCATCCTCCATGCAAGGTCCATCCCAGTCACCTAACTTCTTTCTCCCAGGCTGCCTCTCTCCTAACGGTTCCCACAGAGGCACACACGGGCATGCGCTACACCATATTATTTATGAATAATTATAGGAGCCATGCCACGACTGACTCAATTTCCCTTTTCTTTTCTTTTCTTTTCTTTTTTTGTTTTTTAGAGACAGGGTTTCTCTGTGACTTTTGAGGCTGTCCTGGAACTAGCTGTTGTAGACCAGGCTGGTCTGGAACTCACAGAGACCCGCCTGCCTCTGCCTCCCATGTGCTGGGATTAAAGGCGTGCGCCACCACTGCCTGGCCCAATTTCCCTTTTCTTATCCTGTTAATTTTCTATAGTTCCCATAAATGAATTTCAGGATTCTCCCCACTGTTTCTTCTCACAACTCGAATGGTGGCTTTCTCAGGGCTTTTTGTTCAACACAATCCCAGAAGGCTCTGTTGAGGAAACAAATGTCTTCCTGCCGTCCTTGCAACATTCCCCAGTAATTTTGACTCAAAAAGACATTGGCAATGGATAGGGTAAGAAGACAGACAGATGGTCATCCAATAGAGAAAGAAAAAGGGTAGTATAGGCGGAGTTTCGCAGTTCAGTCACAAGCTCAAGGTTTTTAGGTTTATTTTGGTTGTCATCTAAGTATAAACTTAAAGGGCTTTTTCATCAGGCCAAAGGCACCTCTGTCCAATCCATACCTGGCTCTCTGGACAGGAGACATATGTACATGCTTCTAACCCAAATTTATAGCTTTTTGCTGGAACTCAAAATATATGTTCCTGCTGTTTGAATAGATATCTGGTTTTGTTTTTTTTTTTTGCTCTGTGGGTTTCAGTAAATAATTTTTAACTTCTGTTCCCAGTTTAAACATGTCTTATAAAGGTTTCTGCTTCTGGCAGACACATCTGAGTATCAGTTGCCAACTACAGCCTGCCCCTAAAGGACTTCGAGCCTTGGACTTGCTGTGGATGTGAACCAGTCCAGCTGCTGTGGATACCCCTTGTCTCTTCAACAGAATCTGCCATTGCCTGATTTCCCTTTTTGCTTTTGACTAGCATTTCAGCCTTCTTGGGTCCCTAACTTTGTCCCAAATTTAGCAGGAATAGCATGGGAAAGAAAACGTCGCCCATTTTCCCTGGTTAAAATGCTAAGTCAAAATAAACTCCCTTACATAGGGGATGCCAATATCACTCACTGCCTGGTAGGGATGCTAGAGAGACAGCAATTCCATGATTGGAATCTCCAAAAAGAAAATGGGGGAATTAAGGGACCAGCTCCCTGTTTTGGCAGCCATAACAGCCTAACACGTGCTTGCCTGACCTTGCCTTGGTCACTAGGAGGTCAGATGCCTACCTCGTGGCAAGGAACCAATCAGAAGTTAGATGGTGGTACTATGCTTTACGGCTCTGAGTGTGCTTTATGGACAAGTGCACAGCAATGATGTGCAGAACATAGCAACCACCCTGGGAGGGCCTATGGGCCATAACAACCAGTTGGCCAATCAACACAGGGCAAGCCCTCCAAGCCTGGAGGCACGCCAATCCTGAGCCTGTGCGTACCCCTAGACACTCCCCTTACGCTGCCTATAAGATCTCTATGCAGACGCTTCGAGCTGTCTTTCCTAGCCATCCGCCATGGTGGGTGGGTGAAAGACTCGAGCTAACATGGGGTTAGCTTGTTAAACAACTATAATAAAGCCTCATGATGTTTGCATCAAGCTTTTGACTCCACCCAGTGATTGGGGTGACCGAGGTCCTGGGCTGAGATCTTGAAGGCCTGAGCTTCTGGGGGTCTTACAAAAAACATTTAATCTTTAATTCCATCGAAGATTCCAGAGGGGTGTAATATTACCTACTGACAGGGACTACTGGCTTCCTGGACAGTCACCCAAGGTTCTGAGCTCCTAAAGTTTGTGGCTGGGCCAAGCATATTTCTGATGTATTACATTTGGGCCCAGACACCTAATGTTAGTATGTCTTACATACATTTTTGAGAAGCAGGGAATTTTGAAGTATGCCCTACCTTGTTTTGCCAATGTTTGGCAGTTTTTGCATCCTGCTGGTCCAGTTTGAACAGTAGTAATAGAAGTGAGTACAGTTTTTTTTGTCCAAATGTCTAGCTTTTGCCATAAAAAAGCAAACTACATACAGAGATTCTTCAATGCCCGTCATCTTCTCTTGAAGTAAATTGGTGCTGTCTGAAGCAGACATATCTCACTGACATGAAAAACTTTAAGTTATTAAGTATTTTAAATGCCATATACAGTGTTTGAAGTGTTTGAAGACTATCTAAACATATCTGTTTAACCTTGAAAACACACCTAATATTACTACAATTTGATTATTATAGATGACTAACTACTAACTTGTATTTTTAGTTATACATTATATTTTTAAATGAGTTGCATAAGCATATTTTCTGCTCCAAACAAGAGTAGAAAAATACATGCAGCATAACAAAAAATAACTATAAATTTTTATCTATAAACAAAATTCCATACCAATGTCAAATATTTTGAGTTATTAGTTGATTTGTGGATTAAAGTAGACTCAATAATTTGCCCTTTTCTCTATAATTTCTGTCATATCCCTCTTTTTTTTTTTTACTTTAGAAAGAGATCTTTGAATTTAAATCTTTTGTTTAGCCTTTTTGACTATGATTAACAACAACATGTAACCAAACCCCTTTATAATGACAAATATCCATAATCCATTGAATAACCAAAACCAACCCATACCCCATATATTGGGAATGTGGATGTCATTTCTCTATACTACTTCCTGTTGTCTGTGGGCACTGGTATCTTTGGGGAACTTCGAGAAAATCAGAATAATTGTTAGGTCTTGACTGAAGTAGTTTTTGAGGTTGGATCATCTCAGCCAGCAGCACTGAAGCTATTTTGGATGCAGAATTCTGAGGAGACTGTAACAGAGGCATTTTGAGATATGGGATCACCTGGGCCATACATTTTCATTGGTGTCTGGTCCCCTTGTTCTGAAAATACATAAAACTTTAAAGATAACATATCTGTCTATATTAATACAGGTATAGACTGTGTGTTATACACAGGTTAACCAAAGATGATTTTTTTTTGTTTTATGTTTGAGCAGGTAAAATATACATTATATGTTTTGTAGCTTTTCTGGGTTTATTTCTTTATGTCTGTAGCCATAATTTTCAGGGGGGTCTTCCTTGATCAAACTTGGTGCATACCAACCTGGAATGAATCCACGGCCTCTCATTTCCTGTGGAAATAAAAACATAACCTCTCCCCCAAAGTAACATATCTTTTGACTTACATTTTGAAGATATTTTAAAAATATATAGATTGATTTACTTCAGCAGTTTCTGTAATCCAATGTCTCTCAGTAGGGTAGGCTCCTGTACCCATAAGTGCCCTGTTCCCCAGCTCATGCTAATCCCATATGACACAGCTCCCACCCCCACCTTGTCTATGAAGCCCCTGTGCATAGCACACTCTGGTGTGCCCAGCCCTTCTCACTGTGACCCACCACAGTTTGCTAGGCCTGCCCGCCTTCCCTGAAAACACAGTAGCCCTTATTTCCCTCTGTATGGCGGGTTGTGGACTAGTGCAGCCTTGCTAGTCCTTATATATAAGTATGTATGTTTTTAGAGACAGGATTTCTCTCTGTGTAGCAGCTCTGACTCTCCAGGAACTTACTTTGTAGATCAGGCTGCCCTCAAACTCACAGAGATCCTCCTGCCTCTGCCTCCCAAGTGCTGGGATTAAAGGTGTGTGCCACCACCATTTGGATATTTTAGCCATATTTAAGCACAGCACAATTTGGTGAAAACTTTTCTGGTTATACTTTACTCCATCCCATGAACACGGTAAAGCATACATAAATCTCTTGCAGGAACACAGTAAACTAAAGACTGTACACAACTACATCAAAACTTTGTTTTGTGTATGTGACACAAGCCAAGGGCAGTGAACTCGGGAGGCAGAGGCAGGCAGATCTCTGCTAGTTCGAGGCCAGCCTGGTCTACAGAAAGAGTTCCAGGACAGCCAGGGCTACAGAGAGAATCCCCATCTCAAAATAAATAAATAAATAAATAAATAAAGTACAAGTGACACCTTCCATAAAGACAGGTTCTATAGATTGGTTGAGAAGAAGAAGCTTGGATGGGGCCGGAGAGGGGTGTCTGGTGTGGTTTTCAGTCACGCAGACAGTGCAAAGGTCACTAGGGTAGAATGCATGTCTCTTCCCAGCCTTCTGGGTGAATAACAGGTGTGACACTCCTTCTCTTGAAGGGACAACCTTGTGTACTGTCATTCCAGATTCCCCTAACACACGTCTGTGAGCACAAGGATCTCCGTGCCTCCTACACCAATTTACCTTAATCTAATGCCTCTTGACCTACTATACCCCTTGTTGGGGGATATTGGATCACACTGTGAACCCTGAGTTTATTTGCATTGATTAAATAAAATTAACCTTGTGTCAGGAGGTTGAGTAAGCAACTGGTTGACAGAAAGTCATCACAGAGCATCAGAGGGCATCCAGGAGAGACAGACTCAGGAAGTGGGAGGGGGATTGGGCAGTGTGGGTTTTTCTGGTGCCGTGGAGCAGAAGCTCAGGTCTTTTGGAAACACCAGCAGGGAGACTCCAGCTACTCAACCTCTCTGAGCTCTCAAGTTTTCACCCCTGCCTTTCAATCTCGAGCCTTATTTGTAAATTGAATGATTTATTTATAGCTAACTTTAGCAGCAGCGACAGGGCCAGTGCCTGCAGGAGCAGAATTCCTGCCAGGCTTCAGCCTGAGTGGCCAGGCCACTGCCAGGGAAGCAGGCTGGTAACTGTGGGATTGCAGTTGCTGGCTGAAGTCGCAGTAGATTAAGGTACAGTTACTGTCCAAAGTTAAAACATGACATTTCCACGAAGTCTCTCCTTCTAATCTCTGGCATGCCGGGTTGCCCATCTGCGCGTGATCCACTGAATATAACCTGTTCCCAATGTGCTCCAGGTCACTCCACTCTTTTCACCTCCTTTTTTTCTTCCAGTTCACCCTTTCTCACCTCCCCGAAGACTGCTCTCACCTGGCGTTCAGCCTGCACTTTATTCTGTGCCCACCCTCGTCTGCCTTTCTTGGCATGCCAGACTTCCACTAACCACCCAGACCCCATTCAACCCAGCATACACTGCTTCCTGGCACACCCCAAACTGCAGCTGTATGCGCCACAGCCCGCCCTGTTCCCCGGCCACGCCCTCCCCAGTAACTCCTCCCCTTGTCCGTGTCATGTGCCCCGGCCTTCCTGGTTCCCGGGCCACACTAGTTGCACCAGAGTGCTCATTTCTTCATCCCAACTGAGTCCTGGGAGCCCCTCGTGATGCTCAGCTTCGTCCCATGTCGCTGTCCTCAGGGGCTCTCCTGACAGCCCACAGTGTTCACCTCACACATCATTGTTACTCTACCCAGACAGCCCATTATCCACCTCAGCCCCTCAGCCCTCAGCCCCTCCCCAGCTCTCTCTAGAGTGTGCTTGCTGGCTGCCAGATCACACTGCGTCCTCCTCACCCATGACTCTCGTTCCACAGCTCACACAGCACCTTACCCTGGTCCCCAACACACAGACCTACAGCCTCCTGTCCCTACTGCCTCTGAAACACACCTCACCCCCCCACACACACCACACACACCACACACTCCACACACAACACACACACACCATACACACCCACCACACACACCACACACACCACACAGACACCACACACCACACCACACACACACACACAGACACCACACACACACCACACACACACACACACCACACACACCACACACGCACACACACACACACACACACACACACACACACACACACACACCACACACACACACACACACACACACACACACACACACACACACACACACACACACACACACACACACACACACACACACACACACACACACACACACACACACACACACACACACACACACACACACACACACACACACACACACACACACACACACACACACACACACACACACACACACACACACACACACACACACCACACACACACACACACACACACACACACACACACACCACACACACACACACACCACACACACACACACACACACACACACACAGACACCACACACACACCACACACACACACCTTTATTAACTCAGCTTCATCCCCCCAGCTGCCTCCGTTGTTTCTATTGGACCCCATTTACAGCTGTTTCTTGTGCACCCAGGACCACACTGTTCCCCAACCCAATGCGCTTGTCTAAGTCGCCAGGCTACTATGCTCTCCATCGCCCTGGTGGCCCAGTGCACCACATTCCCCACCTGACTCTACACAGTTCCTCAATTTAGAGTCTGCCCAGGGAGTCCCATTCTCCATCCTACTCTACCTAGCCTGCTCCTCTCCTCACCTCAACATACTATGCTGCCACCTCCTGGCCTCATGCCCACTCTGGCCCCTCTCTCCTCGTGGGCCTCTGTAGGGAGACATCCTGGATACCTGTACCGCTGACCGCGCCCAAACGAGCATGGTTACAGGACGTAGAGGGGTAGGATAAAGAGCGAAGAGGAGACGCACTCGGCCTCTTTTGGGGTTCGGTGGGGTCTCGAAAGGCTGCCGAGACTAACCTGGGTTTTCGGTGTAAGTAATCTTCCACAATAAAATATCATTCTTATCGGTTCCTTGTTGTAATTCCGTTATAGGCCTCCATCTGCTAGTGCTTAATGTTGCCACAGTCTACCTGCCATGGAATGCCCTGCAGTACACCGTGGGGCTTCCTTGTCCCATTGCCACTAAACCTTGTTCTGTATTAGGTGGCTCTCTGTGAAATCAGCATAGTCCCTTAATGCCTGTCCTGTGGTCAGTCCTGTTTTCTCATCTGATCTGGCCATGAGTCCCACTGTGGTGGTTTGAAAGAAAATGTCTCCCAAAGAGAGTGGCACTATTAGGCCGTGTGGCCTTGTTGGAGAAAGTGTGTCACTGTGGGGTGGATTTTGAGGTGTCTTCACTCAGTGTGGCAGTCAGTTGACTTCCTGTTGCCTGCAAGATGCAGCACGCTCAGCTCCAGCTCCATGTCTGCCTGCACACCGCCATGCTCCCTTCATGGTCACAATGGCCTGAACCCCTGACACTGTGAGACCGCCCCGCCCAATTAAATGTTTTCTTTGTAAGAGTTGCCGTGGTCATGGTGTCTCTTCACAGCAATAGAAACCCTAAGACAGAAGTTGGTACCAGGGACCGGGTTATTGTTGTGATAGGCCTGACCATGCGTTTGTTTGGAGGAATTTGGACTTGGTACTTTGGGTTAGGAAAGCAGTGGGATGCTTTAAGCACGCAAACTCCAGTGTGACGGTCAGTTGACTGCCTGCTGCCTGAAAGATGGAGCACACCCAGCTCCAGCACCACATCTGCCAGCTTCATGTCACCAATTTCCCAGTCACAAGGATCATGGACCGAACCTCTGAAACTACGAGGGAGCCGCCGAAATTAAATGTTTTCTTTATAAGACTTTCTGTGTGTGGGGGGTGGGGTGGGGGGGAGATGGCTCAGTGGTTAAGAGCATTGCCTGATCTTCCAGAGGTCCTGAATTCAGTTCCCAGCAGCCACATGGCAGCTCACAACCATCTGTAATGAGATCTGGTGCCCTCTTCTGGATACGTAGGCATACATGTAGGCAGAACACTGTATACATAATAAATAAATAAACCTTTTTAAAAAAGGAAAAGAGTGGTCATGATCATTATGTCTCCTCACAGAAATAAAAACCTGCCTAAAACACCACATATATATATGACTCAGGAAGTCCAGTACTTTCCCCAGCTGAACCTCTTTCATCAGATTATATCCTGGCCAGGCCCACCCTTTTCTGTCTCCTGGGTGCCTGGGGTATCTTGGATCTGATTTTCTTGTGAGCCTGTCCATGTGAAGCCAAATTGAAATCACAAACATAAATAAAACATTTTTTCAACTGCCTTGTACTCTTGGGAATAAGTTTACATTTTTTTCCTGGTTAGGGAAACTTAATATGCATTGAGTTATTTGTTGTGCCCCACACACAGACATGCACGCATATCTTTTGGCCAACTGAGGATAATTTGTGAAAAATCAATCAATTTTCTGATTTGTTTCTGCACCTCTAATTAAAGACATTACAGGCTGATTCACACACAAAATTTACTGACCAGCGTTTGAAGAGGTGTGTAAAAGAGCTTCAAGTCATGGACCTGTGTCAGCAGAGGAGATGGCCATTCTGAACTTAACATCTGTATGCAGACATTACTATCCTGAGACAGTTAATGTCTGAGCAAAAGCCAAATTCCACACACCACATGGTGCTGGACCTGCTGAGACCCCAGTCAAGTTCTCCAAACACCAAGGGGAATGGGTCACCCTCTGGGCTGCCGATGGAGCAAACAGAAAGTTCCCCTGAGGAGAAGTGTGTGAGCAAAGGGCAGATGGAAGAGGGGAGCAGCAGGTTGGGCAGAGCTCTGAAGAGCTGCCTGGGGGTGGGGCAAGGGCTGAAGACACACCCTCATCCCCACCCTCAGAAACCCTTGTGACTCTCCCCTGCTCTGTGATGCAGGCCTGGGACTCTAGTCAAGCCCACCGACCTTCAGAATCAGTCACCTCAGGCAGCCATGCTGTTTACAATATGGAGAACATTCTCTCATCTCTCCATAGCCTCCCTGAGACATGGCTGGCCTTTGGCTCAGCTTCCTGTCATGTAGACTTCAACTACACCTTACTGAGTGGGCTGGGGCTGCTGCTGCTGTACATCTGCTACCTGATACTGAAACTGGTTTTATCTTCACTGTGGAAAGAGACATATACCCAAAAGGTGAGGAAGCATGGTTCCCAAGAGAGTCTTCATTAGTGAGGGGATGAGCTTGGCTGTCAGAGGGATGTCTGAGACGGAACACTGAGGGAGAGGAGAGGGGAGGAGAGATGGGGGGAAGAGAGAGGGCTGGGACAGGGAGAAGAGACAGGCATGCGAGGGATGCAGGAGGGACAAAGGTTTCTGTGTGGAGCCCGCAGCACACCTTCCTGTCTTTGTGTGGCTGAGGTTTCCAGGACAAAGCATGAAAGTGGTCCTGGTGGCTTGGCTACACTCTTGTGTTCTCAGAATGAGGCCAGCCTCTCCTGACACGTGATCCACGATCCATCCCCACAACATGTGTCCCTTCACTTCTTCCACACTGAACTGGTCAGGATCACAATGCTGAATGTTGGTGATGTCTCTGAAGAGAGCATGGAACCCAGTCTTTAGCCCTAGGGCTCATGAGCCTCAGGAGGAGCACAGGGGGAAAGGCTGTCCTCCACACAACACCCCATTGTCCTTTAGTTTTCCAACAGAGGGGTGAAAACAAGTAGTCCCTGCCACACCTTATATTAAAATAAGCATATCACACTCTTCAGTGGGCCTCAGGGTGTGCATGGGTAATGGAGTTCTGAACATCTCAGGAAGAGCAGCAAAGCCAGTGGGTCCCGTGTGCTCATTCTCCCCTTGTTGTTAACAGCTACAGGAGAAAGCCAAGGCAACCAGGGAATCACTTAAAGGTAGGTGTCTGCCTTTGACCTCATCGCCCCCGGCTCCCCATCATGTCCTCCCCATACAGTTACAGGTCTATGATCTGAGGGTGTCACTTGCTAAATACATGGTCCCTTAGGCAGCAAAGAGCGACCCGGGAAGACAGTCAGACCCAAGACACTTCTCTGAGTCCCCACTCCATTCCCTCGTGCTTATGAAGCAGTGACAGTCTCGGGCAGTAGGCCCAGCCCCTTGGGGCTCCTGTGAGATGTGGAGGAGGGGGTAATGGCTGCTTTGGAGCACAGGTTATGTCCCCTGCCCTTGTTTTCAGTGCTTCATTCCTAGGAGCTCAGACCTGTGAGGACATCACTGACCAGTGCATTCTGCAGTGGTTTTGAGTAGCCCTTGGGGCAACACAGGTGGAGGGATTTGCAAATGATGCTGCACAGGTGTGGACATTCTAAGTGTCCCCAAAGACCACTTGTCATTGGCTGCAGGTTCTCTTAAGTGACTTCCTTTTTTAAAGGTTTTATATGTTTATTTATTATACGTGTGTGGATGTTTTGCCTGCATGCGTACTGTGCACCATATATGTGCCTGGTGCCTTCAGAGGTCAGAAAAGTGCATCCTTGCTCGCTAAGTGGCCCTACAGGTGGTTGTGAGCTACCCTGTCGGTGCTGTGAACTGACCCTTGGTCGTCTAGAGGACTTTCAACTGCTTTAGACCACCCAGCCATCTCTCCAGACCCTTGGACGTTTATCTTAAAGGTACTCCTCTGTGATCCTCCTGTTTCTACTTTCCGTCTGTATAGGGCACGGTCCTGCTTTTCCAGGTGGGAGTACTAGCGGGTCAGACGCTGAGGGCAGGAGCAGATGGCAGACCATGCTGCAAAGGTGCTTATCCCCCCCCAACACACCTCATTTCCTGGTCCCTTTTCCGGGGTCTCCACCCTGGCCAGAAGGCTTTCCTTTTCAGTTGCTGGACTTGGCTAACACTCTGAACTCTTGTCTTCCTTACAGCTCCTCAGGCCCACCATATGATCCTCCAGGCTTTCATCAGCTGCTGTGTCAAGATTCCCTCTGCAATGTATGTAACAAAGCTAGCGATCAGGTCAGCTCTCAGCTCTCTGAGACTCCCCTGGAAGACAGTACCGACTTGACGTCCCAGTGGCCTTCTACAGCTTCTGTGACAGAGTCCACATCCAGTCTCATCTCTCATTTCCCAGCAAACCAACCAGAAACTTCAGTTCCAGACGTATTCCTTCAACCTTCACCATCTCCTCTCTCCACCCTCTCATCTTACCAAACCGTTCGGGATGGCTTATCTTCTACGCCACTCACTGCCTCCCCATCACCGCACGCTCAAGCTCCCTTAGACCCTCCGGTGTTATTGAGCCACACCCCACACAAACCATTTGCCCCCTTTGCACCTCCACATGCCACTCAGGAAGCACAGTCAGTTCTCCAACCAGAAGCTCCCCTATGTCTTGAGGAGAGCCCCAGGGAGCTGTCCCCCAATGTCCCAACAGCCAAAGGCATTGTCTATGAAGGACAGGCTGTGTCAGTCTCCTCCCAGCCCTGGTCCAGTGCCAAAGACCAGTCCTTGACTACAGACACTCTTAACCAACAACCTCTAGACCCCTGTGGTCCCCAAGCCTCATATCAGAAACTTACAGAGACCCACACTGTAGAGCCCAGAAGCAGTTTGCCTCTCACCCCTGAAGTCTTAGCACTCTTCAAAAGGCAAGAGAAAACAGAAACTGATTTTACTGCATCTGAGCATAAGAAAGAGGAAGCAGAATCCTTTTCGATGCCACTAAATAATTCAGGGAAAATCTCAGGGTCAATTGCTGGTCCAAAGAACTTGGAAGTCTCCCTCCCTTTGGGTAGTGGCAAAGGCAATTCAGGGGACCCCCACCTACTCCAGCAGCCCTCTCACTCCAAGACCTCTGAAGATCAATCAGGCATCAAGGATAAACAGCTCTTCTGGGGCCCCTCTTGTCTGCACAGTGAATCCCTGAAACACGAGCCTGAAGCCACCCATACTGCCCATTTCAACAGAATGGCAAAGACTCCTACAGGCAATGAATCTCTAGCCTGCACTCAGCCCGCACCGCTGCCCTGGCTTGAGAGAGACCAACAGGTCTGGCTGCTAACATTGGCAGAATCTCAGACAAAGCCTGACTCTCACAGCAAGTCTGAGGCCCTTCAACCCCAAATCCAATGGCCATTATTTTCTCCTCTATCCCAGCTTAGGACCTGTGGGGTGCATTTTCATAGACCCTCAGATGGAGCACAGCCTCTCAGTCAATCTGAAATTCACCAGCTGGAATACAACCTATTACAAAAAGCACTGGAAAGTGTTTTGGGTTTACCCACTGTGACCCAAAGATCCCAAGAAAGCTTCTGCCCCCCACCTCCTAAGGTCTTCTTGATGAGAAAGTCACTCAAGATCTGTGATCCCAAGTCCATCCTGCTGGGAGACTTCCCCCTCACTAGAGAAGTCCGGAGGAAACTTGAGCACCACCTCCGGAAGAGACTCATCCAGCACCTATGGGGACTGCCGAACAGGGTCCAGGATTCCCTGTCACTCATGAGTCCTCACCCAGAGCCTTCTGAGTTCCCTGAGATGCAGAGCAGCCATGGGCCCTGGATCTCTCTCTCTAAGCACAATGGCAGCAGACACCCATCAAGCTTCAAGCTCATCCAATCTGAAAGTTTCCACAAAAAGATCTTGGAAACTCACCCTCTAAGGGAGAAAGACATGCCAATTCAGAGACAGGGTCCAGGAACAGACCAAAAAGATCATCTCCAGAGAGACTCCCCTGCGGCTACAATGAGCAGGGAAGGCTCTGATTCTGAGACAGACCCAGAACTTCAGCCCTGGATTCTGTCTGGAAAGTTTGCAAAGCCTTCATGGGTGAAGAAGGGCCAGAAAAAATGTGAAACCTTCCTCCAAGAACAGCTGAGCAGGAAAACTGAAGAAATGAAGGGGGGCGAGATCCCTGGCACCAAAGACAGAGGGCCACATTCTAACAACATAGCACAGCCCCCGCCTGAGACACAGCCCAGGCAATTGAAAGATCTGGCACCGTTGGCAGGTGAGGAAGACCCACTGAAAAACCACCAACATAGTTTATCGATTAGTCCTAGCAAAGAAAAGATATTGGAAGAACATATTAAAACCTTTGGCAGGAGGATGAGCTTTGGTCTTCCCAAAAGAGTTGAGGAATCCTTAGAGTCCTACAAGACAAAAGTGGAGCCATCCCATCCTCCCTCTCAGTTCCACGCTGCCTCCCACGCCGTTTCTGCAGTGAATTCTGCCCAGACCTCCAGGTTCCAGCAAAGAAATACTAGTGGAGATGGGATGCGGACATTGAATTTCACACCCATCCAAGAAGTGTCTCTCCCTGCTTCCTGGCCTGGGAGCCAGATACGGCCGGCCTCTGAGATCAAGGTGTTTGTCGACAAAGACCTTAGCACAGCTCAAAGTGGCAGAGAGCCGATCCAGCCCTGGACACCTGGTATGGTGGACAAAGGCAGCCTGCAACAATCTGGATCAGACCATAGACATAGCCCAGAGCTGCCCATGAGACCAGATAGGCCAACAGTTCCCCACAATCCTAGAACATCTGACTATAAAAGTCAGGTGTCCAGAGGAGTCGTGTTGCACTCAGAGAGCAGACCACCCATCCAGGCAGCAGGCCTGCCTGATGTGCCCTCAGCCTCAGAAGAAAAGACTTCTAAACCCCAGGGCCCCTCCAGTGGGGATATGGTGGCTTCTCAGGTACTGCGGGTGCACTTGCCCACTGCGAGAGTTGGCATTGAGGCAGGGCAGAGTTCCTGGTTCCCTGCAAATGTGTCAGGCAAGTGCCAGAACAAGGGGTGTCCCCCAGCTGCCAAGCGAGTGTCCCCACTGGGTGGAGGGGATGCAGGCTTAGGGACATCCCAAACCAGAGGGAAGAGGCTCTCTGTTCAGGCCAGGGCACCAGAGGAAACACATGGACACACATCCTCCCCGGTACAGTCACGTAGGGGGCAGCCTCTGGAAAATCAATTCACCAGCCAGGTGAAATGCTTCTTGCAGTGGGTGTCCCCTGGAAGAAAACACAAAGGGCAGGAAAGGTCCCTGGCCAAGGGCAGCTTCTCATCACCACCTGTGAAGGGCACAAGCCTCATCAAAGGGAGATGTGAGTTTTATGAGAACATTGAAGCTCTGAAGTACGTGAGAGACCCCGGGGTGATCCTCAGGAAACCACTGGGACACAGGCAGGGCACAGTCATCCCCTGTCCCCAGGCACCTGTGCCTCCCTTCATGGGGTCTGAAGAAACTCAGCAGGAGGTACAACTGCTGGCTCAGTCAGAGCCTGTGCAGAGGTACCTCTCCTGCTGGCAAGCTGCCTGCTCTCAAGTGCAGAGGGCTGAGGCCTGCAGCCCAGGACAAGGGCAGACAGTCCCTAAGAGGTGTGGCACTGCAGGAAAAGCTGAGATGGTCACCTCCCCCATGCAGGCTCCACAGGGATCCCGAGTCCCACCCAAGTCCTGTCTGTAGGTGTCAAGCTGGCCAGGGTGTCCTGTCTGCCCTTCTCTGTGTTGAAGGAAATGTTGGGAGGTCTGTTTCCATTACCCACGAAAATGCTTAACTATGCGGAATATGTTTTCTACCCAACAGCAACTTTTCCTTTGCTGACAGTGTAAATTTCTCCAATAAACTTTGTGAAAATGTGGCTTTTTTTTTTTTTTCCCCATGTGTGACATGGGGTTTAGAAATCACAAGGCTTATGCTTAGGAAATGGGATACTAGTTCCACACCCTGACCTGAGTATTCTACAAGACGCCCCTCTCTCCATTACTCTTACTGAAAGGGGGTGGGAGATAGCCCCCTAAGAGCCTTTGCTCCCTAATTTTGTGACCCTCTTCCTACACCCGACTGTAGCCTCCACACTGTGTGACAGCCAACAGCTTCCCTCTGTTCCATAGTCTTGAGAGCGGTGGTCTCTGTCTGAGGTCATCTTGTCTAACAAGGACAGGAGTGTCCTAGAATACAGTGACTCAAGTAAACTTTTTGGAACAGTTGTTAATGACCCAAGATATACTTAACTTACATTTTAGGTGCTCCTGAATTAGAGACTATGTGACGAATGCTGGGAAGAGACAGCACCCACTTAGTGCCACACATGCTTGCCAGTGAGAGACACCTGCCGCCATGTGTCACCCACAGTAGCTACTTCCCTCCACTCTCATTTCTTCAGGCTGTGTTGAAGCTGCTTCTGTGCACCAAACTGTGACACTGCTTTCAGGAAGTCTCCAGGCAGTCACCTTCCTTTCATGTTGAAAAAGTGCCACAAGCATGGTACTATCCATGTGAGTGAGTGGTTACCCAAGGGGACATAGAGGTGAATGAGCCTGCTTTAAGCACCAAGGCCACATGCCATGATCCCAACATAACACTGCCACCACACCCCACTGCGTGATCCACCCTGTTGGCACTTTCTTGAGTCCCACACAGTACCACAGAGCTTTCTGATGTCAGAGTGAGGACCACTGGCTGGACTGGCCTGTGCCAGGCATGAAGTCCTTTTATCAGCGAAGGTGATACGATGTCTCCCGTCCATGCTTGACAGTGCGCTCTCAGTGAACACAGTGCACACGGTGCCACCTTGATCTGCACAGGCTCCATGGAGTCATAGGAAAACTCCCCTGTGCCACCTGCACGCAGTTCAGGTCCCTGGAGTGAAGTGGTCTATGGACCATCATAGAATCTTCATTTCACCAAAATTCCACAGAAACCTGCCTTTGTTACACAGATCCCAAGGGAGGAATGAGACAAAAATGTTTGGAAAGATTCTTAGCATTTTATTTGTTTTTCCAGGATGGAGGTGTCCAGTGGTTGTAAAAGCAATAACATTTCCAGTGTATTGTCCGTCACGCTCTCCTTCCAAGTAATGCCACTGCCTACTGCAGGAACAGAGTTACAGGGCATTGGAAAGAGTGTGTCAATTGCATGGAGGCTCTGGAGGGGACAGAACCTCAGAATACTTGTAAGACACAATTATCCTTGGAATGTAAAAAATAAATTAATTTTTAAAAGAGAGAAAAAAGACAATTATCCATGTAGATAGTCTAGTTTCCCCTCTGCTGCCATCCTGTCATAGGGTCTGTCACCTATGCAGTCATTCAATGTTGCTCTAGTCCTGGGAGATCACCAGAGCCATGTTCTGCTTAGGACAGCCCAACCTTTGACCTTTTCTTCCTATATTTCCAGCATATTCCCACATGTGTTAAATCCTTTTAACTCCATATCACTAATATTTCCACTTCCTGGTCTACCCAGCCTCACTCTTACTCCCTTTCCTTCCCCTTGAGGAAGGCCCAAGAGTTTTCAGGCAAGAAACATTCAAAAGCTCCCTTCTTCCTCAACCTCAAAACAGCCGCCTCTTCCCCTCCTTTGCTGTGAGTTTTGTCTGTTCGGTTAGATCTCTCTAACACTCAGCAGCCTCCATTCCTTTTGGAGGAAGGGGAAGTGAAATCTCAGGATGTGGCATCATTGAGAGATGAAATCATTCTGATAAGAAGCTAGAATAGGAATTGAATTCCTTCCAGTTCCTCATATTGGAAGAAACCACTGGAATCTGTTACTTCAGAGAAACACAGGGCAGGGTTATTGGTGATTTTGTTTTTGTAGTAAAATGATGCCTGCAGTAAAAACAACAGACAGGGACACCCTGAGAAAAGGGGGCATTCTGGGCTGTGGCTGCCCATGACCTCATCTCAGCTCTTTGAAAGACTCCAGAAGAGAATGTGGCTCCCGGGCAGAAAGCTGGTTCACTGGGATGAAATCAGCATGGCAAGGGTCTGCAGGCATAAGAGCCTGACAAGGAACACTCCCCAAACACTAAGGCTGTCTCTGCTTCACTGCCAGGGGAAGGATCAGGTCCCTGAACCCGAAATCCACCTCCCCTAGCTAGAAATGTTCAAGTGCTGGATGAACCACAGAGAGGATCAAACCTGCATAGAAGGTTGTGGACTTCAGGAAACAGCTTGATTCTAAAATGTCTCTCCTACCAAGAATCATGGACCCTAACTAGGCCTGCCTGCAGTTGGCTGTGGTGGTGGTACATACTTTTAATTCCAGCACTCGGGAGGCAGAGGCAGGCAGATCTCTGTGAGTTTGAGGCCAGTCTGATCTACAGAGTGAGTTCCAGGACAGCCTCCAAAGCTACAGAGAAACCCTAACTCTAAAAACAAACAAACAAAAAATATGTTTAGGTAATGCAAGTTTGGCAAATGGGCTTGCTTATGCTATAAATCACACAATCTGACACCAACAGTAATGACCGCAAAATCTACAAAACTAACTTCGTATTTCATTTTGTCAACTTAACACAATACGTCTGATTTGGGCTTCCTTTGAATTTTGTATTTGTTAAGTTTTAGTACTTCAACTATGAGTTTTATTATTTTTATTTTTGAAGAATTTATTTGGGTCCATGTTTCCATGAGTTTGTCATTGTGCAGGAGGCATGGCTGCAGACAGAAGATGAGGCGGCAGGAGCAGAAAGCCGAGGCTCATATCTTCATTGCAAACACTTTCCCAGCATGTTGCACACCAGAACACAGAAATCATTCCACAGTCAGATAAGTAGCTATGGGCAGGCTGTGACTTGAAATGATTCTTAGACCTCTGTGCTGGTTGGTTTTGGTCAATTGACACAAACCTAAACATATCTTAGAAGAGAGGATTTTAATTGAGAAAATACCTCCATAAGATAGGTCTGTATGGGAGGGCCCAGCTCACTGGACGGGGCCAGCCCTGAGCAAGTGCTCCTGGGCAGTATGAAAAAGCAGGCTAAGAAATTCATGAGGAGCAAACCAGCATGGAACACTTCCACATGGCATCTGCATCAGCTCCTGCCTTGAGTTGACACCCTGCCTTCCCTCAGTAATGGACTATAACCTGTAAGGTGAAATAAAGCCCTTCCCCCAACAAGTTACTTTTTAGCCATGGCGTTTTAGCACAGTGGTAGAAAGAAACCTAAGACATCTGACATGACAACCCTGCATGCAAGGATAGATCCCTGTGGTCATGGTAAGTCATGCTTCCAAGTGTAGAGCACTGGGCTTGGCTCACTTTACCAACAGCTGGTAAAAGATGTCTGTGGTAGACATGAAAACCCAGACTCCTTTCATACAGAAGATTCCTCGAACAAATCAAACCTGCACAGTGGAATATGTGCCACCATGAAGGATGGAGACCCTTTCGGAAACGATCTGGAAGGCTTTCGGGCTGAATTATTAGGGTAAAAAACAAAGTGTAACCAAGCATGGTGTCATCTACGGAAGTAGTGAGAGTGACTCACAACGGCAATCGCCACACGGGGCACTGGTTCTCATCAGGGAGACCTTTGTCGTTGACACAGCGTAGGAAGGGAGGGAATGATACTAGAATCTCACACAGGGATTTGGGACTCAAATCATAGCATCTTGTTACAGCAATTTCTGCCAAGGACAGAAAACCTGAACACAGCTACACGGCTCACCCCCATTGCTCGGGCTGCCTACTGTCCTCCTTTGCACATTGACAGAAAGAGCCCGCAATAGTCCCTAGTGAGAAAGCTTAACAAATCTGTGACACTTGGAGATTTGATGCTCTTCTAGAAAAAGTGCTTTCCCACTCTCTACCACCCCACCCCCTCCCTTACTGTCAAACAGCTGCTTCTGTGACCTTAATGGTTTCCAAATGTCACAATGAACAGTGGCTTAGTTACTTGCCCTCCAGTAAAGCATTGACACCCTCCAGATTCAGAGCTGGGCCTGGGGTCTACCAGGTGGATGATACTGGGACCTCATTGATTGGTGACAGAGATGGTTCTTTAAATGGACTAAGGGAAATGTGGTAAGTGCAGTGACAGACACTGTCACGGGGCATTCTAATAGTCCAATGACAGCGGGAAGTGAGCCTCGCTGTGCTTGTCATGAAGAGGACTGATTGACAGGCAATAAAGAGGAAGGAGCTCACGGCTACATGGTGACAGGTGACAATGTGTGGGTCATACCTACCCATAGGGGTGGGGACAAACTTCTGTTTCCTCTGAGGCTGTTTCAGGAAGGTAGAACCCATCACCACGAACAGCCCTGCCCTGTCTCCCTCTTCCATGCCTCTGTCCTTCCATCCCAGGCTCCCACGGTTACTTATCCCTGATGTTGGTCCATTCCCCATTGTCTGGGGTCCTCTTTCCTCCAGCTCCACATGTCTGTCACAGACGGCCTCCAGCCTAGTGACAAGAGAAACTGCAGAGGAAGGAGAGGAAGACGGGAGAGCTTCCTCTTGTGTTTCTCAAAACCAGAGTGCATGTCCCAAAATTGAATGCTGAAAATAAGTGAAAAGTCAAACTGGATTCCAGCCTACGCTGCCAAGGATGACCTTTTCCTGCCACAACAGGCCTGTCAAGCCTTGAGGATACCATTCATCCAACCCAGAAGTCCCTAAGCAGGTGCGGTCCCTGGAAACCATCCATGAAACTTGGGACCCCATATTAAGCAAACTGTTTGCATGTGTACCCGCTCTCTTCCTCCGGCCCTCCCCTCTCCATCCTCCTACTTTCCTTGAGATGGGTTCCCTATGCACACCCCAGGCTAGCCTGCAGCTTTCTGTCTGTGCTTTCCAAATGCTGAGGTTGCAGATGTGTGCCAACATGTCCAACTATCCATGACATTTTAAAATGGATAAGTTATTTGCATCACAGAAATTGAATCTAAGACCCCGTGCATGCCAGGCACACACCTTATCACAGAGCCACGTGCCCAGATGCATGTGAACCCTACTGCATGAGATTTTACTGTTTCTTATTCAAGCCTCTCCATCCCTCCTGCCCTCCAGACTGTGTCTTCTCTGCCTCGTTTCTTCTTCATGCTCTGCCTCATGTTTCAGACTGCCGGGAGCTTCCACAGGCACACTGCACTATGGTGGATGCTGCACAAGCCTAAGCCTGAGCCATGGCCAATGTTTGCAGACTGTCTACAAGCTCATTTACCAGTCCACTACTGCACTTTTCTCTCCTGTAGAAAATGCCGATAGACTCACACTGTGGGGTTGCATCAGGGTTAACTGACAGCTTCTCATCATCACATTTCTCCCTATGTCAGAGTGTTCCTGCAGCATGAGTTATAGAGTCTATCTCAGAGCCTGTAAGCTCCCCAACTCTCCCAGGACAACCAGTATCACAGGCCTCTCTCCTCATGCTCTCATGGCCACCAACTCCATGTGCAGAGTCTGTTTGTATTTATTGCTATGTTATACTCTGCCCAAATCTAGGGCTCAATGTTTGTGTGTGTGTGTGTGTGTGTGTGTGTGTGTGTGTGTGTGTGTGTGTGTGTGTGTTTGTATGTATGAGTGTGTGTTTCCTCTCTGTTTGGGCTCAGCTAGGATGGCTCACATAGCTGTAGTCGACCTGGAGGCTGGCCTGAGGCTAAGTGATCCAAGCTGGCTTCCTTGCATGTCTAATGGTTGGCATGGGCTTCTGGTTCCATGTGAACTCTTCAGGAAAAAAAGCCTCATGCCTGCATGGAGGCACAGGCTTCTGTGAGTGTGGAGAAAAGCCCAAACACCACCATGTGGATTGTTTCTGTCCCGATTGGTCCCGCAGCCCTTTAGTCCCAAATAAACACACAGAGGCTTAAATTATAAACTGTTTAGTCAATGGCTCGGGCTTCTTATTGGCTAGCTCTCTCCTAATTATCAACCCATTTCTATTTAACTATGTATTGCCATGAGGCTGTGCCTTACCCATAACACTCTGGCATGTTACTCCTCCAGTGGCTACATGGCGTCTCTCTCCGGTGACTCACTCTCTGCGTTCCTCTTCCCCAAATCTTCCTAGTCTGGTAGCTCCACCTATACTTCCTGCCTGGCTACATCTTGCCTGTCCATTGGCAGAAACAGCTGTATTCATCAACCAAAAAGAGAACAATATATTCACAGCATACAGAAGGACATCTCCCATCATCTCTTTTCTGTCTAAATAAAAAGGAAGGTTTTAACTTTAACATAGTAAAATTATATATAACAAAACAGCTATCAAAGAAGAGCTATAGTTAACAATATTTAGTCCATTAACATTTGGAAAAATTTAAAGAAAATATTCTATCATCTATCCTATTTTTGTGTGAGCCTAAAGTCTTTTTTTTTTCTTTTTTTTTTTGGTTTTTCAAGACAGGGTTTCTCCATATTGCTTTGGAGCCTGTCCTGGAATTGGCTCTGTAGACCAGGTTGGCTTCAAAATTACAGAGATCTGCCTGCCTCTGCCTGTCTCCCAAGTGCTGGGATTAAAGGGGTAAGCCACCAATGCCTGTCCTGTCTAAATTCTTATATGTAACTTATATTTTATCATAACTAAGGAAAACCATAACCATAACTATCTGTCTCCAATTCCATCAAAGACCCCAGAAGGATAATATATAAACTCTAGACAGAGACATCTCACTGCCTGGACAGTCACCCAAAGCTCCTCTGTAACCTTGGAGCATCCATTTTCAGCCTATAGGCCCAGAATGTCTGGCAGACTCTTTGATGAAGCAAAAACCTTGAAGGACCATCCTTGTCCCTTGGCAAATTCAGCAGTTACTTTTCTTTGTAATCTGCTTGTTCAGTTTGGACAGTATGCTATTAAGCAGTCCAGGCAAGAGCAGTTTCTTGTCCAAATGGCTGTTTCTGCCATGTTAAAGGCAAATGCCATAATGAGTTTCTTCGATTCCCATTTTCCTCTTTGATGGAATTGGTATTGCCAGGAGTAGTTGTGTTTCATTGTCATGAAAAAACCTAATAAACCACTTTAAATGCTATGTCCTGTAGGTCTTTGAAAGGTTTTGAAGAATACCTATCCATTTGAAATATATCTCTGTATATCTAGAAAGCCTAACTGACAAACTATAAATTTTGACTATTATAGATGACTACCTATAATCTGTATTTAATTATACATTACATTTTTAAATGAGCTGTATAAATACAATATCTAAACAAGAGTAGCAATACACATATAACAAAATTGACCTTAAATTTGTATCAATAATCCAAAATCCATACCAACGCAAAGTATTCATTTCTATATCATATTCTCTTTAAAGGAAAAAAGGGGAATAGGATATAGGAATGAATACTTTACATTGGTATGGATTTTCATTTATTGATACAAATTTAAGGTTAATTTTGTTATATGTAAATTTCTCCTCTTTTGGTATTGTGTTTAAACAGATCTTTTAAAATGTAATGCATAATTAAATACAGATTGTATAGTCACCTATAGTAGTCAGAACTTATAATTAGGTTAGTTAGGTTTTCTAGATATACAGAGATGTATTTGAGATGGATAGGTGTTCTTCGAACCTTTCAAAGACCTACAGAAATATGGCATTTAAATGGTTTAGGGATTTTCATGACAGTGAGACACAACTGCTCCTGGCACACCAATTATGTCAGAAAGGAGGATGGGCATTGAAGAAACTAGTTATGAAGTTTGCTTTCAACATGGCAAGATTAGCCATTTGGGCAAGAAACTGCTCTTGCCTGGACTGTTTGTTGCTGTATAAACTGGACATACAGAACCCACAAAAAATGACTGCTGAACTTTCAAAACAAGACAGTACTGAAGGGTTCCTGTTGAAATGGAGGAGTGTGCTAGACACACTGTGGCCTATGGGCTGAAGATGGATGCCCCAACATTACAGAGGAAGTTTGGGTGACTGTCCAGGTAGCAGATGTCTCTGTCAGATCTAGAGTTTATATATTATCCTTCTGTGATCTGTGATGGAGTTGAAGACAGATAGTTATTGTTATAGTTTTTAGTTATTATAAAAGATAAGTTACATGTAAGACTTTAGACTCACAAAGACAGGGTAGATGGTAGAATATTTTCTTTAAATCTTGCTAAATGTTAATGAACTAAATATTGTAACTATAGTTCTTACTTGATATCTGTTTTGTTATATAGTTTACTATGTTAATGGGAAACCCTTCTTTTTATTTAGACAGAAAAGAGGAGATGATGGGGGAAGATCTTCTGTGTATACGTTTGTCTTATTGGTTGATAAATAAAGTACTGTTGGCCAATAGGGAAGCAAGTTAAGCAGGACTAGGAGTCGAGGAGGATTCTGGGAAATGTAGTAAAGAGAAGTCTTGTGATCCAGGCAGACTCAGAATATAAGCAGGAACAAGCAGGAAATTGTGCTCTTCCTCATGCTCTCTTCTCTGGGAGCCACTATGTGAGCCTGACAAGAGAGGACACATGCTGCTGGTGTCCTTGATCATATAAGTCTTCATAAATATATAGATTAATGATTATGGTTGATAATTAAGACTGAGCTAGCAGATAAGAAATCCTAGTCATTGCGAGCAGCATTGTACCTAATATTAATCTCTGTGTGTTATTTTGGGAGCACACATGGTGGCCGGGCTTGGGTGGCTTGGCAGAACGACTTACCATTACACAGAGGAACTCTGAGAATCCTGGGGTGGTTTTATTTCCACCTATGAAATGGTCAGAATTTCTTTCTTCTTTAAAATGTCTGTTTTTGTTACTGTTATTATGAGCTTTGTTTTCTCCTACATGAGTATTCCTTCTGGGCAAGAAGGTAAGTGATTCTTTTCCTTAGGTGAAGTAAGGGTAAATTGAAATATTAGGCAACAAAACAGAACAATTGATGCAGTGTTCTTTGGAATAAGACTAAGCCTTAACATATATTTTGTATAAAAATTTGGAGTGTGCCAGGTGGTTGTGGCACATACTTTTAATCTCAGCACCAGGGAGGCAGAGGTAGGCAGGTCTCTGAGCTCAAGACCACCCTAATCTACAGAGGGCCTTCCAGGACAGCCAGGGCTACATAAAGAAATCCTGTCTCGAGAGAAGAAAAAAAAGGAATTTGGAGTGCTGAGATACCTAAGATGGTTAGTTCAAACATAATTGACTTGACTAACATAGATGGACAAGGAAACAAATTAAGAATAAAATGGCAAAACTTTAAAGTGTCCTATCCACAAAGTTCACCGTTAAACTCTTTCCTGTCATTCTAGCTGACCTTTGATTTTGGTCTTCCCCTTTGTTGCCTTTTCAGAGGCTTGGAGATTCAGATCCTCGAACAATGTCCCTTCCGGGACATCACACTGAGACTCATGGCAACAGCTTACCACCATTTCTCAGATGCTCGGTAAGAACTTGATAGCCCTGCTACTGTACACAGGCAACTTACATGAAAGAACCATCTGAGAGCAGACCCTGAATGTCCACAGACATGCCAGGTGGTGCCTGGAGTGCCAGAGTTTCATTTCAGTGACTCCATTTAAAAAGACCAACAGTTAAGCTGGGTGTTGGTGGTGCACGCCTTTAATCCCAGCCTTGGGAGGCAGAGGCAGGCAGATCTCTATGAGTTTGAGGCCAGCCTGGTTTACAGAGCGAGTTCCAGACAACCTCCAAAGCAATACAGAGAAACCCTGTCTTGTAAAACACAAAACAAAACAAAACAAAAGACCAACACTGTATGTGCATGAGTGTTTGTGTGCCTGGTGTCCACAGAGGCCAGAAGAGGACATCAGATCCTCTGTAACTGGAGTTACAGACAGTTGTTAGCCATTGTGTGGGTGCTGGGAACTGAACCTGGGTCCTCTGGAAGAACAGCCAGTGTTTGTAACCACTGAGCCACCTCTCCAGGCCCCTTGAGCTTTTTTTGCCACCATATGACCTAGCTCTCCAGGGGCAGGGCAGCATCCAGTTTAAGCCTTTTCTCTGATGGAAACTGTCTAAAGAGACATGCTAATTTTAGTTCACTCTGTTATTTTTCTTGCAACACAATGCCGGAGAGCGAATGGAGACTACATTGGGCCATTGGACCCAGCAGCTGGGTAATTGACTTAATTTTGCTCTTTTGCTCTTCTCCTTTCTACTCTGGGGAGCCCTTTACGACTGAGCAGCACCCCCAGGGAAATGACATAAATTAGGCTGTAATCTGAGATAGTGGACTGTCTGGCTTTCCAGTTAAGGCCCACAGATGCCTCTTAGGAATGCCCTGAGCTGTAGGCAGGACACTCTAAAAAGCAAGGTTTTAGCATTCTCCACAGGACTTAGGCGTGTGTGTGGGGGTGGGGGATGGAGATACTGTGAGGACTTGCTTAGAGTTTTGTTCTGGAATACAACCATTTCCAAACACTCAATAATGCGGTCATTTACTTAGAAAACTACTGATGATTATTGTAATTTAACAAAAGCAGCATTCCAGAGACAAAGACACCGTGTGACACGGTTCAAGCAGAGGGGTTTTTTATTAGGGATATGGAATATAAAAACGGGAAATGGGAGAGGCACACGGGTCTCAGGGGACAGGGGCAGAGGAGGGGAGGGGGTAAGGGAGGGGACACACAGAGAGAGAGAGAGGGAGAGAGGGAGAGGGAGAGGGAGAGAGAGATGAATATGCCCAGGTAGTGCTCTTAGTGGCTGCAGCTGAGGAAATGCTGGTACAGATACCTGAATACTAACAATGACAGCCTTGCATTCTGGAACTCTTTGGACACCAGGGTGAAACTCTGATGTCTGCATGATCTGTCTTACTTTCTTCCAAACGAGGCCACAGGTCACTTCAGCCAAGCTAGACAGGTCTCAAAAGCCACCAAATCCAAAGCGTTTTAAACAGGTTATTTCTTTAGCAATGGCTGTAAAGGATGTGTTTTTGTTTTTTTCAAGACAGGGTTTCTCTGTGTAGCTTTGGCTGTCCTGGAACTAGCTTTGTAGACTAGAGACCCTGCCAGCCTCTGCCTCCCAAATGCTGGGATTAAAGGCGTGAGACACAGCTGCCTGGCTAAGGATGTTGTCTGAAATCCATCTTTTGGATGAAGAACCTGGCACTCTGCCATGTTCTCTATGCCCTATTCTGCAACTGACGTGGCTTACTGAGGCAATGAGACCTTGCAAAAGATGAACACTTCTGTTGGGAGAGGTCATTATGTTATCATGGATCTGCTGACTTCCACATCCTCTCTCCCCGCCACAGCTGCCAGAATTATATGACTCCGCTAAGAATTTTAGTAAGGAGAGCAAGAAATCAAATTTCCAAAAAATCTGTCGCACCTCACTTGAGGAAGCTCGGCAGCTCCTTGATAAAAATCTGAATGCCACATCGTCATGTGACACCGACAAGAGAAAAGATAAGCCCCTCCCTGCCATACAGACCCGGGCTGAGAAGGAGAAGGAGAAGGAGAAGGAGAAGGAGAAGGAGAAGGAGAAGGAGAAGGAGAAGGAGAAGGAGAAGGAGAAGGAGAAGGAGAAGGAGAAGGAGGAGAAGGAGAAGGAGAAGGAGAAGGAGAAGGAGAAGGAGAAAGAGAAGGAGGAGAAGGAGAAGGAGAAGGAGAAGGAGAAGGAGAAGGAGGAGAAGGAGAAGGAGAAGGAGAAGGAGGAGAAGGATGAGAAGAAGGGTGAGGATGAGGAGCACGGGGAGGAGGAGGAGAAGGAGAAGGAGGAGGAGGAGAAGGAGAAGCCCAAGTCCATGGCAGATGTACTTCACCACAGCCTGTTGAAGGGCTTCCTGTTCCCACTGGAGCAGATAGCCAAGACTCAGAAGAGACTGGTTCAGGTGGGCATCCCTCCTCCGGTGCACACCTTTCCTTATGAGTTCAGGGCCGATGAGGTCGAAGTTACTCAGAAAAAACCCACCTCCAGGAAGAGGACTTCAAGTGCCACATTTCACAAACTTCTCCTGGATTCCGTTACCCCGGACAGGCTGGTCTATGAAGATAAATTGATTCGATTCTTCCCCCCTGAGCCAGGTAAAGAGACTCATGGGGTGGGGGGTGGGGGAGTTTGCAAACCTTGCTGAGAATCTAGGTCCATTCCCAGAGGAGAGTATGTCAAGCATTGGCCTCTTGAAATCTTGCCTGTTCTAGGGTTCGTAGCCAATGCTGTTGCTGCCGATGGTGGCGATGAAGGAAAGGGGTTTAAATTTTCCATCCCGTGAATGGTACACACACCTACTCCAGGGGCTGAGGCAGGAGGATCGTTAGTTTGAAGCTAATGTGGGCAATTTAGCCTGTGCAATTTAACTAGACCCAGCCTAAAATTAAAGGTGTGTGTGGGGGGAGACAGAGATGGGGGAGCAAGTTGTTGCTCATGGTAGAACACTTGTCTAGCATGTTCAAGTTTTAGAGTTCAACCCTGAGAACAACAAAAGAATAAAACGAGACAATCTAGGGCTAAGGCTCACATCCATCTCTGAGAGGTGGCTGTGAATAGCATGAGTGATGAAGCCTGTCAGCTCTGAAACACCCATCACTACTTGTTTTCTGCATTCTGGGCTTGTTAGATTATTATCTTTTGTAATTTCCTTGGCTTTATTGTCTTTCACAGTTGGTGGCATGCATGTGTGCATGTGTGCTGTGCGAATGTGTGTGACTGTGTAAGTGTGTGAGTGTCTGTGTGTTCCCTAAACCTTTCCTGATTTTTTTTTCTCTTTCAAAGAGGATCACTGGGTGGGGTAGGGTGGGGTGGGGTCTTCCTTTCTGTTTCTTACTAGTTTCCCTTAGGAGGAAGTCAATAGTATGTAGAACAGGTGATATTTAGTTCAGGGGCTCTGGGTTGCAGCTGCCAGAATGGGGAAGGCAGCTCGGCTCATTGGAGATTTATTCTGTCTGTGGAGAATGCCAATGTCTGACTCTTTCAAAATATGATCTTTCTAGGAAAGCAATTCCTGGACCTAGTGGACCTGGAGTGGAGGTATTTCAAGGGGCTTGCAAGCTGGGGACGCGTTCGTAGGGGGTTGTCATTCATTGACATACAATTCACCAGTGAGAAGAGATTCGTGGAGAGTCAAGGCATGTCTGGGATGCTTTCCCCTCCTCTAGTTCGCAAAACTTTGATGTACCCTCAGACTGAGTGTCATAAGGATGGATTTTATCACTTTAAATGGAATACATAGAACACTGAAATACCTGGGATTTGGATTGTGGCATTTGACAACATTAAATTTATACAGGAGACAGAAAAGCACCCAATCCATTTTTCTACACAACATTATAAAAAGCCTAAATTCAAACATTCACATGGAGGAAATGCCCACCTGATTGCTAACATTAGCTCCACTTCATACTTACAGCACTCATCTGAAGCAGGAAGGGAGACGTGCAAACAGCTCTCGAGCAGGCACGGATCATTAGAAAGTTTTCTTGCCTACACAAGTCTCCAAGCTGAAACCCACTGTCCCACTCCTCCCAAAGTTAAATGCATGGGAATTCCATCCCATAAAAAGAGTTGAACAAGCCAGGCGCTGGTGGTACACACCTTTAAGACCAATTCTGCACATAGCTGCATGGAAACTACTCCTTTGACACACCAGCCTTTTCAGATAGTTCTTTAGAGCCAAACCCTCAGTGTCCGAACTCAAACTCCTCTCATTGTTAAGACTTGCCTTTTCAGGCAGGCTGGTAGATCGACACATAGCCAATGCTGTTTGTCTCCCTTTGCAGGACAGCTGGAGGCACGAAATGTCTATGTAGTCTTTATTGCCATCAACTTACCCTCCTTGGAGCCTTCATGATTTCTCAGAATCGCTCATGACAAAATGGAGGGTGTCTGCTCTTTTTTTCTTGTCTGCCTGCTTCCTTTCTGTTTTAATGGCTATCCAATCTTCTATGTAAGGGAGGGCCCTGTGGTGTGGGTAGAGTCCTGATGAGGAGTAGTGGTCGCTCTTGGCTATAGAGTCGAAAGAAGTTTTCTTGCTAGTCTGGGGGAGTGTCACGCAATCACACCCCTCCCACTGGAAGCCTCATTAGAGCCTAAGCAAGTCCTGGGGCCTTTTGGAGGGTCCTGTTCCTCAAACAGCAGAGTGTAGCAACAAACAACTGTGATTAGAACTGCACATTTGTTTCTCTACTGGGTATTAAGTTTGCTTTTAGCAGATTCTCAGCCCTGGCTTTGAGGCCAAATTGAAGAACCAGGCTTTGCTTGGAGTAAATAGGAACCAGATCCACAGATGTATGGAGACAAAAGAGAGTGTGTGGTTGTTGAGATGAAAATCTGTCAGTTCCAGCACATCACTGTGTTTCAGGACTAGAGTAATGGACCATCTGAAGCAATGGGTCTGAGGTAGGCAGAAAATGTCCCCTCAAAAGCTGGAACCTGTGACTGCCTCCTCCCATGACTGAAGGGACTTTGCAAGTGTTTGGTTGAAGAGTCACAGTTGGTGGCTGGGAGTAATTCTGGAGTATTCAGGTAAGACCAACACTGTGGGGAGCCACAGCCCCAAGATGGTGCCTGGCTGGATGCCAGGGAGACCGAGCTTAGCTGTAAACAAGCCTTATTTGGAAGCGCTTAGTGGATCTGGTGTGCCTCCTCCAGCTGTGACCTATCCGGGATTGCCAGGGGGCATGAGTTAATTGGGTAATGAGCTTGCTATCCGGGATTGCCAGGGGACTGGGAGGAATAGAAGCTGAGATAAGAAGTAGAGAGAAGCTGAGGTACAAGGTTCCTGAATAAACTGCTTGAAGAAGAGTTGTGGTCGTGTCCTTCTTGCTGGTCGAGACACAACACAAGCACAAAAGTCCTAACAGTGACAACACCCTCTTAAAGAGGAATGAGGAGTAACTGTGGAAGCAGGGTTAAAAGACCCTGAATTACTGACCCAGCAAGAAATGTGTGCATAGACCCTGCAGGCAACTGGATTTTAGTTTAGCCCAGCGACACTGCCATCCCACAGAATTATAAATAAATCTGTGTCATAGGGGACTGGCTCTTGTGGTACACACCTTAATCCCAGGACTTTAGTCAAGGCCAGACAGATAGGTAGGTGTACAATAGAGAGTTCCGGGTCAGCCAGAGTGACAACAGTGAAACTCTGTCTGACAAAACAAACAAAAAAATGGATTGTTTTAAGACTTTAAGTTTGTGGTAATGTGTTAAGCCAGCAAAGACAAAGCTGATACAACATTCATCCCTTAACTTGAGGAAGACTTTGCTTTGATTGACAGACCTACCAGGCCCTACTCCTGGACAGCAGACAGGATCCAATGACCATCAGGCGGCGTTAGCAAGTAAAGAGAAAGAGGTTGTGATGACGAAATGTCAACATGTCTGGAAATCAGCTGCACCTGGATGCTGGGCTCCGACAATTCAACAGGGAAGACAAAGGAGAAAAGGGCTGGAGAAGGAAGCTCAGCGATGCTCACACCTACTAGGATGCACACAGACACACAATAGAGGGACAGCAGAAGTTTAAAAATTCTAAGCGTAGCCAAAAAGAAAACAAGGAAACTTGAAAAGGAGTGGTTTGGGGCTGGAGAGATAGCTCAGAGGTTAAGAGCATAGGCTGCTCTTCCAGAGGTCCTGAGTTCAATTCCCAGCAACCACATGGTGGCTCACAACCATCTGTTATGAGATAATGGTGCCCTCTTCTGGTGTGCAGATAAAGAAAAGAAAAGGAGTGGTTCTCAGTAGAGATGAAGGAGCTAGCTCAGCCAAATGCCTCAGCACCTAATTACACAGACCTGCTGCACAACAGGCTCAAGAATCACTGGTTTAGCTCACCAGGAAGCGTCTAGAAACTTTTTTTGTGTGGGATGATATTTAATAGAGATTTGTAGCTGGCCCAAGTGCAGACAGTAGGTGTCTGTGGACAGCTCAGCCATAAACAGGGAGCCTGTATCGAATACCCCCCTAAAGCTCACAAGATTGGACAGATTCTAAGGGTCAAAGATTGGGTAGGGTTGAGGGTACAGCTTCTTCTGGACATGACAGTGTCATTGCTCTCACCAACCCGCATCAGCCACGGTTGCCTGCACGAGATCAAGCCAGCCAACATTCCAACCCCGAAGAGCTTGAGGGCTGGTGGGGGAGGAAAAGTCAAACTTGGAGAGTTCATCCCAGCATGGATGATGACATTCCCATAGCTGCATCAGATTGAGTTCCTGTCTTGGTTGACTACCTGGTTTATATGCTCTACCACCTCCTGAGCCAACAGTCAGCTTGGGTAGAATTAATGCAACCAAAAGGGGACTGTAGGAAGGTGTGGCTGGTACCTCAGGTGAGGGTGAACAGCTCTCCCTCCCCACCCCTCTATGAGGTAATGTTAACAGGCTGGAGCTTGAGGGCGCTGACAAGTAGTCACGGCTGCTCGGATGAAGATCTAATAATAGCCCTTCTGCTTGAGGACAGCATTCTCCATCTGCGACTTCCTCCATCTCCTACAGTCTTTCTGCCCATTCTTCCTCAATGGCCCTTGAGCTTGGGTGGCTGACTTAAGTCAACGGGTGATTTCTTCCTGCTCATTGCACTGTGTTCTAACAACTGTCACATCGCAGTTTGACCAAATGTGAACATCTACAATGACAATCACTGAAGCCGGGTGGGGGTTCTGATGGCAGTCACACGCTGCCCTGCGTGAGAAGGTATGATCACAATGCAATCTGACAGGGGCATCGTATCTATTTAACAATAGAAGCTTCCCTACTATGGCTATGACCTCGCCAGCCACAGGTTTCTGTTTCATGGAGTATTATTTTCAGATGTGTTACTTTTGTTTATGCTCTGAATATTTGTTTAATGATGCAAAGATGTGTTGGATTAAATAAAATTCACCTGCAGAAGGATGGGTCAGCAACTAGCTGACAGGAAGTTGTAAGGGGTGGGGGGAGCCAGTGGAAAAGGGTTTTTATAAGGAGGGGCGAGAATGAGCACTTCTTGGGAGGCCCGAAGAGGTGAGCTGCTTGCTATTCAGCCTCTTTGGGAAGCAGGATTCTACCTCAGCCTTTGAATCTTGAGCTCTTTAGGGGGACAGAGATTTAAGTAAGTTTCCTTAGTAGCTTTGAAAGAATCAGGTGCCTAAGGGAACAGAATTTCCTCAGGCTTTGACTCTTGTGCCTAGCCACTGCTGGTAACTGCTTGGAGTTACGATTGCTGAGTAGGATAGCCATGGCTTAAAAGCTGGTCACAATTAAAAAAGAAAAACAATGATTTCTGTGTGTGAAAACAAGGATTCTCACTTCATAGTTAGAGTGGGGGAGACTCAGATTATTGAAAGTCAAGAAGTTTTTTGCAGAAGTTGGGGGTCAACCCTGAATGGCAGGTGCTCTGAGTCTCAGAGCGACCAGCTCACAACCAGACACAGGAGGCGCCTTCCTTTGTGAATAGTAATGAAGACACAGTCTCACAAGTCATCACATTGTGGGCCTTTTACTCAACAAAACCCACACGTGGTTCATCTCCACGCTTTCATCCCATGGTAAAGCTCTTTAGAGCCATGACCTTGCAGGTAAGCCTGGCTGTTACTGCTCTTCTACGCTATAAACTTGTAGTTTGTGTGTGGGGGTGGTGGGGTGGGTAGCTTAGCAGAATTGGGAAGGCTGCTAGACTAACAGGTATTAGCAGGGACCTATTTTCATTTGTAACTGGGCCTAAGCTGCCTCAAGGCACCTTGGAACAAGAGCTATCAGGTCCCCTCCCTCCCTGCGACCTTACGGCCAGGGGCAAGTGGCTGGATGCATCCAGAACAGCTTGTGCCAACATTGTATCCGATAACACACCTTGCCTGGCATGCTAATAGCATGGCATGAAGAGTCCCCAACCTAGCCTGGGGTGACAATGTTCCTGGGGCAGCCTGCACAGTGCCTTCGAGCACTACAAATGCTAGTCAGCTGACTCCCCACTCAGTCCCAGTTTGGTTTTGAAGGACTTAAATATTAGCAAAAAATATAGCCCAGAAACTGACCAAGGCTACTACTATGACTTAGTGCCTGGAATTTACCAGCCACCAGCAATTACTCCCTTACAAGGCCATAAGATAACTGGGTACCAAGAATTCCCAGATGGCCACCCTCCCCGAGGGGCTCATGAAGGAAACAGATTGCTCCACGGGCCAATGTGTCAATCATTAACAATTGAGGGTCCCTGTGAAACAAAGAGATAGCTACCATTAGCACATCCTGAGGTCTGCAGGTTTTACAACTGGTGGGGTCAGAAGGCTATCTGATTCCCAGGCCTCTCCTCAAGACAAAGGGCTTCCTAGGAACCCATGACTCTGGTCACATATTCAAGGGACAGAGAATGGAGGCCCCTCCCTAAACTTATGGTTTTTGCCTTTAAAAACGCCTGTGACTGGGGGATGGGGCTGCTCTCTAGCCTGCATGCTGAGAGAGCCCGTTTGTACAAATGTCTACCTTTCATTAAAGCCTCTTGCTGTTTGCATCAAGTTTCTGCCTCCTCCCTGGTGGTTGGGGTGGCCGCAGTCCTGGGAAAAGATTCTGGAGGCCTGAGCTTCCGGGGGTCTTACAGTTTCTCCATGTCCTGCAACCACACCGTGCAGTCTTCAACCACAGGGTCTTATACCTTAGTTCCAGCATGTGAACCACAGCAGTGACAGTTATCTGTATTGTTTTGGTGGCCAAGCACCCTTCAGAATACGGAGCACCCTGACAGGCACTCCTTGGAAGTCAGTGCACGCTGGTCACGTGACTCTGAATTAATAGCCTATGGCTTCAGAGAGGTTTGTCCACCCACAACAGGTCTTTGTGTTTTCTAATAACACTGGTAGGAGTGTCCTTAACAACTTCCCTATGCTCTGAGAGAGTCCTGTCTAGAAAACGTTGTCTCAGTCACTGTTCTATTGCTGTGAAGAGACACTGTGACCAAGGTAACTTATAAAAGAAAGCATTTAAGTACTATTTGTAATAGCCAGAACCTGGAAGCAACCTAAATGCCCCTCAACTGAAGAATGGATAGAGAAAATGTGGTACATTTACACAATGGAGTACTACTCAGTGGAAAAAAACAAACAATGGAATCTTGAAATTCGAAGGTAAATGGATGGAACTAGAAGAAACCATTCTGAGCCAGGTAACCCAGTCACAAAAAGACAAACATGGATTTTAGACATAGAGCAAAGGATTACCAGCCTACAATCCACACCGCTAGAGAAGCTAGGAAACAAGGAGGACTCTAAAAGAGACATACATGGTCCCCCAGAGAAGGGGAAAGAGACAAGATCTCCTGAGCAAATTGGGAGCATGGGGGGAGGGGAGAGGGAGCTAGGAGAATGAGAAGGGGAGAAGAGAGGTGAGGAGGACATGAGGGAGCAGGAAGGTTGAGTTGGGGGAAGAATAGAGGAGAGCAAGATAAGAGATATTATAATAGAAGGAGCCATTATGAGAGAAATCAGGCACTAGGGAAATGTCTGGCGATCTACAAAGATGACATCAACTAACAATCTAAGCAACAGTGGAGAGGCTACCTCAAATGCCCTCCCCTGATAATGAGATTGATGACTGACTTATATGGCATCCTAGAGCCTTCATCCAGCAGCTGATGGAAGCAGAAGCAGACACCCACAGCTAAACACTGACCTGAACTGGAATCCAGTTGCAGAGAAGGAGGAGTGATGAGCAAAGGGGGTCAAGACCAGTCTGGAGAAACCCACAGCAACAGCTGACCTGAACATGTGGGAGCTCTTGGTTCCCAGACTGATAGCTGGGAAACCAGCATGGGTCTGATCCAGACACCATGAACGTGGGTGTCACTGAGGCCTTGGAAATCTACAGGACCTCCTGTAGTAGTTCAGTACTTGTCCCTAGCATAGGAATGGACTTTGGAAGCCCATTCCACATAGAGGGATACTCCCTCAGTCTAGACACATGGGGGAGGGCCTAGGACCTATCCCAAAAGATATGACTCTGAAGACCCCCTATGGAAGGCCTCACCCTCCCTGGGGAGCAGAAAGGGTATGGGATGGGTAGGGTGTTAGTTGGGGGGGCAGGGGAGGAGGGGGGAGAGAGGGAACTGGGATTAACATGTAAAATAATTTTGTTTCTAATTTAAATAAAAAAATGGAGGGGAAAAAAGCATTTAATTGGGGCTGGCTTACAGTTTCAAAGGGAGTCCAGGACCATCAAGGTGGGGGCCATGGCGGTGGAGCAGTAGCCAAGATCTGATGTCTTAACCACAAAGGGAGGAGGAGAGCTGGGAACTGAACCTCAAAGTCCAGCACAGTGACACACCTACCCCAACAAGGCCACACCTCCTAATCCTCCCTAACAACTGGGAAGCAAACATGCAAATGCATCAGCCCTGTGGGGGCCAGTCTCATTCAAACTACCACAAGTTGTTTATTGGAAAGATAAAAACGGGTGGGGGTATGGATGAGGTCATCAGGCACTGCTCAGTTGTTTATTGTTGTGGGGGTTTAAGGAGATGTTCAGAGTGAACCTGCTTCCTCACCCAGATAGGGAAACTGGGAACCCTTGAAAGAGATTCTGCAACTGTTCTCAAACCCCAGCCACTTATTAAAAAACGTGCAAAAGAGCCCCGCAGCCCCTGGAGAGACGGCTCAGGGGTTAAGAGCACTTTCAGAGGTCCTAACTTCAATTCCCAGCAACCACATGGTGGCTCACAACCATCTGTTATGAGATCTGGTGCCCTCTTCTGGCACGCACTGTATACATGATAAATAAATAAATATTAAAAAAAAAAGTGCAAAAGAATCCCAGCACTGGGGAGGCAGAGAAAGGATCTCTGTGAGTTCAAGGCCAGCCTGGTTTACAGAGCGAGTGCCAGGACAGCCAGGGCTACACAGAGAAACCTTGTCTTGAAAAGACAAAACAAAACAAAAAACCGTGAGGATAATACCAGTGTTCAGAGCCAGAACCCAGGGCCGTGCACCCCAATAGCCAGCAACGGTAAGTGCAGCCAGAGAAGCAGAGGCCGGAGGGACACCACGAGTTCGAGGCCATCCTTGGGCTGCACAGTGAGCCAGGTCCTGAAAGACAAAATCCTGCTTCGCCGCTACCTCGGAGGTCATCGTTTGCGGTGTGGCGGGTGGGTGGGCGGGGAGGCGATGGCTCAGGCCTGGAGGACTGAGCGCAGGGCGGCTCGCACAGGGCGGCTCGCACAGGGCGGCTCGCACAGGGCGGCTCGCACAGGGCGGCTCGCACAGGGCGGCTCGCACAGGGCGGGGAGGAGGGCGGCGCCGCGGGGCTGGGGCCTGGGCTGCAGCTCCGCCGGAAGTGCCCGCCCGTCTGCCCGCCCGCCGGGGCTGCTTCGGCGGAGAACGCTCTCGCACGGCGACCGGACCCGGCGCCCCGCAGCCCGCAGCCCCGCAGCCCGCGGCCGGCAGGTGAGCGCCGCGCCTCTCCCGCGGGACGCAGCGCGGGCAGCCGCCTGCTGCCGCCGCCTCCCGCATCCTCCTCCACCCTTCGCCATCCCCTCTTCTCTGTCTCTCCCGCCTCCCTCCTCTGCCCTCCCCGGCAAACCCTGCAAGTGGCCCGCGAGTCCCCGGGGTCGCCCGCCACAGGCAGCCGCAGCCGACTTTCTGGGATGCTCCTTGCCGGGGTGGAACTACCTAACAACTTGTTGCGTGCTAGAAGCGCTCGCTGGGGTTTTGATACTCTTCTGTGTTTAAAAATGTTAACGATTACTTTAAAAATGTAAGACAAGATTGGGAAACAATCCCAGTTTTGATGAGCCCCTTTCTAGCGATTTATGCATGGTGAATTGGTTGGGAAAGTCACCAAGGGCTAGCCATTTCCAGGTATCGCATCTCGAAGTCTGCTGTTTTTTTTTTTTTTTTTTTATTTAGCTTTCAAGGTTTGAGGCTTTCTTTGTCTGGTTACGGGGTCTCAGGGCCCTACTTTTTTTTTTTTTTTTTCCATACTGAGGAATGTTCTTTAGAAGTGGGGTAAAATGCACACCAGTTTGATGAACTGTTCAGCGGTGATGGAGTGACTGACCATGGAGTGAATGATGAATGGCCATCGCTCGGGTCAGATTTGACGGTTTTATTTCCGAAGGTGATGGCCGGGGTGCCTGGGAAGCTACAATCAGTAGTGTTGGGTGTTAGGGCATTGCAACTCATGCTACTCATCTTAAGAAAGAGAGGCTCAGTCACTTCCCCTTGTAAATAGAAAACAATAGTCGGTAGACTACTGAAGACTCTGTCAGGGCAGACACTCCTGAAAGTTTTCATGGACAGTAAGTTTCATTCTTAAGAAGTGTAAAGAAAATATGTTGGTTTTTTAAGGCCTAATTCTCCCTCTTAGGGAGTGCTTATTATGTTTTCCCACATTTAAATGAATAAGTTTTGTGCAAAAATAACAGAAATGTTGCTTGTAGGGAAGCCTGTGTGTGTATGTGTGAGTGTGTGTCTGTGTGTCTGTGTGTGAGAGTGTGTGTGAGTGTGTGAGTATGTGTGTATGTGTGTGTGAGTGTGAGTGTGTGTGAGTGTGTGTGAGTGTGTGTGAGTGTGTGAGTGTGTGTGAGAGTGTGTGTATGTGAGTGTGTGTATATGTGTGTGTGAGTGTGAGTGTGTGTGTGTGAGTGTGAGAGTGTGTGTATGTGAGTATGTGTGTGTGTGTCTGTGTGTGTGTATGTGAGTGTGAGTGGTGTGTATGTGAGTGAGTGGTGTGTGTGTGAGTGTGTGAGTGGTGTGTGTGTGTGAGAGTGTGAGTGTGTGTATGTGTGTGTGTGTGTGTGTCTGTGTGTGTGTGTGTGTGTGTGTGGTGGAGGTGATGAGACACTGTGACCTGTTCTGGCCTTAGGCCTTGAAGTCCGTGTGCTTTTTCCTTACTGGTGGCAAGTCTGGCTATTGATGGGGATGGGAAGGGTTTACATGTGTTTGTTTTTAGGGGTAGGGCACAAAGAGCAGGGAGCTCTTTCTATGTGTTTCCATGGCCACCTCCTGCAGGGAAGGCCTGCCAGTGTCCTGTTCAAAGTGCCAGAGTAGTAAAGATAGGACCTGGGAACAGGCCCCTGTGGGGCAGTTGGGGTGGGGGTGGGGGAAGGGAGTTTGGGCCTGAGGAGCAGCCCTGCCCCTGGGAGTCCTGGGTGCTGAGGGGAAAGAAGGGAGGTTGTGAGCCCTTTGCTTTTCCCTCGAGTTTCTTTACATGGTTGTCACTTTTTCTTCCTTTAAAAAAATTCAGGGTTTAGGACCTAACATGAAAAATAACATCCATAATTTCTTTTAGAAAGCAATTCTTGATTGGGAAAAGAAAAAAAATAAAGGTAGGAGAAGTGGCCTTAAAATACCTTTCCTGCTGGGGAAATGGCTCTGGAGTGTGAGTGCAGGAGCTTCGCCCCACCGTGAAAAGCCACATGTGCCCTGCGACCCCAACTCCCAACTGGTTGGACAGGACACAGACCCCAGGAGTCTCCACACAGCTGGTCCAGAAGAGTCAGTGAAATGCCCTGGCTCAAAAGTGAGTGAGAGATCCACAGAGGGGGAGATGCTGCACATGGAGGGGGCACCCCCCACATGTGTGCACGCCAACATGTGAACATGCATAACACACACACAGCCCCCCACATGTGTGCACGCCAACATGTGAACATGCATAACATACACACAGCCCCCCACATGTGTGCACACCAACATGTAAACATGCATAACACACACACAGCCCCCCGCATGTGTGCACACCGACATGTAAACATGCATAACACACACACAGCCCCCCACATGTGTGCACACCGACATGTAAACATGCATAACACACACACAGCCCCCTGCATGTGTGCACACCAACATGTAAACATGCATAACACACACACAGCCCCCCACATGTGTACACACCAACATGTAGGCATGCATAACACACATATAGGCTTTAGCTTTAATCTTGGAAACCGAAAGATTGAACACTTTAAAAATTCTGTGACAGTTTCACACCTAAAAAATCCCCACAGGATCCCAGGCTTTGAAGTTACTGGTGGAATTAGTTAGGGAAAGACTTGGCTTGAAGTTTTCAGGTGTTTCGATCCCCAGAGTGACTGGGATCTGCGTGCCTGACACAAATGCTCACATAGACTGTTACATGGTGACGGTAGCTTATGTCTCAGTCTGATCATTTCCATTTCCAAAGCTGGCGCCCCCTCCCTGTATGTGTTTTTACTTCTCTATAAACGACGTGTGTGTACTAATTACCCTCATGTTATTTCACTTTTAGCTGATATTGCTGCCATGTCAGTGGGGGGTTAGCGCATGCTTCAAATCTTTCACTTAATTTGGGACCATTTCCTGTGGGGTCTGCTTATATCCTGGGGGTTTTTACTTAGTGCAGGGCTCATGTTCAGAGCCTGTGCCTCGCCTGGCCTATTTTTGTGCTGCCTTTGTAAGTTTCATTTGTGGCTTTTACGTCCACCCTGACTGCTATTCCTTGTAAGGGCTCCTGCAGTTGAAATCCGCCCACGCACCCCACTGTAGTTGGGATGTGGCTGTCTGCCTCCCACCCTTCAGGCATGCCAGTGACTTTCTGACAGGGGGACCTGCCTGCCGGGGATGTCCACTTGTGTTTTACGATCTTGTCATACAGTTGGAGGGAAACCGTGAAGTACGAGTGCTTCACGGACAGTATGCATGCATGCACACTGTATGCAGGTGTCATGGCATGTTCATGAAATGCATTGCTCCCCTGTGGCTGGATGAGAAGGAACGTTCTTCTTCCTACCTCAGTGTCTTGTCACCCTCACCCTCTGGGATGCAGTGCCCCAGGAGACAGCTGGACTTCGGCTTAGGCGGTTGTCACATCTGATCCCCAGGAGGCATGGTAGCACTTTCTCCTTTCCAGAGTTCTGTGGTTAAACCTTTCGGGTGAAGGTGACAGTTTTCCTCGATACCCTCTTTAGGTTTTACAGCCGCCACAGACAACAGTCACCAGGTGAGCTGTTTAGTTTTTTTTTTTTTTTTTTTTTTTTTGTGTGTGTGTATGAATTTGGCACAAGCTGGGGCCTTCTGGGAAGAGGGAACCTCAATTGAAGATTTGCCTCCATCAGATTGGCTTGTGGGCTTTATCTGCGATGCATTTTCTTGATTAAGATTGATGTGGGTTGCTCAGGCTCACTGTGGGCGGTGCCGTCCCTGGGCAGGTGGTCCTGTATGGTATTCAGAAGCAGGCTGAGCAAGCCATGGAGAGCAAACCAGAAAGCAGCATCAGTTCCTGCCTTGAGTTCTTACCCTGACTCCCCTCAGTGATGTGGGAACTTTATAAGTTGAGTAAACCCTCAGGAGGCAATCTAGGACAGCAGGGTTATCTCACAGAGTGGTCTGCAGGTTCCAGTTAGAAACAGGCTCTCAGTTAACCATGCTAAGATGGCAAAATCTCTGTCTCTTTGGGGTAGAGGCCTTTCTCTTCTGCCTTCTCTTCTTCGGGAGGTGGTGACTAGCTCCTTTGGCGTGAAGGGGGGCAGCTTCCCCACTTCCTGGTGCTGGCACTATGGCTGCATTTAACAGGGAAGGCGTAAAGGGCTACAAGATGCAGCTCTAAGGTTTGCTAAAGTTGCAGTCTTATCTCTTTCTTACATGGTATTTATTTTCATGGTTTTGCTCTTATATTAAAAATATCTTTGTTGAAGAAGAATGAAATTAGAACAATGGGGGAACAATTCTACACCATATAACTTATCAGTGTCTTTGCTTTTATGCATTTGCCATGTATAGCTAGGAAAACATTTTCATGGACTGGATGGTTTTAAGCTTTTTATTTTCCAACAAAACAGAAACGTACTCCACTGGCTGTTCTGTAACGTTTTCAGTCTATAGTTTACACTGATGATTTTGTTTTATAGATTAACACTTTAGATTTTACTCTTTCTTGTAATTCCCTGTGTTGGTAAGCTCAGCTAGGCGATTCTTCTCCACACAATACTGGCCAGGGCTATAGTCCTTGGAAAACTCAACTTGGGAAGCTGAGACTTCATGATGGCTCGTTGGCTGTTACCAGATTTAAAAATTGTCCTGCTCATTTCTTAGCAGGGACAGGATTTTATTACCCTAGTCAAGTAATTGATTGGTCTGGCTTTCCTGGAACTGGAGAGCTGGTGTTTACTGTCTGTTCCTTTCTGTGGCTGGCATTGAGGCAGCAGACAGGCTATTCCTTATCCACCCTAGCCACGCCCCCCACACTCCCTGTGCCCCCTCCACACCCTCACACCCCTCACGCCCCCCCCCCACTACTGCTGCCCATATCCTTTCTGCATCACTTTTGCTAGGTCTCAAAGAGACAGGGCTGCTCTGGGCTCATTCTGATGGATACACTGGCCTTGCCCACCCTGCAGAGACTTTGATCAATGCAGAGATGAGCCTTAGACCAGGAAGCTGCTTTAAACGGCTATATCTGCTCTTCTGCAAAGAGTGAACAGAAAGCCTGCGTACAGGGGGCAGACAGCTAGCTGTAGGTCCGGCTGTTGGGAAAGGCTCTTCTGTGTAGAGGGGCTTTGGTGCAAACGCTGGAAGAAAGCCAATCAGTCACAAAAGAGCTAGGAAGATCAACAAAACCTCAGCTCCCAAATGGCAGGGAAATACAAACATTTCTCCAGAGATAAATGGGTCACTTTCTTTAGTGACTCCCTCACCAGGGCCATGTTGGCCCTATCTGGAGGGAACTGAGGAGAAGAGGTGTGGTCTCCAGCCTTCCTTAGCATCACCGGTCTCTGTGTCTGCCTGAGTCTTGAAATTGAGTGTGTTTGCCTTGAGTCAGAAAATTTGCATTTTCAACAATGGGTAACGATGACCCATCGATCACACTGAAGAACTGTTAACCAGGGTCTGGAGAGGTGGCCCAGTGGTTAGCAGTACTTGTTGCTTTTTCCGAGGGCCTGGGTTTGGGTCCCAGCACAGCATGGTGGCTTACAACCATCCTTAACTCCAGTGCCAGGGGATCTGAAGCTGTCTGCTGACCTCTGAGGGCGCCAGGCACTCACAAGGACAGGCTTTTCTTGTCCTTCCCTAAACAGTGTGGCTCCTGGGAGGAGTGTAGGCTAAGCCATTCATGATAGGGATTGCACCCTAAGAAGCGGTGTCTGCCAGGGTTCGTGGCATAAAGGGTGACTGCACGGTAGTGTTACCTTCCTGGTGGCACAGCACTTGTAAACACAGCACACACTGAAGCCAGGACTGTGCTGGCTAACACTTTCTTATGCACACAGGGTAGGGTTGTTTTGCCAAAGAGTCTTACTGTTTTGTAGCTCAGGCCAGCCTAGAATTTGCCATCCTGCCTTATTTATCTTCCCGAGAGCAGGGATGACAGGCATGACCCACCATGTCCAGGTGTATAGCCATGTTTTTACATCTCACTTTCTGGAAACTATAAACATCCAGAATTTGGGGAACCCTGGTTTACCATTGGGGGAGAGAAGAAAGCCACGTCCATGCTTCCTGGTGACTTCATGAAGGAAGTTAACTGGACTTGGTGGATTTGCCTTGCATCTCTTTTAGAGGAAGTTTGTGACCGTGTAATGATTGTTAATGTTTAAGCCCCACAATGGTCCTATTCAGGTTTCTGATTAAACCGTTCACTTCCGTCTTATATCTGGAAAGCAGTTATAGAAGCTGTGGTCATATCAGGAAAGCCACGCTTACAGAAAATGCCAGCTGTGGGCTGTGGACTGAGTTCACTGACTCAGAGGCAGCTGGAGACAGGGCATACTGATGTTTTACACTCAAAAGTGATGCAATTGATGGTCGGAGCCCCTGAAGAGCTTGGTGCTGCCTGGGCAGGATGTGCTCTCAGGATGTTGGCGTTTGAACTAACTGCTCTGTGGATTGCTGTCTGGGTATGGGTGGGGCCTATCCTGAGGGTAGGGACAGGGGTGTGTTATTTCTGCTTTGGTGACTTTGTGTCCTAAGCAGGTTTCTGTTGATGTGAGAACACTGTGGCCAAAAGCAACTTTGGGAGGAAAGTGTTTATTTGACTTACGGGTTATAGTTCATCACTGAAGGAAGCCAAGGCAGGAACTGAAGCAGAGACCATGGTGGAGAGACCATTGGCTGCTGACTGCCTTGCTTCCCATGACTTCCTCAGTTTGCTTTCTGACACTACCCAGGACCACCTGCCCAGAGGTGGTGCAGCTCATAGTGAGCCGAGTCCTCGTGCATCACCTATCAATCAAGAGATGCCCCACAGCCTTGCCCACAGGCCAGCCTGAAGGAGGCGTCTCTGCCAGTAGGTTCCTCTTCCCAGGTGAGGAGAGCTTATGCCAAGCTGACAAAAAAAAACTGACTGGTGAGCATGGCTAGCCTGACTCTTCTCATTTGATTGCTCAAATGTATTTGGTTATATGATTAAAAATCTGTGCAAAAGTGTGTTTTTTTTTTGTTTTGTTTTTTTTGAGGCTGGTTTCTTCGTGTAGCCCTGGATGTCCTGGAACTCACTGTGTAGACCAGGCTGGCCTTGAACTCAGAGATCCACCTGCCTCTGATTAAAGACCTGTGCCACCACCACCTGGCCTAAAAAAAGGAAAAATTTTAAAATGGGAAATACTTAGTGTGTCTGATAGGTCATCCCTTGTTCTTTGCTCCCTCCCTCTCTCCTTCCTTCCTTCCTCTCCTCTCTGCCTTCTTTCCCTCCCTCCCTTCCTTCCTCCCTCCCTCCCTCCCTCCCTCCCTCCCTTCCTTCCTCCCTCCCTCCCTCCCCCTGGCCAGCACTTGGGAGACAGGAGGCAGTTGTATTTCTTTGAGTTTGAAGCCAGCCTGGTCTGCATAGTGAGTTCCAGGACAGCTAGAGCTGCATAGAGACCCTGTCCAAACAGACCACCTTTAAATCAAGGTCTCTATCCGCACTGCCTGCTTGGTGCTGAGATTCTAACCCAAGAGCCTCATTTGTGCTAAGCACAGTCTGCCATTGGGCTACATCCTCAGGGTCCCTTCTGTTTTCTAAAAGAAGAAAGTAACTTTAGGCACAGCATACTGGCTGCTGATGCCCGCAATCCCAGCACTCAGGAGGCCGAAGCAGGAGAATCACTGAACTACGGAGTACCACCCTGTCTTAAAAACAGACAAAATTATCTTTTAAGAAAATAGTAACTCTTCCAGAGCGAGTGCAAGGATAGGCTCCAAAAGCTACAGAGAAACCCTGACAAAAAAAGAAAGAAAATAGTAACTCTAACCAGTTGGTTGAAGTTTTAAGATACAGTAAAGCCAGTGAGTGAGCATCCACAGCTTTTTCATGGCTTTTCTGATTTATGGAGACATTTACCCTGTTGTGGTGTCTGTAGTCCCAGCAGGTGGGTAGCTAGGACTGGAGGCTACGGAGTTCAAGGCCAGCCTGGTCTGCACAGTGGAACTGTTCTCCCAATCCCACTGCCAAAGACTGAGACTTTTTTTTTTTTTTTAAAGATTTATTATGTATGCAATGTTCTGTCTGCATGTTCACCTGCAGGCCAAAAGAGGGCACCAGATCTCATTTCAGATGGTTGTGAGCCTTCTTGTGGTTGCTGGGAATTGAGCTCAGAGCCTCTGGAAGAGCAGCCAGTGCTCTTAACTGCCTAGCCATCTCTCCAGCTCACCTTTCCTGCCTTTTTTTTTTTTTTAAAAAAACAAAAAACAAAAAACAAAAAAACAAAAAACAAAATAAAACCACAAAACAGTTTTTATGTTCACAGCAGGGAAGCCTGGACATGGGAGGGTTGCAGAGTTTAGACAGTTTAGATTTTTATAGTCTAAAGTGGGCCAAAGAAAAGTGAAGAATCCTGTCTGTTGTCCGTGTCCTCTGTGGCTGATCAGTCACTCAGCTGTGTGGCCTTGCCAGTCAAGCGTTGCCTCTCCCTCCTTGCAGCTGCTTTTCCACCTGAGACCCTTGTTCCCACCACAAGCAGGGTGGTTCTTGGCTTTGAAGTTTGCATGCCTTCCTGGGCGGTCATGCCCTAGTCTACAGTCAGGAAGGAGTTCCTTTTTCTTGGGGTTATTGTGTGAACATATTCTGCTGTGGCCACACTCCCAAGCCACCCACTGGTGACGTTTATCAGCCCTGCCTCAGTGGACATCGGAGTGAAAGGAGAGCCAGCAGCAGGCGCAGGGTTAGTCACTTCCGTATCACTGTAACCAAAGCTGTGGATGGAAACAATGAATCAATTTAAGGGAAAGTTTATCTTAGCTCCTGGTTTCAGGGGGATTTCAGGTTCTTATGGTTCCCAGCTCATCTCAGCCTGACTGCACATCTGGCTTCCATCCTGCTCCTGGGAAGGACAAGTCCTTTCTACGTGTGACATTGCGCATGATATAATTAACTCAAACCAGTTCACACTCACTTCCAGCGTGGCGTTCCCGAGTTGCTTATGGAGGCTTCATTGGGGGTGGCAGCTATTATGTGAGGGTGAACGACCAAAGCCTCCCCTGCTCTCTGGATAGCCTGGAGAGTGTCTGATTTCTCACAGATGGGGATACAGGTTTTGTTATTCCTGGTTGCCAGCGTGAGTAACCTCAGATTACACTGGAGATGTGAGTGCTACGATGCACCCATTATACAGATGAGCAATTTGGGAGTCAAGAGGCATGGTGCCGTGTTGAGCACTGAGTGGTGTCAGTCCACAAGCCTCAGCCTGGAGCACTGACCTCACCATTCAGGCATGTAGACCTGTGGCTGTGGGTAGTGGCTCTTCATGGAAGGGTCCATGTGTGATGGAGTGTATGAGTCAGAGGCTCCTCACGTTTGCCTTCCTGTGGTCTGACGCTTTGGGGATGGTAGACTTAGCATGCAAACTTGTGTGTTTTTATTTGGCAGATTCTCAGCCCTGGTTTTAAGATGGTGGGATTGGGAAATGGGCGTCGCAGCATGAAGTCTCCGCCCCTTATCCTGGCTGCCCTGGTGGCCTGTGTCATTGTTCTGGGCTTCAACTACTGGATTGCAAGCTCCAGAAGCGTGGAACTCCAGGTATGTTGTTTGTTTCGAGTGTATGGAATCCATTAAATGTTTAAAGTAGCTGGATGACAGCTCCATGGGCTCCTGAATCACTGTTAGTCAATGCCTTGGGTTCCTGTAGCCCCCACCAATAGTACTTGAGGTCCCAACCCCCTCCCTGGTCTCATGCCCCAGCCCAGTACTGCTTATTCTGTGACTATTGAGTTACAGTGCCTGTTGAGCACTTGGGGAGGCCTGCAACGCTGACCTACAGCGATGGACTGGATACCGCCCATTCAGTCCACTGGCGAAACCAAGGACCCTGTGGACATTCATTTTAGGTTAGGGGCCAATTCTGGATGAGGCCATGCAGTCCTGATTGTTGTTGGCTTGGTTTTTGTCAGCTTGACACAAGAGTCTTCTGAGAAAAGGGAGCTTCCATAGATGGGCCTGTAGCCAAGCCTGTGGGACATTTCTTCATTAGTGATTGACGTAGGTGAGCCTGTTCCAATGTGGGGTGGTGCCCATCCTGGAAGGAGAGAGGAGTCCCTGGGCAGATAGACTGTAGTTACACAGAAAGTGGCTAAACAGACAAGACGAGCAAACCAGTAAGCAGTACTCCTATGTTCTCCGCCTCAGTTCCTGTCTCCAGGTTCCTGCCCTGACTTCCCTCAGTGATCAGGACATGTCAGCCAAACAAGCCCTTTCTTCCCCAGGCTGCTTTTGGTTCTGGTGTCTATCATATCAGCAGAAACCTACCTAAGACACATACTGCTGACAGACTTGAAGTCCTCTGAAGCCTCCTCCTTCCTAGGTCATAGTTGCTGTTTTTGCTCTGCCAATCTAGTCCTGCAAGGAATATGCTCATCCGTCCCCTAAAAGTCTTGGTCATTGGCTGCCTCTGGCAAGTGTCTGATTAAAGTATGTTAGCAAGTCCCCACCTTGTGTCCCTCGGGTTAGCTTGCACCCACCACCCCTTCCCTTGCTCTGTTCTTTGCTGGGCTGTAAGCTTCGGTCCTGTGAGGTCTTTGTTGAGGGAGCTGGCATTATCTCTGCCGATGATATGGACCTTGGACTTCAGGGCTGTGGTCTCCTTGTAGACACGCATTGTGGAGCTGGAAGGCCGGGTCCGCAGGGCAGCGGCAGAGAGAGGAGCTGTGGAGCTGAAGAAGAACGAGTTCCAGGGCGAGCTGGAGAAGCAGCGGGAGCAACTCAACAGGATCCAGTCTAGCCATATCTTCCAGATGGAGAATGCCAACAGGTTGCACGAGGACGAGAAGGCAAGGCCCATGTCCCCACTGCCCTCTTCCGAACCACACGGTCAATGGGTGTAGATTTATGTAATTGCATGGAGGTGTGAGCATGCCGGTGTGACTTTGGGTACCGGCCCCCAGCTCCAGTGTTCCCAGCTGACATGTTTGCAGTGTCAGCAGCAGGGTGGGGGGGGGGAGACTGTGAGCAGAGTAAGGGGCAGGGAGGAGTGAGCAGAGCAAGGTGGCGTGGAATCTCCAGCTGCTGGCATTTGCCTGCTTTCTTTTCTGCCAGGCTGTGTCAAATACTGGTCCTAGACAGATTTGTGTGTGTGTCTTCAGAGAACTCACACACACAGAGAAGAAGCAGCCTATAAACCAAGGAGGATACGGAACATACATGCAAAAACTAGTCTCCCTAAGGTCTAAAAAATACCATCAATCCATAGAACAAAAGACCAGTGCCCTCAACGATTTCTTTGAATGGAAGGTATAACTACAGAATTGGGAGAGGAAGAAACAAAGGCTGTGCAGGAAAGGACGAATGCAAATTAAATATGAAATGTACTTTTAGGCAAAAAATAAAAACATCACACAGAGGGAAGGTATTGCTTTCTAGCACTTTCAGCAAAGGGACCCAGCACATGGCTGTAAGCCGCACCTTAGACGAGCTGTGACAAAGGCCTCCTGTTCATCAGTGTGCCTCATCCCCCGTGGTTTTTCTGAGGGTTATCCAAATCTAAGAGGGTGGAAGTCATTAGTGTACATCAAAGCCATGGCCACTTACTGTCCTCCTGGTTTGCTCTGTGTCGCACTCCCTCCCTGGCCATGGCTGCTTTGTTGGGAGGAGGCTTTGTGAGGGCTTTGTTCTCAGGTCCCAGTCCCAGTGACAAATGCCCGGAGAAATTGCTTCATGGAGCACTCTGTTCATGGAGCACTCTGTTCATGGGGGACTCTGTTCATGGAGGACTCTTCATGGGGCACTCTTCATGGAGCACTCTGTTCATGGAGCACTCTGTTCATGGGGGACTCTGTTCATGGAGCATTCTGTTCATGGAGCATTCTGTTCATGGAGCACTCTGTTCATGGAGCACTCTGTTCATGGAGGACTCTTCATGGAGGACTCTGTTCATGGAGGACTCCGTTCATGGGGGACTCTGTTCATGGAGCACTCTGTTCATGGAGCACTCTGTTCATGGGGGACTCTGTTCATGGAGCACTCTGTTCATGGAGGACTCTGTTCATGGGGGACTCTGTTCATGGAGCACTCTGTTCATGGAGGACTCTGTTCATGGGGGACTCTGTTCATGGGGGACTCTGTTCATGGAGCACTCTGTTCATGGAGCACTCTGTTCATGGAGGACTCTGTTCATGGGGGACTCTGTTCATGGAGCACTGTGTTCATGGAGCACTCTGTTCATGGAGGACTCTGTTCATGGGGCACTCTGTTCATGGGGCACTCTGTTCATGGAGCACTCTTCGTGGAGCACTCTGTTCGTGGAGGACTCTGTTCGTGGAGGACTCTGTTCATGGAGGACTCTGTTCATGGAGGACTCTGTTCATGGAGGACTCTGTTCATGGAGGACTCTGTTCATGGAGCACTCTTCATGGGTGACTCTTCATGGAGGACTCTGTTCGTGGAGGACTCTGTTCATGGAGCACTCTGTTCATGGGGGACTCTTCATGGAGGACTCTGTTCATGGAGCACTCTGTTCATGGAGGACTTTGTTCATGGAGCACTCTGTTCATGGAGGACTCTGTTCATGGAGCACTCTGTTCATGGAGGACTCTGTTCATGGAGGACTCTGTTCATGGGGCACTCTTCATGGAGCACTCTGTTCATGGAGCACTCTGTTCATGGAGGACTCTGTTCATGGGGACTCTGTTCATGGAGGACTCTGTTCATGGGGACTCTGTTCATGGAGCACTCTTCATGGGTGACTCTGTTCATGGAGCACTCTGTTCATGGGGGACTCTTTTCATGGAGGACTCTGTTCATGGAGGACTCTGTTCATGGAGCACTCTGTTCATGGAGGACTCTGTTCATGGAGGACTCTGTTCATGGAGCACTCTGTTCGTGGGGGACTCTGTTCATGGAGGATTCTCTTCATGGAGGATTCTGTTCATGGAGGACTCTGTTCATGGAGCACTCTTCATGGGGGACTGTTCATGGAGGACTCTGTTCATGGAGCATTCTGTTCATGGAGGACTCTGTTCATGGAGAACTCTGCTGCTCCCTTGGTTCCTGAAGGCAGGGCAGCAGCTCAGTCATGGTACAGGGAGCAGATGGTGCCTCCTTTACCCATTTATTCCATCCCAGCCCCTGGCCTTTGGCATGGTGCACCCACATTCGGTATGGCCTCCCCCTCTTAGTCAGTCTATGTAGAAAGAAGCCACGCCTCTAGCCACACTCTCAACTCTTACTAGTCTCCTAGGCATCTCTCAGTCTAGTCAAATCGTCAGTCAAGGTTCGTTGTCACTTCACGCTGATCCTTCCACAGCATTCTTCCCGCTCCTCTCAATAGTAGCAGAGATTGAATCCAGGGCTTGTCACGGGCTCCCTGCTCCACTTTTTCAAAATGGTTTTAAGTTTTGGAATAGTGTCCTACTAAGTTTCCCAGGCTGGCCTTGACCTGACTGTGTAGCCTAGGCTAGCCTTGAACTCAGTGCTTTTGTCTCAGCATCCTTGATGTTAGTGTTTTTATGGAAGATGTGGGCACAGCTGTCACTTGGGGGGAGATCTAGACCCACGGGCCAGATTCTCCCTTGTTTTCAGCCGCCTTCTTCCTTCTTTGTAGACACACTGTTTCTTCATGGCTCTACCTGAAGGTGGGGTTGCTGAGGGGCCATCTTGGTCTGGGAAGGAAACTGAATGGTGGGGACACGAAGGTTCTGTCTGCCTTTCCACCGCAGTCACTCCCAGCCCAACCCTTTGTGTCTGTGCTGTGGAGACTGACATGCCAGCTGGCTCTGTTTGATAGGCCTGCTCCTTCTGAGGTAGTCTCGCTAAGGAGCAATGCCCTGTGGTGGAGTTTTCTTAATGGTAGTTATGTTGTCTGTCTGTCCTCTGCATCATGGTAGCCAATAGTAACCTGAGGCAATCAAATGCTTGAGTGGGCAGAATTTAATTTTAACCAATTGAAATAAAATTGTCAAATATGGTCAGTGGCTGTATTGGCCAGCATAAGGGTGGGTGATTGATGAGGAAGTTGACTTGGGCTGAGGTTTTGGGAGTCATGTTCCATGAACAAGCAGACTCATGGGTGGGTCCCGGGAGGTTCTTAGCTTTCCTTCCTTTCTCTGTGAGGGTCACCCTCGGCAGGCACCTGCTCCCCTAGAGTCTCCCTGCTTGCTGCTCCTCTGCTGGGTTACTGGTCAGGTCATCATGCTATCTGCTGTTTGTGCCTCCCCGTGGGGCTTGAACTTAACCTGAGTTCACAGGAAAAAGACTTACAGCAATATGTGCTGTCCCAGACTCTCCAGGGCTCAAAGTCTACATAACTTTTAAAGGATTGCCCATAGGTTCCTGTGCCGCCACATTTTTTCTAGTTCCCAAGTCACCCCGAGACAGAGGCTGTGGTCTGAGATCTCCTGTTTTGTGGCATCAAACGTAGATAATCGGGCACTCTCAGCCTTTTGACTTTTCCTAAGTGAACGGGTTTGTTTGTTTGGTTTTTGAGACAGGATTTCTCTGTGTAACAGCCTTGGCTGTCCTGTAGCTTGCTTTGTAGACCAGGCTGGCCTCGAACTCTCAGAGATCCTCCTGCCTCTGCCTGCTGAGCGCTGGGATCAAAGGTGTGCACCACCTCATCTGGCTAGTAAAGTCAGTGTGATAAACCATATGATTCCTTTAAACAAGTTGACAATGATGTTGAACTATTTAAAAAAGATTTACATATTTTATGGGTATGGGTGTTTTCCCTGCATGTAAGCACCACAGCTATGTGCCTGGTATCCATGAAAGCCAATGCTCCTAATGGTTGAGCCATATGTTGAGCCCTAAACTAAACTGTATTTATTCAAACTTACTGGGATTGGGGGAAGTGACACCGCCTGGAACCTCACTTCTTGTCATTATACCTCTCACCAGATGGGCTGCCTTGCCCAGAGTTTGGTCTTGGACCCTTAGCACTGAAACCAGCTTACTCAAGAACCCTTGTCGTGGACCAGGGTGTTGAGTAAGTGTGAGCTGCCACTTCAGAAGCTCAACGGGACCCAGCAGTAATCTCAGCCTGGGGGTTCCACCCACATTTTATACATTTAGGGACAGGATCCTTGTATCCCAGGCTACCCGAGAACTGTCTGTCCTACTGCCTCTGCTTCCCAAATGATGGGGTTACAGGTGGTTAATCATTACCCTGGGGGCAAGAATGAGAGCACCATAATTCTGGAGCCAGATTTGAAGCAAGCTGTATTAAATGCTGACCAGGACGATGGTCAGGTCTGTACCAAGGAATCCCAGAGAATGAATGATGTGAATAACATTAGCCCAGTACTTAGAAAGCAAAGCCTACTTCCCGCCAATTGGGCAAGCGTACACCCTGACGTATCTTCTGCCTCTATGTGGTCAAACCCATCCTGTGCAGTTGGTGACAAACACTCTTGTCTATAGGAGTAAAAACATGTGTCTTGTTATCTTTTTTTCTTATTCAAATTCGTTATTATTTTTTATCAGTTAAAAATTTCAGTTATTTTAATACCACAGTTTCCCCTCCCTCCTCTCCTCCCACTTAGCCTCCCACCCCCACCCCACCCATCATACCCACCCCCTTCCCATCCACTTCTCTGTCTGTCTCTGTCTAGAAAGGGGTGAACCTGAGTTCACAGGAAAAAGACTTACAGCAATATGTGCTGTCCCAGACTCTCCAGGGCTCAAAGTCTACATAACTTTTAAAGGATTGCCCATAGGTTCCTGTGCCGCCACATTTTTTCTAGTTCCCAAGTCACTCCCAAGGGCATCAACAATGCGTGTCACATCAATTTGAGGCAGGACAAAGCTCCTTTCCCTGTATCAAGGCTGGGCGAGGCAACCCAGCTTAGGCGTGGCTTATTATCTCATGTGAACAATAGCCCCCAGCATTTCAGGAGGTTATCTGTCCTGGGGCAAGTGGGGTGTACAGGTTAGAGGCATTTCTGTGTTACACATTTCTTAAGCACAGTAATTTAAATTTAAATTTTGTTGTGCCTGAGTCACAAGGATCCCCAAAGAGACCAGGGAGACCGACCACCAATGCAAATGCACAAGGTTTATTAATTTTTTTTTTTTAAATTCTACCTCAGGAGGGACCCTGTCTAGCAAGCTGACACAGCAGCCTCCGGAGGTGGTGAAGTTCCCTGTCACTGCTAGGTTTTAAAGACAAAATGTTACAGGATTACATCAGTAGGTACGGGTTGGTTTCTGATTGGTTAACATTTGGGAACAATCAGAAGAATTTCTCAAAGTCATATTTTGGCATGAGATACCTGTGTACCAGGTATTCTCACTGGTCAGTGCTGAGAGGGAACATTCTGTGGTTTCTATGGCTTTGTCTTGTTACTTGCAGGTGGTCAGTTGTTCATAGATACCAGTAGTTTTTAGAACTGTGTCCTGGAGACTATAGGGGTGGTTTTGATCTCCCCTGGAGTTTCTTTTGTGTACAAACAGTTCCCAGGAACCAAGTACCTAGGAGGCTGGGGAGCAGTGAGGGGGTCTGGAGTTTCTTTGTGTTCAGTTTTGGCCCTAGGCTCTGGGAGGCCACAGGATCTGGAGTTTCCTTGTGTTACAGGCCTGTGGGTCTTTTCTGTAGCCTGTCATGGCTTGTAAAGTAGTATCTGAGTGACAGTCTGGTCCCTTCATTCCTAGAAATGAAGCCTTTTAGTTTAGTTTACCCCTTTCAATTAAAACTTCAGCCTTCACAAGGTGTGCACAAACTATGGTGCCTGACACCCAGATACTATTTGAAGATCATAATAAATTATAAAATTGGGTTGTGTCTGCTCCTTCCTAGTCTCTTCATTCTCCCTGAACTTTAGTGGTTGGCCTTCTAGCAAGTATTGCTGAACTTTCTCACAGCCGTAGCATTTGTTATGTTTGCTTTTCAGCCATTTACTCAGGTCTGCTGTCATTCTCCTTGTAGGCGGATTTCCTTTGCGGTCCCTGTTGAGTTCAGGCCTAGTTCATTCCTTAATATGACCACCTCCTCCCTCCTTAAACACAGTTTGCCCAGCCACACCTCACCAAGTGACCTTCCTTGTTTTCAGTTTATCTCTCTTGATAGAGAGTTACAGTGAGCTGCTCCCCGGGATCTTGGAATCTTAACACTTGTAGTATTTTCCCAAGTATAGTCGAGGTCCCATTATTGAGTTGTGACAGGAATTTAGTACATTCTGCTCACACTCAGAAAATGAAAAATGATGAGCTGGGCGGTGGTGGTGCACGCCTTTAGTCCCAGCACTCAGGAGGCAGAGGCAGATGGATTTGAGGCCAGCCTGGTCTACAAGAGCTAATTCCAGGACAGCCTCCAAAGCCACAGAGAAACCCTGTCTTGAAAAAAAAAATAGAAAGAAAATGAAAAATGATTGAATATTGAATATATATATTAAATTTGTTTTGTTAAACCATTGTTTACTCTATGAAAAACTGGGTGCATGTGTAAATGTTTGCACTGGTTCCCAAGGTAAACTTTGCCTTGTAAGTTATGGATCAAGGAGCCTGGAAGATTTAAGAAGAAATCCAGAAAGCTGACTTTCTGGATTATATAGGAAATCTATTTTTCTAGATTTATTTATTTATGTTCTGTTTGTATGAGCATCTTGCCTGTATGTATTTATGTGTACCACTCACATGCCTGGTCCCTGTAGAGGTCAGAAGGCATTTGATTTCCTCGCTCTGGAATTTGGATGGTTGTGAGCCACTGTTCAGGTACTGGAAATAGAACTCCAGCGAAGGCTCTTAACTGTGGTGCCTGCTCTCCAGCCCCATGAAACTGACTTTGGCGTGCTGTCTTGTGTCCCAAAGTGATCTCATTGTCACCGTTAAGGCTCTTAACTGTGGCGCTTGCTCTCCAGCCCCATGAAACTGACCTTGGCGTGCTGTCATGTGTCCCAACCGTTTGCTTTGAACACCTTCCCAACATCACCTTAGTTGGCCCTCAGGTTTTTTATTTTTTTATTTTTATTCTAAATATTTTTCATATGTCAATCCCTTCCCCCCCCCTTAGTTTTGATAATATTTCATTCTTCCCTCACTGCCTTCCTCCCATGTGCCTGTCCATTTAGGTTCTTTCATGATGTTCACTGGCACTTAATAGAAGCCCAAGTGTTTGGTTACTCAGTGATTGTAGATAACTTCCATTCAGTTTTCAAGGAAGATGAGATTTTTCTCAAGTATTTAGGCAATATTTAGATGAAATAGTCTTTTCCTAAATGAGACGGAGACACAGAGCAGCGTAAGTTGGCAGAGTGCTCAGACAGGAATGTGAAGGGCAGGTGGGATGAATCCTTGCTGACCGGTTGGTTAGTTTGTTAGGGGAATATATATATATATATATATATATAATTAGCAGGTGTTGTATAATAATATATATATATTAATTAGCAGGTGTTGTTGGCAGCCTTGTCTAATCATTCCTCCCACAAATAATCTTTCCTACATTGCTGACACTCACATAGAAAGACAAGTGGCTGTGTTCTGAGAGCAGATTTGGAAATAAGATGCAGCCTATCCCTTGGCCAAGGCATTGACCAACCAATACGGTTCTGTGTATCAAGTCCCAGAGACTTGGCTTTGATCTTTTAGTAGTCCTGGTTGAGTATGTCTTATCTAAAACGCTCAATACTAGAAGTGTTTCCAGTTTGAGATTTTAAAATTACCGCCCCCCCCCTTACATAAGTTTCCTGGTTGAACACCCTTAAACTGAAAATCTCAAATCCTCCAAAACTCTTGATTTATTGAACATTACCGTTTTGCATTTGGCACGATGGCACATGCATGCCTATTGCCCCAGCAGTTGAGGCTCACTTGAGCCCAGGAGCTGGAAGCCAGCCTGGGCAGTGCAATGAGATCCCACCCCAGAACACTTCTTTAATACTTTAGACTTTTGCTCTTTGGACTAGAGCCACTTAGCATATATATAAGTTTAGGTAAGAAAGACCAGCTGAGGGATGTAGCTCAGGAGCAGTGCTTGGCAAGCATGCTTGGGGGGTCTCAGGTTCAGAGACAAGTCTCTAGAAAGTAAATCCCACTGTCCACTTTTGTTGTAGAACAGTCATTAATTTTGTAGAATCCATATTGAAAGAACCCTCACAACAGTCTAGTGTTAACTCACTTTCCTCAGTCCCCAATAGTGGGCTGCTGTTTGCCATAACTGTTTGGTCATTTTAAACCCTTCAGGCTGACTGGGTGTAAATGTTGTAACCAGTGTCTACGTGGTACAGGCCTATCATTCCGTCTGGGGATTCATGTTTTATGTAAAATATAGAATTTCCCAAAGACTCTCTTTTATTTTCAAAGATAAAACACTATTATCTCAGTCTTCAAAGTGGCATACCTGAGATAAAAATCTGTATTTATTCAGAACCATTGGCAACCAGATTAATTTTAATCTTCTCAGTTACTGGGTTGGCTCACCCTTCTCATCTCAGGCCCAGCCACCAGCACAGCCTCCAGCCCACAATGTTGCTTCTCGGAGCAGGTGACTATTTTGAATCAAAGCTTTGCATTTGATTTAGGTGAATGGACATAGCCACACTCTGGTTTCTGTTCCTACATCTCAGGTTCTCAGGTTACATAGAAGCAGTGGTTAAATCCCTGTTGAGCATACTTTGTGGGAGAGGTTGTGTTTCCTGTACTTCTGTTGGCTGGAGTGCTCAAAGGTGTTGCTGAAAGCCACCCGAGGACTTGGCCATGTGTCCTGCCACTGCACCCGTCACCTGAGAGCTCACTGCAGGACTTGCCTGTCTCCCCCACACCTGCTTGGCCTCCTTATACTCACATCCAGCCAAGAGGAAGGCCTTTGGTCTATGTCTGCTAGTCCCGCCATTACAAATGATCACAAAGTAAGTGGCTTAAACCGTATAGCGTTTTCCCTTCCACATTTCTCCAGGTGTCAACAGGGTCCTGTCCCTAGGGACTGCAGGGACAGCCTTCCTCCTGTCCCCGAGCTTCCAGACATCCCTCGTACGCACGTTACTCCAGTTTACTCCTCCTCCTGAGCTTCCATGCCTTTGTCTCTCTGTTGTGAATTCCAGGCAAATGGGATAGGGGCTTTTGTTAGCCTCTTTAGTTCTGTGTGGATGCACCGTGTCTCTGAATGCCCTCGCTTACCGGGTTCCAGGTGATAGGGACTTTTAGATAAATGTCCCCATCCTTGCTGTGTCAGCAGGGCCACCCCCACAGAACTCGGTGTGAGAGCCACTAGTGAGGTGGGCCACCTGGGAAGGGTGTTACACCTCTGCCGTTGGGAACAGTACTATAGGGCTTCATTGTAGCCATATTTTTAACCCACCAGTAAAATACTGTCCCTCTGTGTGTACATGTCCATGTGTGTGTGCACACGTGTGCACTTGTATTCATGTGGAGGAGAATGGCGGTTAATGTCCTGTCTCCCTCAATCACTCTCCCAGCCCTTTTTTGTTAGTTTGAGTTTTGGTTTTGTATTTTTGGTTTTTCGAGACAGGGTTTCTCTGTGGCTTTGGAGGCTGTCCTGGAACTCACTCTGTAGACCAGGCTGCTCTCAAACTCACAGAGATCTACTTCCCTCTGCCTCCGGAGTGCTGGGATTAAAGGCGTGCGCCACCACTGCCTGGCGAGTTTTTGGGTTTTTTTTGTTGTTGTTAAGATTTATTTGTGTGTTTATGTCTCTCTGAGTGAGTGTATGTGTACGTGTGTGTGTGTGTGTGTGTGTGTGTGTGTGTGTGTGTGTGTGTACATGTCTGTGCAGAGGGGACGCCACAAGAGGGCTTGGGGTGTCCTCCTCTGTTGTTGTCCTCTGCGTATACCTTTGAGGCAGGGTCTTTCCCTGTCCTGGGCTTGTGTTTTGTCAGTTAGGCTGGAGGTAACAAGCTTTAGCAGTTGTCTGTCTGTCTGTATGTCTACCTTGGAGCTGGGGTTACAGGAGTGCATGTAATATACATGGGACTACGTGGGAGCCTGGTTTGTCACACAGCTGCTGGGACCTCAACTCTGGTCCTCGAGATGGTACAGGAAGTCCTCTCACCTGCTAACTCTCTCTCCAGCCCCATTTTTTTTGGAGGCAGTCCTACCCAAAACTTACTGTGTGGCCCAGGCTGGTCTCAAACTCACAGCAATTCTCCTGCCTCAGATCTGCAAGTACTGAGATGACAGGCATAAAACATTATTTCCTTTAAATAGGTGCATATAAGTGTACACATGAAAATTTGTCTTCATTTGTCTTATATTTACTTATTTTTAGTTTTGGGGTGTAGTCCTTTAAGCCAGCCTCTGGAGTGCTAGGGTTGTAGGCATGAGCCACCAATCCCGGCTTAAAACATGTTTGTAAAGACGTAAGAGGTCGCAGAGCCTGAGGTTCTCATATACAGAAACTTGTAAATTACTCACTGTGAGGCTCTGCACTGTTTCCCATGGTCGGTTGAGTTCATTCTGTTATGTTTCTGTCAGGAGGCTGATTTGGGGTCTGGTGATCTCCTGAGCAGGAGACCCTGTCAGGACAAAGGCAAACCTTCCTGTCAATTGCTCTGTTAGCTTGCCAAACCTTAGTCAGAAATAGCTTCCTAGTTAATCAGTGTCTGTGTTTGTGGTGTCCCTGGCTAGGCTGGTTCCTGGCAGCTGTGTGTTTGCCTTGACATTCATGGATTCTGGGTACTTGTTAATTAGCCTGAAGGCACAAAGCAAATCCTTAGAGTATATTTCCTTTGTGATGGAAATAGAGTTCCTGAGGGGAGACCAGGGAAAGAAAGGGCTGGGAAGAAAAGATCTGAGCTGGATGGAAAGGAAGCCGCAGAGGCCTGCTCATCCATCCAGAGAGAGCTGCTCACAGAGAGAGAGAGCTGCTCACAGAGAGAGAGAGCTGCTCACAGAGAGAGAGAGCTGCTCACAGAGAGAGAGAGAGCTGCTCACAGAGAGAGAGAGCTGCTCACAGAGAGAGAGAGCTGCTCACAGAGAGAGAGAGCTGCTCACAGAGAGAGAGAGCTGCTCACAGAGAGAGAGAGCTGCTCACAGAGAGAGAGAGCTGCTCACAGAGAGAGAGAGCTGCTCACAGAGAGAGCTGCTCACAGAGAGAGAGAGCTGCTCACAGAGAGAGCTGCTCACAGAGAGAGAGAGCCGCTGGTGAACCCTGGGCTTGAGCAGTGGGAGGCAGACAAGGACGGGGCCTCTGGCGGGAGACCATCCCTCAGTTTCAGCATGCTAGGGTCCACTGCGGTGCTGCCGATGTCCTGATTCTCTCTGTGTGTGACGCTATTCCTAGGGTGACTGAACAAATGTCTACTCGCCCCAGATAGGGAACCGGCCACAACCCAAAATACGGACACCAACAAAGTCCACTGTGGCAGACCTGTGAGTTTTACACTGGTTGCTCACAGGAGTAGAAAATGATTCAGACAGCTTTGCTTCTGCAGGGGAACCACTCATGCACACGTGTGTTTCCTGCTGGCATGAAAACCTGGCTGGGAATGAGTGTGGAAAGTGGAGCTGAGCTTTGCAGCCTGTCTGTGCATGATAAAATGTGCCTGGAGCACACGCTTTAGTGGTCCATAGCGTCCTCTACCAGACAGCTGTGCACGGTCTGAGTGCACTTTTTCCTACTGCACTTGGAAGAGCCTGCTGGGCTAGAAGTGGGTGTGGCAGGATGTCCCACTGCTTGTGGCTCTCCTGAGCAGAGGGTGGTGGTGCTGTGCAGAGAGGAGCCCTGGGGCCCTTCCCAAGGGTTAAACCAGGAAAGACTACGAATTTGTACACCAAGACTGCCAGGCCTGGAGTTCAGACTTGAGGGTTGTCAGGGGAGCCGGACAGAAAGGTGGTCCCAGAAAGGTCAGGGGGCTCCTGAAATGCCTGAAGTAAACGGAAACATTGAAATTAGACGGGAGGATTGAGATAGGGCGGCCGGAGGGACCCACAGCTTGTCATAAAGGACAGTGACGGAATTGGGGCAGAGTGAAAGCAGGTTAGTATAAGCCCTTGCAAGTATGTCTCCATATGGGGAAGAGCTCGTGTGAGCTGCGTCAGACAGCATCCCCTTCCTCAAGTGACAGGTGACAGCAGCCGTCATAGACACAGTCACCATGGTCACACCGAAAATCCAGCAATTCCTTTATGTAAACTCTTCAGCCATTGCTCACCTGTCTGTGAATTTGCTTAGCCTCAGAGTCTTCTCAGCACTGACCAGCTGTGGTACCACAGTGTTCCTGTTTCAGGGGGCCGTGGTGAAGGCAAGAGTGTTTGGGGTGAGCATGGATTTCAGCAGGATGTGGTCACTGAGGGTATCTACTGCTTGCTGCTCAGCTTCCTGCTCTCCTTCCCGTAGCCTCTGTGCTGTCCGTGGCACAAGCATTTGTTGAACACTTAAAATCTTTGGGTGAGATGTGCTGTGACCACAGTGTTGAGAGCTCAGAAGTTTATTCTGAAGACAGAGAAGTATTTCCTTAGTAATTTTTGTTGTAGATTACATCTTGAAATAATTTGGATATGTTAATGCAAACCACATTAAATAAAAATAAGTATTATTAAATTGGAGTAAAATGTATGTAAAACTCCCTATCCTGACCATTTGAAAAAGGCCAGAGAGACTGCTCAGCAGTTTGGAGCAGTTAAGAGCACTGGCTGCTCTTACAGAGGACCTGGGTTCGGTTCCCACCACCCACACAGCAGCTCACAGCTGTCTGTAACTCCACTCCCAGGGAGTCACACCCTCTTCTGACTGCTGTGTGAGCACTATGTGCAGACAAAACACCTGTAAAATACAGATAAGTTTTAATGTATCGGACAGTGCTGCGGCTGTACTGTTGTTGTTTATAGTGTTGTTCAGCTATCACACACATTTCCTATCTCTCTCTCCAGCCCTGAAGTCTCTCATCAACCGTCTGTGGTTTGTTCACTTTGGATCTGTACAGGGTCCTTTGTGTCTGTCTTCCCTCCCTGAGCCTTGTGCTTCAAAACCCTCCATCTTGTCCCTGTTGGAGAGCTTACTCTGAAACACTGAGCTAGTTTTCCAAGAATCTCATGCAAAAATAATTTGTTTCCAGACCAGCATGACTGGGATAAGCTTGTATGTGTGATAGCTAACAGTTTAGTTCCTATCTAATTCTGGTGGCACTGTACCAAAATCACTCAGAATCAAAGTATGAACTGAGTTGAATGTATTAATATTTAAAAATAACTGTAGGGCAAAAACAGCCAAAGCACTTTATGTGGTTGTCTGAACGAATGAATGTTCAGATGCCAGTACTGTTCCAGATACTGGTATGATGTATAAAAATCATGGATGCAGTTTTCCTTTCCTTATAGATACACCCCTCCCCAAACAAACAAGCTAGGAAACATTCTCAATATTCTTAAAAACAATTCAGCATTTTCTGTAAGTTTAAAATTCTGTGCAGAAAACTTGGTGGCACCTTATGGACGCATTTTCATGTTCTTCGGAGGCCATGATCTTTTGTTCATAAGTAAGCAGGAAAGGTGAGAAGACGTTTTCTTTGGCAGGATAAAAGCCATGCGGAAGCAGAGGTAGCTTCCGACTGCAGCAGTTCCCAGAAGCAAGGTAGCAGGGAAGGGTGAGCTCAGCGAGGGACATCTGTTCACCTCAATGTGCAGTGGACCTCTGTGTCACAGAGAACACCGACTGCACCCAACCTCCCTCCCCTCGCAGCAATGGAAACTGCCTTCCTTTGGCTTCTCATCTGAATGGAATCCAGACAGTGATGGTGCATGACTTTAATCCCGGCACTTGGAAGGCAGAGGCAGGCGGGTCTCTGTGAGTTAGAGGCCAGCCTGGTCTACAGAGTGAGGTCCAGGACAGCCAGCACTACACAAAGAAACCCTGTCTTGAAAAACACAAACAAAAATTTCCTTTTGTGACTGGCCTCTTCTTTCACTTACCCCCAAGTCTTAGCGGTTCACCTGTGTTGTTCATGTGTGCTGTGATCTCCTGCTTAAAGGCTCTGCAACATGCTGTCTGTACTCACACTCTCTAGGATCACACCTCACCTCTTGGCTGTGAGCCTCGCCGCAGTGAATGTGGGTGGTCTGAGGGTGCTCTCTGAATTCTTTTGCATGTATGTATGTTGAGGGATCAGGGACAGACTCATCCATGTAGATTATTTAGCAAATGCTTTTTTTTGCCCAGAGCAGCAGGAATTTTGAGCTGGGCAAGTCCTCTTCCTAGGGTGGACTCTCTTGGCCCCACAGTCTCCTCATTCTCTCATCATTTTACCTGTGTAAAAGAAACACTTATCTAGAAAAGTGTCTCCCTGGTAGAGCTATTTTACTAATAGCACTCTTGGGACTTCTCTACCATTGCCCAAATTACTCCCAAAGCAAGCACAGGGCTCAGCTGGATCTCATGTCTCGGCATGTGTTCCTGTCTGCATCTCTCTGCATGTGTTCCTGTCTGCATCTCTCTGCATGTGTTCCTGTCTGCATCTCTCTGCATGTGTTCCTGTGTTCACCTCTCAGCACACATTCCCATGTTCCTGAATGTTGCTCAGGAGTCTGCCTCTTTAGAACTTTCCTCTGTCCAGGCTCAGGAGATGTAGAGGCCGTGTCAGAGGAGGTTCTGGAGGACATGGGAGGGGGTGGGGAGCGGGTAGGAGCTGGCAAGTTGGCATCGAGAATGGATGAAAGTGCCCGTGTTAGCAGCATGTTGATTAGTGGAGTACTAGTTTGTTGGAGATGATGTGGTAACAGGCTTTCATGTTGCCACCACACTCATCCTGTGTGTGTGACTGAGTAGCCTTTGCCTGTGTGCTGCACACTCATCCTGTGTGTGTGACTGAGTAGCCTTTGCCTGTGTGCTGCACACTCATCCTGTGTATGTATGGTTAGTGTTGTCTCCTTTCTCTCATGTTTCTAATTATTTTTAGCATTGGTCCTCAATTATACTGACCTATTATACATGAGAGAGATTGTCAGGGAAATTGCTTCATGGGGTTGTGGAGGCTGGGAGTCCCAGACCAGCTTCCCTGTGAACTGGGGATCCCAGAATACTGGATACTGGGAGACTAGTTCACTCCCATGTCTGAAAGCCCCAGAGCCAGGAATGACGGCTGCTAGCCATAGCCCTGGAGTCCTTAGACCAGACCAGGCTCTCGACTCACAGCTGTGACTCAGGACTGTGCCCCATGTCCCATATCCAAGAGAGCCAGTGGAAATCCTTTGTCCTGTTTGCTCTCCCCAGCACCAAGCTCACTGGATGGAATCCACCCATTTTGAGGACAGGTCTTATTCTCTGGGTACACAGCTCCCACCAGTTTGCAGAATAAACACCCAGGAACACATTAGCATGTCTCTAGGGACTCCTCAGGCTAACATCACAGATGCAGTCCATGAAACTTGTCTGGCTCAGGTTGCTAGGCACTTGCAGGGCAGCTGCTGAGAGCCTGCTCTCTGGGGTGTGTCTGGTGTGACTGTTGATATTGAGCCACTTGAACAAAGTGTGTCTGGGCCCACGGCCCATCTCCTGCCATAGGGTAACGACTTGTCCAGCTCCTCAGGCTGTATGTGAGGTGCTGACAGCATCGTCTGACCCAGAGTCCTCAGCGTGTGCTGACTTCTCACCCAACACTCACATCTCTCTCCTCCTCTTTATTGTGTCATGGTTCCCTGTTGCCTCCCCCCCCCCCCCCACACACACATCCTGACTGGATGGGACTGTATCAGGAGCTGTCTGGGGTCTGCAGGCCAGGGAGAGGGAGAGGCTGTGCTGGTTGGGAGTGGTGTTTGGGAACTAGAATTGAGGCATCCATTGATCACTTCTGGGGTGGCTGGAAAGAAATGCGTAAGCAGGTACATTCCTTCACTGTGGATGGACAGCCGCAGAGTGCGGCTCCCCGAAGGCTGGCTGGGTTGCTGCTGGCTGGGTGCGGCTTCCTCCTGTGACCATGCTCTGAGGGCTGAGTTGCTCAGGTGAGCTGTCTGACTTGGCGGTGTTTGTCTTCCTTGCAGGCGATTTTAGTGAATAATATCACCACAGGCGAGAGGCTCATCAGAGAACTGCAAGGTAAGCCCCCTCCTGCCAGCCCAGCAGCTGCCCTGTCCCGACCGCCTCATGTGGCTCTGTCACTATAACCTTGTGTTAGCAGTAATTGAGCCATCCTTAGTGTAGTTTTTTTCCTGTCCTTATAAAATATCACTGTGACATTGCCAGGTATGGCGGGCACAATTCAGACCTTTGGTTTATATATCTTTAACAAATACTGGGAAGGGTGTGCTGAGTACGGGGCACTTGCCCAGCGTTAACAAGACCTAAGGTTCAACCCCCACCACCGAGTAAGTAATGGAATCGGATGAGCATTCCTAATCCAAGACTCTGAGCACCAACCTGTGGAAAATCCCACATCTGACCTCAGGCCAAGGTCAGAACACATAAAATTATTTAAAACTTTGTATGACGTGATCTTCAAGCTGTGTCTATAAAGCACATATGAAAAGGAAAAGGCACTTGCTGCTGAGCCTGATGACCTGAGTCTGATCCTAGGACCCACACAGTGCAAGGAGAGAACCTGACTCCCACAAGTTGATCTTTGACCTCCAAACATGCCCAGTGGTGCACAAATAAATAAAATGTAATAATGAAAAATAGGTTTTAATAGACATTTCAAATAGGATTGAGGTGCAGGTTTCTGTGGGGGAGAGTTTTGGTGGTTGGTGTTGTGATGGTGGGGGAGGGGCTGTTCTCTTCCCTTTTGCTCTCTTCTGTGCCATTTGTGCAGAGTGTGATTTTGTTGTGCCTTGTGTGTCTGAGTGTCACGGCAGCCACACAGAGACCAGTGAAGTGATTTGTCGTTTTGGCTTAGACCAGCTGAAGGCTCTGCAGAGGAGTTATGGCATCCTGCAGCAGGACATCTTTCAGTTCCAGAAGAACCAGTCCAGCATGGAGATGAAGTTCACCTATGACCTGTGAGTGTGGCTAGGGATAAGTCCTGCCCCCTGGGAGGAGGGTCTGGGTTCTGCTCATCAAAGGCCAAGGACAGAGTCCAGCTGCTCACTCTGCCTGTCACAGAGCTGGTATTCCATATGTATAGCGTGTGAGAAGAAACACATGACTTCTGGGACATATGTCCTTTAGAAAACCAGGATTCTATTTGGTAAGTGTCAGCCAGCAGGGCTCATTACACGGGTAAGAAAGGTATGTCTGTGTACATGTATGCGTGTGCACTCGGGTGCCGGGGTGTGTGCATACAGGTGGTGCTTGGAGGAAATGAATCGTCACCGTACCTTAACATCTACGTATCATAGACTTAATAATACAAAGCTCAGTAGTACCAATTACCTTGTCAATCTGAACACTTAAAAAAAAGTCAGAAGTGGAGTTGGAGAGGTGGCTCAGTGGTTAAGAGCACTGGCTGCTCTACCAGAGGCCCCAGGTTCAGTTTCCAGCACCCACATGGCAGCTCACAGCTGTCGGTCACTCCAGTTGCTCTTTCACCTACAGTGGCTTCTCAGTCCATGCTCAAGTCATTTGCACGGCTGCAGCCACCACACTAATAGTTTTTAAATTTACTTGCCTTATGCATACAAAATTCACATAGCTTCAAAGTGCTCATCATTTAAAAGCTATTTGGGATTCCTTTCCTTCCACAAGACACTCAGTGTAGGTTTAGCTTGTCACTAGATGTACATTGACAAATTCCTTGCATTCTTTCTTGTTTTATTTTTGAAATGTGTAGCCCAGGCTAGCCTCAAGTTTGTATAGCTCAGACTGGCCTGGAACTCATGATCTCCCACCCAAGTGCTGAGATCACTACACAGTTCTTCCTTCCTAACTGCTTCCCAAGAGTTAGGCTGGGTGTGCAGTCCCCAGCAGCTGAGGGTAAATAGGTGCCTCGCACGTGCCAGCCTCGTAGAACACCCTTGTTCTTTTGAAGTACCAGTGTCTTGCCTGATTTCCTGATTACTTCAAAACCCAATCCTGCAAAAAAAAAAGTGTGATGTCTGGAGCACATTAATGAGTGTCATAGCAACAGGGTATGTGCCCAGCACTGCACCAGTAGGCCGTGGCGCTGTGTGAACACTGTGGTGGCCTTGCACTGAGATGACTACAATCTCACTTGTCTCGCCAAGACACCATTATGTATCACGTGACTGTTACGTTGTTGTGCCTGCATAACTGCAGAAGACATGAGCAAACACTCAGGAGGAGGACTGTGAAACCTGTACCCACCTCGTGCCTGTTCCTTCAGAGCCTGGGCCGTATCTAGAGACGTTTCTCTCTGACTTGAAGGATAGTGCTACTGGAATCCATTGAGTAGAGGCCAAGACACTGCCAAGACAGATCCCACAATGAAACTGTGTCTGGTTCCAAACACTCACAGTAAGCTTGGGAAACTAAGTGAGTGAAAACCAAACATTTTACAGACAAGTGTGAAATGCCCTAGACTTACAGCCTTCAAAAGCTCATTGAAGCCAGTATTTCCTCCAAATCAGTAGCCTCACTTGCTAAGTGTTGACTCAAGATTTCAGCCTATCAGAAGTCAGCTTGGGGCCAAAGGGAAAAGCAATGGTCCCAGCGAGGTCAGTGGCTGTGATGCTGCCCTGGGCTGTATGTGTGAGACACTTGTTTCTAAGAGGCGAGCAGTCTTGGTGTGGTGGTAGGTCTGTCTGTCTGTCTGTCTGTCTGTCTCACAGGTTGTGCTTTGGGGGCCCTGCTGCAGATGCAGGAAACTCTGGGAAGTAATGGCCAGATATTGTTGTAACCTAGAAAGAGATAGCTGTCCTTAAGTCTCCTTGAATTAAGAGATCTGTGTGTTTGAGAATCTGAGGAAAGATGTAAATACCTTGTTAGCAAATTTGCAATGTGTATAAAATTGCACATTGAGGAATTGAGAGCTCTTGACCAAGTCTACAGCTGCCTAATTAAAGCAAGCTTTATTGAAAACTGACCAGGAAGTTGTCCACACCTGGGATTCCCAGAGAACGGCACTGAATCTGGTGCTCACAAAGGCAAAACCCACAAGGCTATAGTACTTCCCACTTTTGTTCAATCAGGGGCAAGCATACAACACGTCCTGTGAAGTTGGGACAACCAACCTTGTTTACCCAAGTACAAAAAAACATGACTTCTTATCTTACATGAACAACAGCCCCCAACATTTCAGGAAATTATCTGTCCTTGGGCAAGTGAAGCTTACAGGTCAACCTTAGCCCCCACAGTCCCTGTCATTAGTGTTAGACGCCCGGAAAACTCAGGTATCCGGGGTCCCAGGACACGACCACGGTCACCCCAATCACCAGGCAGATTCGAGAGCTTGATGCAAACTGCATGAGGCTTTATTGTTTTTTAACGAGCTAACCCCATATTAGCTCGGGTCTTTCACCCACCCGTCATGGGGGATGGCTCGAAAAAGACAGCTCGAACCCGCTGCGTACAGATCTTTATAGGGCAGTGTAAGGGGAGTGTCTAGGGGTACACACAGGCTCAGGATTGGTGTGCCTCTAGGCTTGGAGGGCTTGCCCTGTGTTGATTGGCTAACTGGTTGTTATGGCCCATAGGCCCTCCCAGGGTGGTTGCTATGCAATGTGCGTCATTGCTGTGTGCTTGTTCCGTAAAGTACACCCAGGGTCGTGAAGCATATCGCCACCAGCTAACTTCTGATTGGTTCCTTGTCATGAGGCAGGCACCTAACCTCTAATAACTAAGACAAGGTCATAGAGCATGTGTTACTGTCATGGCTGCCGAAATGGGGAGCTGGTCCCTTCAATTAGTGGCCTAGAGTTGTGTGCCTCTTTATTAATCCCTGAGTATCTGCTTGGTGCACATGTGTAGGCAGACTTTCTCTGTCCCTCCTGCCAGCTCCCAAGTCACAACACGAAGACTTAATTATGAAAGCTCAGCTGATAGATCAGGCTTGTTTCTGACTAGCTCTTATAGCTTAAATGAACCCATTTCTATTAATTGACTTTCTGTCTTGTGGCTTTATTCCCTTTGCTCTGTATGGCCCATGTTGCTTTCCTGCCTCCTCCATCTCTGGCTGGTGACTCTCTGCATCTCTGCCCTTCTTCCCAGCATCCTCTCTGCCCCCCAAATCCTGCCTAGCTATTGGCTGTTCAATTTTTTACTAAACCAATCAGAATGACACATCTTCATAGTGTGTAAAAAACGATCATTCCACAGAATGAAAGAGCTAGCCTGGGGCGTTCCGGGAGGAGTCACACTGCCCCAGTCTCCATTGTCTCTTAGGATGTGAGCTTCATGCTGGGAGGTCTGCTCATTTCCTGGCTGCTTTTGAGCTGGAATGTGGGGTGTGGATATTATTTGCGTGGCTGAGAGTTGGAGGGTGGCCCTTCCTGGCTGCTTCAGTGCAGTTCTGGTAGCTGAAGCTGGTACTTCCCCTCCGCAGACATTGAAGTTGAGGAGTGCAGGAAGGCCTGCTCGGCCATTCCTTAGACAGACAGCTGCTGTTTCTTTAGTCACTGTGTTCTGCCCCTTTTGCTAGTCTGTCACCAGCAGTTTAACTGACTGTGGGAATCTTTCCAGGGAAGTTTTTGCTTATTTCTCACCTGTCTGAGGTTCCTGTTATCACCCGGGTCCCTTCTGCCTATGGACTGTTATATCCAGTGATGCTCTGAACTGCCAAAGGGTGTGCTCCACTTTGGGGACTGAGGATCCAGAATGCTTCCAACTCGGAAAACTGCATAGAAAGAGCACAGCAGTCTTCTGTGAACTTGAGTCTGTCTCAGCTCTAGCAGCAACATGCACCTCTTAGCTTTCTCATTTGCTAAGCAAGTGGTTTTAGCTCTGCTCTGCCCTTGCTGAAATCCTCTTAAATTCCAAGTGGAAGGCTCCAGCCTCCAGTGCATCTCAGGTGAAGGCCTTTGACAGCCATATGACCTCCAGTCAGTCTGGATGCTGCCCAGAGTTCACCCATGTCCCACAGGTTAAAGGACACAAGCTCTTAAGACAGGCCAGTCACAAGGACTGTGTGTCCCCCAGCCACCCACGGGATGGTTTAAAAATTCAGGGATACCTGCCATACCCCTCGATACTTTGCCAGAACAGCTCACAGAACTGAGGACAACTTTACTCACTACAAAGCTTTCATTACAAAAGGTGTGATGCGCGGACAGACACAAGGAGAAGAGTTCTAAGACAAGGTCTGGGAATGGGGGCTCTGTCTCCTATGGAGACAGGGCCCAACCCTGTATCTGTGTATTTCTAGCCCAGAGGTCATGAAACGCTATGGTCTAGAGATAGTAGCTGGGTTTGTTAAGTAAGGCATGACGGATGGCACCATTGTCCACACGGGTGAACACTCCAGTCCCCTTCACCCCCCAATGAGTCATCTCATCAACATTACCACAGGTCTGGTCCACAGATCTCATAGGTGAAGATGCTCTCAACAGGAAATCACAAGATTTTAGGCACTTGTACCAGTAGTCAGTGTTTTGTAGGTGTGTGGTATTTAAAGCAACGTAACAAGCCTAGAGTGTACTTACCTGCAAGTTTCTTTCCTGCCATCTAATACTTAACAAGTCCTCATTTCAGACCATGTCCAGAGTAAGAAAGGGCTGTCCTGTCTCCTGCTGCGTGGATCGTGGGTGTGGGGTTCAGCAGGGATGGAGGGAGTGCTGGGGACATCCACCTGTCCTTCCATTTGCCACCATCAGGAGCCGGTGTGTTAACCGGATGAAAGAGGTGAAGGAACAGTGTGAAGAACGGGTGGAAGAGACGACCAGAAAGAGAAATGAAGCAGTGGTTTCCAGAGATGCGGGTGAAAGAAATGACCAGCCTCAGCAGGTGATCTGAGTCTGTTCTGGCCTCGGTGTTCAGGGGGTACACCTCCACTCCTCAGCTTTTGCTCCACTGACCTGTGTCTCTGTTCTCCCCATGGGTGTGGTTCCCTGTGGTACAACAGAGCAAAGCTTGGTGCCAAGATGCCCAGACCCAGCCATGTATGCTGCCCCAAGCTCAGAGTCCTTGTCTTTAACATCCCAGCCCTGTGTGGAAGAAGCCAATGCTATTTGGCTGTTTGAGGCTGTCGATTTCAGGCCAGGGTCAGCCTGGCCAGTGGTAGGGCCCATAGTACTGTTCCCACACACCTTCTGATACCAGAGCATCGTCTTTGCAAAGGGTGAGCTTTTGCTTTCACTGATTTTTGTTGATTTTTTTTCATTTTAATTAATTTATGAGTATATGTGTTTTTTCTTCTACTTACTTTGGATTTAGTTTGCTAATTTACTTGAATCTATGGTTTGGTGTTTGACATGAATTTGGAGTTCTCAAATCTTGATCATCTAGCTGTTTGTCTTATCCTGGTTTGATCACTACATATGTGTGACATGTAGAAGTTGTCCCCATGCTTCTAGCCTGAGTATGAGTGGTCTTAGTTGTCCCACAGTCTCAGGGATTTTCTTTCATTGTTTGCAGCCTTTGCTCTCTTTGTTTTTCACTTTCATAGGTTTCTATTTTACCTCAAAACCTGGGAAATTCTCCCTTGGCCATAGCTAGTCCACACACAAGCCCAACAAAAACTTCATTTACGTACAGCATTTTTATCTGGTAGTTCTTCTTTTCCCATAGTTCCTCTCTCCGCTTCATTGTCTACTTTACTCATGGGGCTCTCTACACATTAGCCATGTTTGGTAAGTCAGGTATCACTGTGCCTGGTTCTGATGTTTCCTCTGTCTCCAGATTGGCTTTTGCCTCACAGGGTGCCTTCTAATTTTTTTACCTGGCCATGGGACAGGATATGCTTCACAGAAGGATCTGTTATAATAGGCTGTCTACCGCCCACTGTAAGGTGTGACAAAGGGGAGACTCCATTTTGTTTGTCTAGCTGTAGGTATGAGCCTGTGTTTTGGATTATGTCCTGCTCCTCAGCACCCCCATCAAGTGGGACAGCCACCTTCCCTCACCCTGGTTGGCTTCTCAGGGTAACCAAGGGAATGGACATCTTTTTGAACACCTGGGAGTGCTAATTTCCATGTATTTGTGACTTTCTCAAATTCCATGTCATATGATGGGAGCATCGGTGTATGGTTTGGGCGGGTCATGCAGTCACTGGGGGCAGTGTGGCCAGCTGGTGGCACTTCTCTTCTGTTTGATGTCAGGCAGACAGGGTGGGCCTGTCCCAGTGTCAGGCTGAGTGCTGTAGACAGTTGGTCAGGTAACTTGGTTTATTGGCAGGGTTACATTTTCCCTTATTTCCTCCCTTGTTGAGTGTGTTTTCCGGAGGACCTGGACTTTTAACCACAGTCTACTAATTGTGTCATTTGACAGGGTAGACCGTGGTGTTTGAGTTAGGGGTTCTTACTTGCTGGTGATTCAATGAGTGTCCCATGACCGACTCTTGTAGTTCTGTGCTTATTTCAATTCCAGGACCTCAAGCCTCAGCCCAAGCTTCAGCAAATGGTCCCGCCAAAGGAACAGGTGCCACAAGGGAAAGGGGATGTGCCCACAAACAAGTCCCAGGCACCAGCCCCCAGTTCAGAGGTGTTGAAACCACATAAACAGAATGGTAAGTGGAGACAGCCATTGGTTATGTCCTCCCAAACCCAAGCAGCAGTGTATGGTTTGGGCAGGTCGTGCAGTCACTGGGGGCAGTGTGGCCAGCTGGTGGCACTTCTTTTGGGGCCCTCGATGGGGGACACAGGCTTCCACTCTGTCTTATTAACACCTTGTCCTTGTCAGCTGAGTGCCGAGTTCCTTGGCAGCTCTCTAAGAACAGGTACAGAGAGCACTTTAATCCAGGGTACCAGAGGATTGTGGGATTTAAGTGCGGAGACCAAGCTCTCAGTGGCTGGTGTGCCTGAGCTTCCATGGCTTGTCCTAAACAAATGACTATGAGAGCCTAGCACTCTGCCCTCGGGGTGTCAGGGTACCTAAATCCATGTTATTTTCTGATTTTTGTTTGTTCGTTGGGTTTTGCTTTGAGACAGGTCTCTATTTAGATCTGGCTGTCCTGAAACTTGGTATGTAGACCAAGCTGGCCTTGAACTCACAGAAATCCACCTGCCTCTCCTGTGTGTTGGGATCAAAGGTGTGTGCCACCACACCCGGGAATTTTCTGCTACTTAATCTGAGGATGAGCTGCAGTACGGAACCCTGTGGTATGGAGTGGAGGCCAAGGAACAAGCTCCCAGCCAGCTACCCCAGAGTATGTAGTGCACCCGGTGGCCACTCTTTCTGGAATTAAGTGGTGACACTTCATTTTGTTTTTTGCTTTTGTTCTGAGATAAGTTACAGTGTAGCCCAGGCTGGCCTCAAACTCTCTATGTAGCCAATGCCTTGAATTGACTTTGCTGCCTCCATCTCCCAAGTCCTGGGATTACAGGTGTGCTGCATGCATTCTTTGTAGTTAATATTACCTTTTTTTTTTTTTTTTTTTTTTTTTTTTTTTTTCTGTTTTGTCTGAGGCAGAGTATTCCAGGTTGGTCTCAACTGACTGTATAGCCCAACATTCCTAATGCCGAGACCCTTTAACACAGTTCATGTTGTGATGATCCCCAGCCATAAAATATTTTTATAACTATAATTTTGTTACTGTTACAAATTGTAATGTAAATAGTTTTGGAGATAAAGGTTTGCTAAAGGGGCGGTAAGAACCACTAATGAGCCAAAGCTAGCATTTGATCTGATCTTCCTGCCTCTGCCTCCGGAGTAATGGGATGATAGGTGTGTGCTCCAAACCCAGTCACAGCTAGGCATGGTGGTGCATGCCTTTAATCCCAGCACTCACTCTACAGGCTCTGATGGCAGGAGGATCTTTGCGTTCAAGGCCAGCCTGGTGTACAAAGTTCTGGGGCAGCCAGGGCTACACAGAGTAACCCTGACTCAAAACAGCAACAAGAAAAACCAAACAAAAACAACAAAAGTAAAGAGTGCTCTTGCAATCATCTATGTTCTATGCACAGAGGAAGCCAGTGAGGTTCAGGGTGGCAGTGAGAAGCACGGTCTGGGACCACAGAAGGCATCAGTCCAAGAACTGGCCCCCGTGAATGGCACAGTTGTAGGAGCTGGGAAACTTCAGACCACACAAGTGCCAGTTGACTTGTTGGCCAGGCCTCAGAAGGATTCTCAGGACCCTGAGCGGGACCAGCTTGTCATCCAAGGGCGGGAGAAGCAGCATCCTGCTGAAGGTGGGTGGCTCTGTGGGCTCCCAGGCTTCCTGCCAGCCATGTGGCTTTCTTCATTTTCTCAGCATTGGACTCACCTTGAATTTCAGCAAATGGCCTTTATAACTTGTTCACTCTTTAATTGTTTTCCATTATCAAGAGGGAAACAGGAAGGGTAGGTAGTGCAAAACATATATTTTATTTTTCAGAAATAATACAATGTCAGTGGGACTCTGTGGGTGTCTGACACCTTGATATGGGTGCTTAGCAGACAAAATGTTGCCTCGTGTCAGTTGGCCACCTGTGTGTCTCTCCTTGCTATGTGCTGACGTACTGATAGTGCCTGGCAAGTGACTGAAGGGGGGAATGAGGGTTGTTAGTGCATGTGAGGGACTATGTGACAGGTGAGTCCCACCTCTCCTCCCCTCATTAAAGAGTGGAGTCTTCCTTCAACTAAGAATCTTGGGTGTATTCTATTGCCTTAAAGATGTGGAAACTCCCCATTTCTTGGTGCCAGGAGCACTCATGATGACACAGGTGCTCCTGAGTGGACCGATACCAGACCTGAGGAATGTGTCTGATTCCTTCAGAACAGTGTGTCCTCTGCTGTTCTGGTTAAGGGTACATTTTGTCAGCCCCGTGCTGACTGTCATTGCTCAGAGACTTGCCCCATGACTATAGCAAGATGGGGGTCATGATGGGAGGAGGGACCCCACTCTGGGGGCACTCAAGTGTCTGACTACTGGACGTGCACTCACAGCTCAAGGTAGCATGAGCTATTGCTTCCATGCGCAGCAGCGATGATCTCGTGGAGGACACACCGGTTGAGAACTGCTCTGTGCAGTGTAGAGATTTTCCAGGCATTCCTTTTCAGAAAGGTGTCCTGTGCCCTCTCGTGTACACACACCTCAGATGCCGAGAGACTGTCGGCTCTAGTCTGAATCCTGTGCTTTGTCCAGGACAAAGCATGATCATGGACAGTCTAATCCTGTACATGGAATGCAGGCTCGTGGTACTTGATCCTTCCCTTTCTTGGAGTCATTCTAAGAAGCCACTGTCATTTCCCATCATTAACCTATTATTTCTTCAAACAGTGCTTTTCCTTAATCTTGTTGAATGCCTTTCTCCAATAGGCATTGAGTTTCTCAGTTTTCTGACTGAATCATGGCTTACTTAGGAATTTTTTTTCCTTTTTTGTGTTAGGAATGAAGCCCACAGCCTTTGTGTGCTAGGGTTCAGTCACCAGAGCTGAATTTTCTAGACTCTGTGTTGAAGGGGCATGTTTCTGAGTACTCTCCATGGCATTTGTACTGTGAAGAAGTCCATGAGTCAGGCTGTTTTCTGAGGCTGGGGTCTGGTAACAGCCTGTACTGGTGCCCGTGTCCCAGTGGCATCAAGAATGAAATGTGGCTGTCTCGTGTGCTGGCTTTACAGAGAGGGACCAGCAGAACCTGGGCGATGAATATAACATGGATGAAAATGAAGCAGAGTCTGAGAGAGACAAGCAGGCAGTCCTTGCAGGGAACGACAGAGATACATATGGTAAGACAGTCGTGTAGAAGTGGTCACCTTCCATCCTTTTCTGTCTTTTCTTTAATTAATGATAACACCATAATGCCCTAAGTAGCGGCCAGTTCGGGGAGATTCTGTTCTTTCTTTTTGGTTTTTGTTTTTTTGAGACAGAGTTTCTCGGTATAACAACTTTGGTGGTCCTGACATTTTGTGTAGTTTCTCCATTCCTTGCTGTAGTTGCTCTTGGCCTTTTAAATTACACTTATCTGTATAAGCACATGCATGGCACTGTGCGCACATGGAGGTCGAAGGGCAGCTTGTCAGAGCCAGTTCTCTTCTTCCATTGTGTGGGATGTGCAATCAAATTCAGGCAGAGTTCACTTTTGGCCCTGTATTTATACACACCTATGTACACAGGCATGTAATTACAAATAAAATGTTTTTAAATCTTAAAAAGTAGCAAAAGGATTCCCATGCATCTTCTCTCCAGTCCCCAAATGTTACTATCTTTAGTAATTACAGTCCAGTTGTCCACATGAAGAAATGTTGATGTCATACACTACCTACCTAATACATAGATTTGTTTAAATATAGTGAATGTCTGTCCAACTGATGTCCTCTCTGTCATCCAGGCTCACTCATGCTCCACAATTACTACCCTGCCTGTTTTGTGTCTGTAACTTACCACTCCATTTTTTGTTTTTCAAGACAAGGTTTCTATGTGTAGCCCTGGGTGTGCTGGAATTCACTTTGCACACCAGGCTGGCCTAAACTCAAAGATTTCCCGCCCCTGCCTCCCAAGTGCATGCTGGGCTGGGATTAAAGGTGTGTGCCACCATGCCCAGCTCACTCAATACTCTTTTTTTTTTTTTTTTTTTAAGATTTTATTTATTTATTAAGCATACAACATTCTGCTTCCATATATATCTGCACACCAGAAGAGGGCACTAGACCTCATTGTAGATGGTTGTGAGCCACCATGTTGTTGCTGGGAATTGAACTCAGGACCTCTGGAAGAGCAGTCGGTGCTCTTAACCTCTGAACCATCTCTCCAGCCCTCACTCAATACTCTTGATCATATTTTCAAGTGCACTGGCCTAGTCCGGTAGACAGTCCTTCAATTTGGATGTCTGATTCAACAGTGTGTTCTTGGAATTCAGTGTTTATCCTGCATGTCACTTGTTTCAACAAGGAAATTTAGGGTTTCTAGAAGGAGAAGCCCCAGTTTGAGTTTTAAATTATATTCATTTACTATATAGGTGATGATTTTTGAGGCATAGGGATTAACATGTTAGCAGGAGAAACACTAAGCAATCACAAGGTATCTCCATCTTTCTTTTGCATACATGCCGACCACACTGTCTGTCTTCTGGTTCTAGTGTAACAGCCCTGCAGTTGAGAACCCCGCTAGATGTCTGGCTTTGTGGTGGAAGCCTGTGATCTTTGGTCCTTTATACCAGGTGTGCAGAACACTCTGATCTTGTGCATTGCTCCCTGCAGAGTGAGGAGCAAAGCACAAGGATAAAATGAACAGCTTAAGACCTTGCTTGCCCTGGGGAGAGAAGGTGAAAAAGACATTCAACATGGCAGGGATTAAGCATGGCAGTTACACTGGCTTCTAAGTTTTGTGACGTTTGTGTATTTGTGACAAAGGACTGCCAATACCCCAGGTGGAAGCTTAAACTTCAGCTCTGGAGGATGGGCTTTGGAGTAGCAGTTTCACTGGAAGTTGCAGGCAGGTAGCTCTGGGAAGGAGTGTGTGCTGTTAGTGCTAACCTGTGGAGAAGGTCATACGGCACAGTGGTGTTTTCAGGGGCTTTCAGCTGTGGTCTGTGGCACACTATTAGCTGTACACATGGTTTCTCTTGCTGTCTTGACGGGGACACTATTCTAAGCTAAGGTATTGCTGTGGAAGATGAATTCTCTTTCTGAAAATTCTTTATTTTAAAGATTTATTTATGTATACAATATTCTGTCTGCATGTATCTATGAAAGCCAGAAGAGGGCACCAGATCTCATTACAGTGGTTGGGAGCCACCATTGGTTGCTGGGAACTGAACTCAGGACCTCTGGAAGAGCAGGCAGTACTCTTAACCTCTAAGCCAACTCTCCAGCCCATCTTTCTGAAAATTCTAAAAATGGACATGAAGTGAGACTTTCCCAGGCTGCTTCTCCAAGTGCTTAATAACTGGAATACTGTTTTTTGTTTTTAGTTTTTAATGCTGACGATCAGAAGAGAGGCCCAATAAATTTATCCAATGGGGATGAAAAGCAGCAGAGTCTCATCCAGAATCAAGTAGAAGTCCATATTCCTCAACAGGCCTGAACAGAGATCCTACGAAGACTCAACTGTGAAATGGACAAAGTAAAATGGGCATTGGCTGATGATTACTATGGGGTCTAATCAGTACATTTTAGCGAAGAACAATGGGACTGTCTCAGACAGTTTGGGGCTTCTTTTAAAGAGTCTACAAAGGATGTCAAAATTGGTTAAGCTTTCTTCACAGGTATTTCTGGAGCAAGTTGGGCAACACTGAAAAGAGAAAAGAGGTGGTCCTGTATGGGGCAGCAGAACCTCATCATTCTGCAGTGTAAGACAGAGCAGCCTGTAGGCCAGCTTCTCCCCCTTTTTGTGCTGCTGCTTGCCCGTGTCTGTTCACTGGTACCAAGAATGGCTCATCTCTCCTGTACATACTTGATTCTATTATTGATGGCCTAGAGCTCTCACTGTCAGCATAAACACCACTGGTCAGTTTGGACAAATCTCAATACAAAGCTGTTCTGTGCAAGCAGCAAATAGAGACAGCCACAACACCTGGTTAACTCTAGGACTCAGAAGGCTGGAGCAGGAAGACTGCTATAGGTTCTGGGACAGCCTGAGCTACATAGTAAATTCAAGTCAGGTTGGGCAAGAAGGTAAGACCTGTCTCAAAACACCAATCAAGGGCTTTCTTTCTTTCTTTCTTTCTTTCTTTCTTTCTTTCTTTCTTTCTTTCTTTCTTTCTTAAAGACTACTGGTTTGAACAACCTGTTATTCTTTTGATGTTCAGAACATTATTAAGTTACTCAATGTGAGTACCTATGGTCTCTACCTTGCTTTCTGTTTGAGTGGGCAAAGGGAAATCTCTAGTAAGGCACTGCCCCTCACCAGCCAAGGCTGGACTGGGCTCTGGACAACAGCTGCATGGGCAGCCAAGACGCTGGGGGAGCATCGCAAGGACAGAGGCCCAGGGACTTGTGTTGCCAAGGTAGTCCAGGAAGAAGGGCTGGCTGCTGTGGGATACCCAGGTTAAAGTTGGGGACGCCTACAAAGGGAAGAGAAACACACCAGCAGCCTTGTTCTCTGTAGTTTATGTGTGGTTTGAAAAACGCACAGGCTTCATGTAGTTCACAAAACCTGCTCAGTGGGTTCTAACCAGTTGCAGCTTGACTGCATCACCCCGAGGACTCCTGCTTCCCGTGAAGCTCTCTCAAGAGGGAGGCACTTCTCAGGGTTTGAGGTCATCTGCTGTTAAACAGAAACTGCCCATGTTGCACCTGACCCAAGCTGACAGTACTGGAGAACGCCTAGTGCCTTCTGGGGCTGGCTAAAAAAAAATCCTGCGGTCTAAGTGGAAGCCCAGGTGGTCCAGTCTTCCTATCCCATCATTCCTCTCTAAAAACATACATTTCATCTGCCGTGGCAGGTGTTGGTCGTCTCTCACTGCCCAAACAACCAGATTGGGTTCTTTTTCCACCCAGATTTGACATACAACCCTGTGTTTAGACTGCAAGGTCCTCAGATGTAACATCTTCACCATACAGTCCTTCTACTTCAAGGTTCCATACTCAAGAGGACTCTATTTTCTCGTGCCCCATTTCCTGTCTTAGCTTTAGTTCTGGTTTGAAGTGTAGACAGTGCTGACAAGCTGTGATTTCCTTTCAACAAGTAAAACAGGTGAGAACACTTTGGCCTCAGGGCTCTGAAGTTCCAGGCTGCCTAATGTCCATGCTTGACAGCTGAGCCAGACCACCTCTACTGGTGAGACGTCTGGCAACAACACCTTACCTCCGTCTTCACGAGTGTTGTGACCAGGTTCACTCAGGCATGTTTCAAAATAGTCCTAGGAAATGTTCTGACAAACGAAGGTGTCCTTGAGAGCATCTGCCTCGTGTGTGCGCGTGTGTGCATGTGCGTGTGCATGTGCGTGTGCATGTGCGTGTGGCCCTGCATTGCATCCTCAGCACCACTAATAAGTGTCAAGAGAGGATACCGAGAACTCAGGTTCCTTTTTACCATAAGCCAGGTGAACTGCCAATGACCTTAGGCCAACTGGAGAACCAGGTTAAACTTCATGGTAGCTCATTGTGCTTATTAGCACCGCCCCCAAGAGGACAAAAGAGGAACCACAGGCTTAGACACCTGTCATGACACACACCTGTGCAGAAGAGTGGGCAGCAAACAAGGATGGAACAAAGCCTTCGTCTTCGAGGGCTCAACTGGAACAGAGGCACGCACCACATCCAACAGACCCAAAGCTCAGCAGTGTACACGCTTCACCTGCTGCCAGCAGCAGCCGACACTGCAGTGTGATGTGGTTCTTAACTGCATGGTTGTGAATCCTGACAAACCTGTGTCTCAACACAATCGCCATGTTCTTTAGAAGTCTCCCCGAAAAATCTATTTCAAATTTCACCAGAATCTAAATGCTTAATAAACTCATGTTTCGGAACTTTCTCTGATCAGTTTTTTGAGGTTGCCTGGTGTTTACAGGGTGGTTTGGTGTTTACGAAAGGGTCTCATGTAGCCCAGGCTAGTCTCAAGCATAGTTCACAGCTGAGGGTAACTGAAGTCTGGTCCTGCTGCCTCTGCCTAAGTGAGTACAGTGCCACAGCCAGCTTGGATAATTGTGGCACTGCTCGATGGTGATGTCCACACCACAGTTCTCAGTGCAGCACCCATGCTTTTTTTTGTCAAGAAATTTATTAACCTTTACAAACACTATTTCACTCAATCATTCATTAAAAAATGTAATAAAATCACGTAATGTTCACCAATGCATTCCAGCCCAGTTACATCCATGGAGTATAATAAACCACTTTAAAACAGTAGTTTTCATTGCCACCAGGTAAGGGTGTTTAAAAATGAAAATCTTCCTTATAACAAGCTGTCATCCAGGAAATCCGCCTTATGTCACTGTAGGTCCCCAGAGTGGACACGGCCCATTCTTTCACACCAGCTTCACAACAGGAAAGTATTTGTGAACAGAGAAATCAAATTCGGGAGGAACCTATGAAGAAATCCAGAAAGCCAATGAATATATCTGCGAATGTTCAGGTAGGGTACAGCAACTACTTTAGACGTCCTGAGTCAGAGATAGGGCAGTACAAGAGAGACTGGCCTAATGGCAAAAGGCAAACAGGGAAACAACATCCAGACCATCTGTTATCTTCAGAGAAAGTTAAAGGAAAATGGGTTTCACCTGGAGACTGCACTCAGCCAGATCAGGACAACAACACAGTTTACTTTAGGGTTCGAGTGAAGAGGCAAAGCTACACACAACAGACAAATGCTACGAAGCTGCATCAGAGGCTGGCCTGGGACACGGCAGATCTTATTTATCAGTGTCTGAAACAGTCATGGGGCTGGGGAAATGGCTCAGTTGGTACAGTGTTTGCTGTGCAGGTATGAAACCTTAAGGTTTGAGTCCCAGCACCCATGTTAAAAAGCTGGGCATGATAGCACACACCTAAAATTCTAGTGAGGTGGAGGTGGAGGCAGCTCCACCTTGGGACTTGCTGGCCAGCCATGTTAGCTAAATTGGTGAGGTCCAGTTTAGTGAGCCCTGTTTCAAAAACTACTAAAGATCAAGTGAGGACAGGCCCAATGTCTTACCACATACCCTGCAGTGAAATGGCCAATGCATCTATGCGTGCACACCTATATACACAGCTTCTAAGTATGGAAGCATACTTCTCCTCAAAAGTCTGCTTTATACATTTTCTTTTAAAATATTTTATTCCATTTATTTTGTATGTGGGTGAGGGCCTGTTACCATGGTGTGTGTGTGTGTGTGTGTGTGTGTGTGTGTGTGTGTGTGTGTGTGTGCTGGGGAGATGTCTTTCCATCTGCAGGGTAGGTCCCAGTTGTCAGTTGTCACACTCAGGCACCCTGACCCACTGATCATTTTGCCAGCTCCTATTTCTGAGTTCTTGACACTCTGGCTCATAGTTTAACTGCCCCAAGTTGCAAGTAATTTATATGGGATCAGGAGAAAAAAAAAAGAAAAAAGAGTTCTAAGCCTCAAAATGATTTGAAGAAAAATGGTGATCTTTGCCTCTCAGCAGCTGAGCCCCACCCTAGGATGACTCTCACACAATGCGGTGACCTTCTAACAGCACACAGGGAACGCTGCACTCACCTTTGACTCTTTCTTGTGTCCTCCTGCTAAAAGCTTCATAACCACGAAGTTGGGCTTGGCGACCTTGAGGATCCGACTGACCTACAACAGTTAGAGTGCTCAGCGTCACTGCAACAACAGGCAGGAGCCATGGAAGCTGACGCTGTGCTGCAAGCCCCACTGGCACCTCCCACCCACCCACCAATCGTGAACCTTTACTCGCTGCCTGCTCAGCAGTCAGCAGTCATGGTCAGAACATGGAGCAACACCTTAGCTTTACCACTTATACCAAAGTTCTCTCATCAGTGAGGTCCTCACCGTCATCCTCACAGAGATAGAGGTGAAGACTCTGCCAGCCCCGTAAGAACTGCTTTGAGGACCGAGTTAATGTGCAGCCCCCAGCTGTATGTTTCATGTTCCACATACAGCTGTGGTTGCAGACACTGAAGAGCACAGCCTAGCTCTGCACTTGGGCTATGTGGCTGTATTTAAATCTTAGAAACACTCCTGGCAAGTAGTGAGTATTCCTGGAGCAGTAACTTTTATTTCTGACAACTGTAGTCTGACAACTGAAGCACATGAATCATAATAATGACGACTGCTCGATTTCTCTTAAGCAAGTTCCCACTGCTGCATTGTTGACCACTGTCTGGAAACAGAAGGATGGGCTGGGCTCTTCCATCCACCTGCCTAGAGGCAGGCAGCAGCTCCATTTAAACATCTAATGGAAAAGGCAGACACACAAGTTCAGAGCCTGCCATGGGTCTGAGCCCAGGGAGTTCCAGGTCAGTCTGGCTACAGGATGACACCTCATCTCAAAAATAAATACATACATAGTAATCATAATCTGGTGTGGCCCACACCACAGCAATCTTGCCACCACGGAAATCAATTCATTCAGCTGCTCAGGCCAAAACCCTTCAAGTCATCCTGACTCTCTCTATCCCACATCAGAAGACTTTAAATCCAAAGAGAAGGTGCCCTGTTGACACACCCCTACCACCTCTCACCTCAGTCACTGCGGCCCACCTCCTGACTTTCACCTTTGCAGCGCAAGTCAGAGTGTCCCCGTATCCTAAGTCACATGTGGCCATCCTCTGTTGATGCTCCTCCCGATTCTGCTCTGCACCTGGGTGCTCTGTCCAGAGGGGTCCATCCCAGCAGCTATGTGACCAGCTTCCCCTTCTAGACTTTACTCAAATGTGTGACTTAAGACACAGCTAGAGATGCACCTCAGCGGCACAGGGTTTGGACAGAGTGGCTGTTTCCTGTTGGGAATCTAGTGGTTGCCTGGCCAAGTTTTGAATAAAGGAATGAAATTTCCACTAAATGAAAGACATCTTCTATTATTAAACCTCCCTCAAATTTTTATAACCACCGTTTTTAGTAGCTGGAGTATATACTTTTTTTTTTTCTTTTTTGGAGACAGGGTCTTACTATGTAGCCATGGCTGGCCTTGAACTCACAGAGATCCTTCTGCCTCTATCATCACATCCAACTAGAATATGATTTTTATGTCTCCTTCCTGCTCTTGTCTCCAGGGCAGTCAGCGTCCCTCTCAGAGGCAAAGGCACTATCAGCAACTCTTAATAGAGGCCACTTGTCATATAATACATGGTTTCCTCTGAATCTTCAATGAAATGGCAGTGTACCACGCACAGTCTAACCTACCTTAATCTCCTTGACTTTATTTATGAGTGGCTGGATTTCGGTTATACTGTTTGCAATTCAAACCCTCCATGTGGATTACTCGTCTATATTCATCACTCTGTATGTGCGCATGTACCTGAAAGGTGATTTCCCACCTATCAATTCATTTGCAGGGTTATAGCCCCCAGGCTTTGTGTGACAGGCAAGCACACTATCTCTGTGCCCAGCACTGGTTATTTCTGACAGACAATGCTAAATAAATCACCCTGCACTGAATTGCATATCAAGGGTTCCCCCAGTGACCAACTCATGTCAAGAGTAACTCCTGCGCTAACAAGGTAAACAGAGCTCAATAACATTGACGGACAGTGTAAACTATTAAATCCTAAATATTAAAGCCTAAACCATGTTTGCTTTCAAAGTTTATTCTGGTCTATCTGTCTTAATGCAACAGCCTTTTTTACTCCAAGTGGTCAAGTATGGAATAATGTTCTCTGGTAACTGATGACATAGTTTTTCCTGTCTGAGACTTGCAATGGACGCAGGGCATGGCAGAATAAGACCTAATACCTTGAACACGACAGAGGCAGAGGCAAGAGATTATCACGCATGAAGACCAGCCAGAACTAAGAGTGAGATCCTAGGGTGGAGAGAAGATACTCAACATGCCAACAAGTAAGTTGGCAAACTTACTTGAAATCCTTGCATCTGACAGTGCTGTCCAGCCAACTCACTATAATCAACACCCACCTAGTGGCAGGCTGTGCTTGCTGTCAAGCGTGTCCACTAGAAGCTCAGTGCACTCACTCTTACCTCACGGTCTGGGTTGGGGATGTTTTCGAGGATCATTTTAGCTTGCTGGAAGTGCTTGCTGGCTGCCACATACAGCTCTGGAGACTGAGGAGGAGGGCTGTATTTATTGAGGTCAGACATTTCCTAAACAGAAGGGAGACTGTCTATCATATTTCATATAAACTTCTTAAAGTTATTACAGAGTTCTTAACAAACTACCCATCCACAGACATTCAACATGTCTCAGCCTGAGCCCTTCTGACATGCACACACCATATCTCAATTATCCTAATGACTTCAACACATCTCACAAGGCCAAATACCTTCTACACCACCAAGACTGCTACTTTAGCGCTTGTCCCACTGGCCCAGCAAGGTGGACTGGTACAAACACTACCTCTCTAGTGTGGTGTCCAGCCCAAGACCTTGCTCCGGCCTCCCCCATAAGCTCACCTTGAACTGCAGGTAGTGTACAGGCGGCGGTGTCATCACGCTGTTGAACGGGGCAAACCTGTGCTCATACCGAACCTGTTCACTATCAAGTTCAAACTTGGGCTTGCGCACCTTGCCGTCCATGTCAAATGCCACCATCGTCTAAAGGAAAAGGGAATGAGAAGCAATGAGAACAAACAGAGAAATCTATCTGAAAAAGTGAACTTGTGCCTCAGTACAGGGGAAAATGTAGCAACTCAAATACTTTTTTCCAGCACCCAAGAAACAGAAATCAGACTTCTCATCCATTTAAATTTATACACTATGCTTTATACAAAGAATTCCAGCCTCCAGTTGTTTCCCCATTACCAAGTGGCCAGCCCTGAAGTCATCTGCATACAAGCGGCATTGCATGGACTGGGGACGATATGTAGGAATATACACATACACGGCTTTGAGAGAAAGGGGGACATGAGAGGAGTTGGAGGGAGGAGAGGGGAAAATGATATAATTTAAAAAAAAAAATTCAGGCTCAGAGGGAACACACGGCCCACTCTAGCACAGCTCATGCTTCCGTTGTTGCTTTTAGAATTTATGTAAAAGATGTTGAAGGAACAAGTTCATATTATCACATAGGCCAGTGGCTTTTCCAGAGTACCCTCTTGGTTTATGTGACCTCAGGTGAGTTACCTCAGATCCTCCCTGAATCGTCAGTACAATTAAAGATTAATGCTCACAGCCTTGCAAAACTTCCCGCTATTGCTCACTACCAGCCACGCCAGAGCCCACCCCCACACATTGCAATCCCAGGGTTTCTAGAGCTATCCACCCTGAAGCAAGGTGTCAACTGCTTATGGACACAACGAGAATGGAATAAGGTAACCCTCAAACAGAGGGAAAACGCAGCAGGTGATGGTAGATGTGGGGAGACACTGTAACCACGCCTCCTAAGGGCTGACTACAGGTGTGCTTAACCATGCCTGTCAGGGTGTGGTCAAGGGGTGTTCAGGATGACGCGTGGGGGATTCTTAAGGTGCTGCAGACACGTGGGAGCCCCTTCTCTCTGGCTACACTAGCTTGCCACCTGTGGGCATGCTCTGGCTTGCGTTTGGGCTGGTGTTTATCTGAATAAAGAAATCTTAGCCTTACGGACTACGGATCATCTTTGAGAGCATGCATCTCGGAATAATCAACAGGTAGACCATGGGCGAATCAAGGGAAGAGGTGACCTTAAATACACGTGTAAGAATGATTGATAGTTAAAGCTGGGCGGTGGCAGCGCACATCTTTAATCCCAGCACCTGGGAGGTAGAGGCAGACACATCTCTGTGAGTTCGAGGTCAGTCAGGTCTACAGAGTGAGTTCCAGGACAGCCAGGGCTACACAGAGAAACTTGGTCTCAAGAAAAAAATAAAAGGAGTTATAGTTAAACAGCAAGTCTTGACTTTGCTACTTACTTTGAACATCCCAGCACACATGTTCTGATAGGCCTGGCTCATTGTGATCTCTCGGCTCAATGGGCGAACTGTAATTAAAGAAAAAAAATCTTCTATACTCTTTTCCCCTTTCTCCTGAAGTCTGTAGAAGAAAAACTACTAAAAACAAAAACTTAAACTTCACTTTGTCTTTCTAAATTTTATCTTACGACCAAAATCTACAAATGACACAACTGACCTGAGCTGAAAAGTTAAACAACCGTGTTCTCTAAGTAGCTAGCATATAGAATTTTGTCAAGAAGTAATAGCAGTCCCTTTGAAACATCTGCTTCCTGGGGTTCTTAACTCTGATTACCTGTCCACACCAACATAACAGCACAACTCAGGGTGGACTCTTTTCGGCTGGTTCTCTAATCTATTCTGCTTGTATGATCCGAGTGTTGCTTCCTGCTCTAAGACTCCCAGTGCACAGCCCTGGGAGGGAACTGAACAGCGCCCATCACTAACACTGGGACTCAGCCTACTTCTAGTTTGTGCATGATAGTGAGAGAAGCACGACAGAGAGAGGCATGCAGCTACTTCAGCTCACAAGGAGCTCTTCACCCACTTAACTCTATTTCAAGTTTACAAACAGTCCACAAAGCCAGGTGTGATGGTGCACACCTGCAATCCCAGCACTGGGCAGATAGGCAATTGGACTGCTGTTCAGGCCAGCCTGCCCAACAGCGAGGCTCTCCCTGTATACGGATCGAGGCATCTACAGCACCTTCCTCTCCCTGAACATGGAACAAGGCCTCTACAGCACCTTTCTCTCTCTGAATATGGAAGGAAGCCTCTACAGCACCTTTCTTTCTCTTCTTTGTCTTTTTGCTGCTACGGCCTTTCTGCTGCTCCTCCATTATCCTCTCCTCGGCCATCTGAGAGCCATCGGCTCGGCTCAGCGTTGACATCAGCCATGCGTACAGGAATTCAGAGAGGTACCTTAAAGGTCACAAAGTATCAGTTAATGGGAGATAGCTAAACAAGACAGCTTTCCCAACACAAGTATTCATAATAATGGAAAGATTTATTATTTCACCTTGATGAGAGGACTGAAGCCACGGCCCCACATGGACAAACTTTGTAATGCTTTAAAAGTTTGTACAACAGGAGGAGGGCCTAGGCCCTCCCCCAAATGATGTGACAGACTTTGAGGATTCCCCCATGGAAGACCTCACTATCCTTGGGGAGTGGGAGGGGTGGGTTGTGGGGGGTTGGTGGGGGACATGGGAGGATGGGAGGAGAAGGAAGGGGGGATTGATATGTAAAATAAGATTGTTTCTAAATAAAAAAAAGAAAGTTTGTAAAACAGTCTCTCTTTTTTTGGTGGTTTGATAAGTGTAGATCTTACAAGAAATGAGCACTGAAAGTGATTTTTCCACATTTTACAGCTTTTCAAAAGACTTCTGCATAATTATCTACATAATGCAAATTAGAAGAATACCCTTAAATATTTTTCACTATCAGGACACAATTCACCCCAGTCTATTAATTACTCTTTGCAAAGCAAATGAATAAAAAAACTGACTCAGAAAGTGTCAAAAATTATTGGCATTATGTAAAATTAAATATCTAGGTTTAGTTACTTGAATTTATTCAAGTTGCACAGTGATGTAACAGGTGATCTTTAACTGTACATTATCTGAGGGCAGGTCGTGGAGGGATGGGATGACATGAAATGTGTCCTTTCAAACACCAGATACTTCTCATTGTTATGAGGAGCTTTATCAACAGCTGCACAGTTATACTTAAGAAGAGCCAGAATGCTGAATTCTGTGACTCTGACCCTCAAATTGCCATCTCTGGGTCAGCAGCAGTACTGCCTGGGAAGGAGCCAGAAATGGAAATGCCTGGCTCCCTCTGTAAGTCTACGAAACTCAGGACTGACTAGCCAAGTGATTAGATGCCATAACAGATTCATCACTTGCTTTTGCTGCACTTTATAAAGGCCTGTAAGCCTTGGGGGTTACATTTATAAGCAAAATAAGATTATTCTGCAAAAATTGAGGAGCTAAATCTGTACTTCCAAAGCCAAGGAACTGTGTAGAAGGTAATAAGCAGCCCACTGCCGTTTGTGTATGCAGAATTAGAATTACAGCAAGCGTCATGTGGAGTTGGCTCAAGTCAGTTCTCACACTCAGCTTGCATAGCCCAGAACGGTCTATCAGAACCTCAACTACCAAATGTGGGGAAAGGAAGTCTTTCCCTTCTCAGGGCAGTGATTAAGTTAAAGGAATTCAACTGTGAGTTTAAAAAGCAAATACACTGAAGTATAACATAGCAAACATAAGGAAAGTTTAAAACTGGCTCCATCCCTTGATAATTCAGAATCATCAGGGTGCTGACTTCAGTTTTCTACACCTTCCCATGGCTAAGATGGCCTCAAATGGCCTCTCCCTCGAAGTCTTTATCTTTCTTCTAGTGAAGGTGTGCAGCCGTAATGTCCCACAAGAAAGCTCCTTCTATCAAGTGCGTCCACACTGTGGGCTGTTGGTGCACAAGTCACAACAAACTGGCCTCACGTTTCTCCACAGGTGCAAATACAAGATGTCAAATTAGCCAGGCAGTGGTGGCACACCACCTTTAATCCCAGCACTCAGGAGGCAGAGGCAGGCGGATCTCTGTAAGTTCAAGACCATCGTGTTCTACAAGAGCTAGTTCCAGGACAGCCTCCAAAGACACAGAGAAACCCCGTTTTGAAACCCCCGCCCCCAAATAGATGTCAAATTAACCCATTTTCTTTTAGCACTTTTCACAGAAATATGAAAACCATGTCACAGCACTGCAGATGTACATTCTGACCTAAGTTCTAATTCTCCAAATAGTTTACCAACTGTACCACAAGTAGAGTAAAAATGCACTGAAGGAAAAGAAATATCTCAGGGGCCAGTGAGATGACTCAGTTGGACAAAGCGACTGTCAGAAAGACTGACAGCCTGACTTAAATCAGGGTTTCTCTGTGGCTTTGGAGGCTGTCCTGGAACTTGCTCTGGAGACCAAGCTGGTCTCGAACTCACAGAGATCCGCCTGCCTCTGTCTCCCGAGTGCTGGGATTAAAGGCGTGCGCCACCACCGCCCGGCAAGCCCGTCATTCTTACGATGAGATGGTGGAGTTGCTTGTAGGATTGCTAGCATGGAGACCCTGCCTCAGCAAGGAGCAAGGAAAGCACCAGCTCCTGGAAGCTGTGTGGACAACACAGAGAGCACCCACTGCACTCTCAGCAGACGCACTAACAGCTGGCTGTTCCCCCCCCCACAGCCCCCGGCCTCACCAGTAGATGTAGTAGTACTCATGCATGCTGTACAGCTCCAGTTCAAAGCCGCTGAGCAGATACTGGATCATAATGCGAAGGTTGTGGTAAAGGACCCAGGTTCCTAAGCAGGCCAGGTGCTGTCTCTGGGGCTCCTGTTTCAGCAACATAGTGTGAAGCGCGGCATCAACCTTCTCTGCCTGTCAAGATAATTTGTTACATTATGGTCAATTATTTAGACAGCAAGAGAACTTGAAAACATGAGCAGAAAAATATAAATCTCATAAACCAAAGGAGTTCTGCTTTCAAATGCACTTCTGGCTAGGTGTGCGAAGTTTTTGTCCTGTGGTAATTACCATTTATCCAAATTACTTTTCAAAATAAACACTCATTTTCGAACAAGTTATTCTTGTCCAGACTAAGTGGGGTATAGGCTTGTAAACCTGCAGTACCATCAGCCTATACCGGAGACAGAGGCAGGAGGATCATGGGAGCCCAGTGGGTAAGAATAAGCCTCACAAAACAGTGAGGCCCCGTCTCACAACAAGCAAGCCTCAATTTGTGATTTCAGTCTTTGATATTAGCAATGGGAACCCCTGCTGCCCACAAGTCAGCTTTAAACTGTTTCACTGTGGGGTGAACTTGCCATGAAACAATGGAGGCAGAGAGGCAGGAGGATCTCTGTGAGTTTGAGTCCAGCCTAGTGTAGAGACTGAGTTCCAGGACAGGTTCCAAAGCTACAGAGAAACCCTGTCTCAGGAAAATAAATAAATAAAGTCTATAAACTGTTTTTTCCATTTCTTCATCTACACTTTTCCTCTGGAGTATAAAACTGCTACATTTTAAATGAAAAATAAGCATATCATAGTGAAAATTTAATCCTCAAATCACTGTTTTGAAGAATTGCTTTTCAAAAGTTAAAGTATGAGAAAAATAGCCCCATATGACTCATGATGGCCTTGAACTCATGATCCTTCTGTCTCACACTCCCAAGTCCAGTGACTGTAAGTATATATTCTTTTACAGATGCATGCTACTCCTGTAATCTATGACTTGCTGAATTTTAGAAAAAGACACCCGACTCTTACCTCATCTTGTAAGGTAGCAAACTCCTCAAGAATGTGACCCAGTTTGTCTCTCTGCCGGGCCCTGTTATGGCCATGGATCTGAACAAGACTACAAAATGGCTGTAACACACAGACAACTTGTTAACTGTCAATGTGAAACTTCTTTATCCCAAAGAAACAATATGCCAGGTCCTTAACCCTTGTTTACACACAGAGGCACATGTGGGACATGTACAAACAATCGCACTGTTCATGCTTCTTACAAGCGTGTCCATTTTTAAGGAATTCAGTATCAGAATTTATAAACAGAAAAAGGTGGTTGTTTGTGAACTATGATTACCTATGGAAAAAAACATTTCTTCAATATTTGGACATCTTCCTGCAATTTCTTTTCTGCTTATTTTAAACTACAAGCCAAGATTACAACGCTAACATTTCCATGGTGCCCAAGTGATGGCTCCCACCTATGGCTCTCCTATTTCTAAGGACTGGAAACACAGCTTCCTGTAGTATCTGGAACACTGCACTAATCAGACAACAGATACATATGGTGAACAGTCTGCACTTAGGCTAACGGTGCTTGTCTTGGTGAGCACCAACAGACTGTCTTTTGATTAGCAACTATTCTAGAAGAGTAAGAGGCACAGGGTGAGCACCTCTCATCTGAAAACTCATCACCCCTCCCCCCAAAAAACCCCGAATCTGACAGAGTCTGATATAGCCCAAGTTGGCCTTGAACTCACCACATAGCTGAGGACTGACTGACTCTGTAGTTGTGATTTCGCTGTCCCATATCCTGAGTGTTTAGGATTATAGGTGTGCATCACCAAATCCAGTTTCCCAAAAATTTTGAATGCTAAAATAACATTGAAAACCCTCCAGACTTGGGAGCATGCTGGATTTCAGGTTTTTGGGTTAGGGATGCTTAACCCACAAATTCTACACAAATACTCCAAAATCTGAAACATGTTTAGTCAAAAGTAGTTTCCATTTCAGTTTAGGTATCTCAGCCTGTATTAACATTTCATTCTTAAAAAGATGTAATTTTTCAGAAAGTAAAGCAATATATCTATGATAATAAAATGCTACAGAATAAAACCTGTCACCATGCAACTCTGCTCCACACCCACACTTGTTCGCATACACGCACACAAGCATGCATGAAACAGAATCACCCCCTAAATAATTGCCTAATTTACTTCTCTGAGAGAAATGTTTAAACAACTAAATAAGAATAACAGGTAACCATCAACCCCCTGTCTGCATTTTTCCCCCCTAACCAAAGACCTGAAAAAAAAGTTTGAAACCTGATTTAAACTAATACTTTGTTTAAATAGAACCCCCTTCATTTAGGCAGTTGCAAGGTAAACATGCAAGAGTATTCTTTGTAAAGTCAAAGAAGTGAAGTTTGTATGTCCATTCACAAACATCCTAAGGAGGAAGTGCTTTCTCAGCCAGGGGTCATGATGTCCCATTTCTGGTCCCTAGAGGTGGTAACAGGTTATTTCATGCTGACTCTGTATGTGAACTTGCCAAGAGCACAGGCCATAAAGCCACTCACTGAAGTAGTGAGAGGAGACAGAAATGTTAGTGTATTCACTAGACATGAGTAAGAGATCAATGAAGGAAAGTATAAATGCATATCAAAGTATCAACCAGAACAACCCAAGTTCTAGTTCTTACCCGAACACAGTGAGTAACAAAGGAGTCGATACAGTCCTTAGCCTGGTGATTGTTATAGAGGCAACACCTGCAAGACAATGTTCACATCACTAACATCAAATTATGTAGCGTAGACACAAGAAGCAGTGATTACTACAGATGCTACTGACAGAAAACACAACCCGATACGTTCCTAAGCTGAGGGACAGTAGCATTAGGTTAGACATGTCACATGACTGTGCTTCCCACATCTGTGCATGTGGTCAACAGGGAAGTCATGTCCTCTCACTGTAAAACACTAGCTGATGTCCCTGACCCAGAGTCTGCTCCCTGGTGAACTGCTGTCCTTGCTCGACACATCTAACTGTGCCTTCCTTGTGGTCTTTAAGGACTAGAGGAGCTACAGAGACTCTAAGGACGAACCATGCAGGGACCAGTGCTGTGGACCTACAGCATTGACGGAAAAGAAGAAGAGGAGCAGAACCCTGACCACACAACAGAGAAGGACAGGTGGCCAGCAGGGAGCAAAGCAGAGCACCAGGGAAGGCAAGGGATCATTCGCCAGAAGACCCCGTGTCTTTAATTGCCAAATAAAACTAGTAGCCTTTCTGGTTCTATGAAGGACCATCTAAGTGTCTGAGGTCAAGGTGTCACAAGTAACCTTTAAGAACGACAGAAAACACTGCCTGACAGCAGAGTGGAACTGGTGAGAACATGAATGTCACAAAGAATATCCGCAGGTGATCTGAAGGGACAGAACAGCACCTGTGTGTCCTGCTGGTTTATGTCAATTTAACACAAGCTGGAGTCATTTTGAAAGAAGAAAACCTGGCTGGGAAAATGTCCCACCAGGTTGGCCTGAAGGGCTTTTCTTAATTGATGACTGACATGGAAAGGCAGCTGGTGGTCCTGGGTGCTGTAAGAAAGTAGGCTCAGCAAGCTGGAGCAGCAAGCCAGTCATCAGGGTTCTCCATGTCCTCTGCATCAGTTCCTGCCTTGAGTTCCCTGATTTCTTTCAAATGATGCAATGTACCTGAGAGTTCCAAGCTGACACAAACCCTTTACTCTCCAAGTTACTTTTGGTGATAGGGTTTATCATAGCAACAGAAACCTGAATAAAGACATTCTAAAAGGGAAAAAGATGAGAGCGAGACAATTCAAACATGCAGTAATATGGAAAATGATGTGATTTGAAGACTTTATGGTGACTTCTATATAGGACTGGGTAAAAACCACATGTGACTATTCTGGTAAAACTGAAATCTTAAAAGAAAGTCCAGTGAGCCAGTGGAAAGTTTCAACCACTTACAAAGGAAAAAGAGAATTCTAACAGCAGTGGGCAGGATAGAACTCAGACAGAGCCTTATGTGTGTGAGGCATGAACCCTGACTTGAGCAGACATGTGGTATATACCTGTAATCCCAGAATTTGAGAGGCAGAGGCAGAGGCAGGAGGAGCTCTGTGTGGATTCAGAACAGCCTGGTCTACGTACTGAAAACCCTACCTCAACACATACAACAACAAACCAAAAACACTACTCCTGAGGTCTATCTGAAGTCTGGCATCAGATTCTTACTTGTGACAATTCTAGTTTACAACAGTGGAACTAGAACTGTAGGTTACCGCACACTACGAAATCGGCCCTTCACGCAGCGGATTCTCATTATGTGTAGTGACTCTATCCTATAAAACTAGTCCTTCCACATGGCTCAGGGGTACACAGGAGTTTGATATCACCTGATCAGAACCCAAGAGTACAAGTGGGGAAACAAATCCTGCAAGTGATGCTTGGACCTCCATCTGCATGCTGTGGACTAACAATAACAACAAACAGTTGAAAAGGCATGAAAGCACATTTCTAATAAGTTATAAGCTTGTTGAAAAAACCAGCCTGCCTCCATCTTCAGCTTAAAAACCACCTTATAGTAAAGACAAACTAGGCTCATTCCTGTTTATGATTAAACCTGTTTCTCAAGGCCTTGGATACACTTTACCAGTAACCTTTACTACAAATGTTCCAGAAATGTCAATCGTGTCTGTTTTAGGGATCATTATGATTAACCTGTTATGCCTCCAGTAATCCTACCTGTTTTACTCAACAAATCACCCTCCTCCTGAGCTTTATAAAAACTTTGTCTTCCTCACATTCAGGGATGCCCTCTAAAATCCCAACCCAGGGGGAGACAGCTGGCTGACTCAGAGCACCCACATAAAAAGTAAGGCATGGCTCCCCACCTTCCCAGCATTAGGGTGAAGTTTGGAGGAATAAAAACAAGAGGCTATCTGGGACTTACTGTCTACTAGCCTGGACAAAAAATGGAGAGACTGCCTCATGAGGACAGAGTACAGAGCAGCAGAGGCTGCAAGACACTCTCCTCTATCCTCTACACATACAGGGTTTACACCTGCAGACAGACATGCACCCCCCCCACACACACACCACACACACACATACAACACACACACACACACACACCACCACACACACACACACGCACATACAAAACACACACACACACACACACACCACACACGCACATACAAAACACACACACACACACACACACACACACACACACACACCACACACGTGCACACACACACGCACACACATACATCCCACAAGACTTTTCTCTTAGTAGCCCTATTCCTTGCAACACATTCCTATTATGAAGCATGTGGCAGCTACTAAACAGGCAGCTAGGTAAGAAATGTGATACAGTCAAAGAGGTTTTTTTTTTTTGGTCTTTTGAGATAGACTCAAGTGGTGGCTCAGGATGACCTCAAACCTTCCTAAGTGGCACAAGCTGGCTTTAACTCACTATACTCCTGCCTCAGCCTTTGCCATGCTGAGATCAAGGGCAAGAATGTAAAGTGACATCCTTATCCTTCCTTTAATCTCAAGAGTCTATGAAGGCTATCACAGAGAGACCCCTGCCTATTCACTCACTGCCTCACCAGCAGTTTGAGGTGTCTATGCCTGTCCTTCGTGTTGTGCGTGCACCCTACCTGTGCACATGAGTCAGTTTTCTTCCTTGTAAACAAGACACCCAATCACTCATTCCCCTCCAAAACCCCGAGCAGCTGCCCACTTACCACAAACTTCACAAAAGCATTCAAGACACACGTGTCCTTCTATACCATCCACACAACCCTTTATTCATTCAGTCAGCAAGTATTCACTACATGCCAGCCTCTGTGGTTGCAGCTAACACCTGTCAAAACATCTGTCTACGTGACACAACAGCCCAAAGCATTTGTCCATGTCTGTGGAGTTCATGTTATAACTGGGGCAACAGAGAGAGCAGCAGTGGTCACAAACCAGGAAACTGTGAAAGAAACAGGGACTGAGGTGGGCTTTCCCTGGAACAGATGCCTGGGACAGCACTTCCCAATGGGGCACTCAACAGACCCAAGTACTAGTTGACAGCACTGTGTCCCCACCCTTCACCCTTCAAAAGACCCACAAGTGAAAACACACACTCCCAAACAGCAAGAGTCAGTCTGACTGAAGCAGAGAGCAGCAGAGCAGTAAGGGGAGGCCGTAGGAGCAGGGACAGGACAAGGATCTGTGCAGAGCACACTAGGCTGTCTAGGCTAAATTACAAAGACCTCTGCCTGTAAGGTACACATGAGATGGAATGACAGCTGTTATTCACAGTCTCCCAGGGACAAATGTGACGTGACACACATAGGGGTCACATTCTCAGGTTCCTTTATCCCCAAGGAGGAAATACTGAGGTTGTAACCCACACTTTCTGCAGAGCTTTCAACAGGACTAAACAAACTCATCTGAGTGCATGCCACTTGACTTTCTTGCCTACAACACTGCTGGCTTTTCCTGGCAACACCTCTAAATACATGTACATGAATACTGATCTCAATGTCTGTCCCCAGGAAACCCAAACACAGAAATCTTCCAGTTTTACACGGCATGGGGCTTGATTTATTTTAACAATCATGTGAGACTGCTAAAGTACTGATATTTCATGTGTGAAAATTCTTCTCACATTTTCATGCTTTTACAAATGCTGAGTGGGTTCTGTGTATGAAAATGACTCAGTTCTTCCCTTTCTGTTGGGGGGGGGGCTACTCATCTTTCAAAACACCAGCTCAAATGGCTGCACGCCCTCATCCCAGCCTCTATGACAAGGAGAGCAGTCTGTACAGAACTGATCTATCTTTATGGAGACTGGCTGTATCTGTAAGGAGTGCAGAGAGGCTGCGTGCTCACAAGCATACACTGTAACACACCTGCTAACACTTACTTGGGGGAGAGCACCGGAGGACTGACAAAGGACCGAAGTGCGTCTTTTACCATATCCTGCATGAGGTGAGTTCCAAAGACCTTTTTGTTATCCACGAGGAAAGTGGTCTTAAAGCAAGAATTAGACATATCAGTGTTACTTCTGCTGCCATATGCAGCTGTCACCACTAAGACAGACAGACAGACAGACAGACAGACACACACACAATCTTCCTGTAAACACTACAGAATACAAAGGGATTAAAACTCAAACACAGGCAGATACTTTTTAAGTCAATTTGTAAACCCTTTTTAAATTTTTTATTTATGTGTCTGGATATATGTCTGTGCACCACACGCACACATGCCTGTGAAGGTCAGAGGAGGTGTCAGGTCTTCCAGGATGTGAGTTACAAATGGTTGAGAGCAGCCACGTGGGTGCTGGGAACCCATCTCAGGTCTTCTGGAAGAGCAGCCAGTGCTCCTAGTCACCAAGTCATCTCTCCAGCCCCTATTAGTCCTTATTTAAGGTGCATTTTGATAGAGATAAATAACATATAAAAAAGTGTAATTCCTAAAGTCAAGAACAATAAGGTAAAGTTGAAGGAGTCAAAAGACTGAATCACAATAGACGTTTGCTAAAAACATAATGCTATGCAATTACTTGGTGACACTGGGCAATCAACTAAATTTTATATATTGGAAGTCTATACAACAGAGGACTGATTTAAAAGAAAATTTCCATTGGTTGCACCAATTCAGGTCAATCATTTTTGCCAATACCAGTGTTGGATAGTGTGCAACCTTTCACCTCATTATTTTGTTCCTTCCAGGCTGCTTTTACTCTTAGTTCCTGTCCCTTCCCACATACATTTGAGATTGTAGACGTGTACCCAAGTGTATGCTGTCATTTTGAATGATATTACTATCAATTTGCAGCACAGACCAATCTGGGGAAAAGTGACATCTTAAAAACATCAATTCTTTCAATTAATAGAAAAGGTTTATACCTTCAGTTATTTAGAAGGTTCCTGATTTTTCCAGCACTATTTTGTATTTTCAGCAGACAGATCTTAAAGATTCTTGTGTACATACCTAGGCTTTTCATTTTTATGCTGTTACATATACTACTTTTTACCTCATATAAAAATCCTTTTAGTTGGGGGGGGAGGGAGCACACATGAACCATGCATGACTCAAGTATGGCAGTCAGAGGAGATCTTTGTGGCTCTGGGGATGGAACTCGGTGGCCAGGCATGCATGACACCTGCAGCTCTCAAGTCCTCATCTCACTGGCTCAACAGCATTGATGACATCGCTCATCTTTTGCTGTGCACTGCAGGTATATGGAGGTAACTTCTTTTTGTCTATAGAGCTTATTAAATTCAACCACCCTTTCTAGTAAGTTCTTTGTAGACCCCTTGGCATTCTGCACAGAAAATCTGCTGTGTGTGTGTAAAATAATTTTCCAGCCACATCCATTGGCCTTACTGCACTGGCTGCCATTTGAGTAGCAAGAGGAAGTGAAGGGATGACAGGGACTGCTCAGCAGACAGTCTCAAGAGGAATAAGTTAATGTTCATCTTGTAAAGCATGGCGGTGGCTGTAGGATTGTCTGTACAGACCCTTTATTAAGAATGTTGTTGTCTACTCCTGTTTCTGTTTTTTTTTTTTTAAATCATGAATTGATGTTAATACTGTTATATTTTTCTTAATTTACTGAGATTTCCAATTGGACAGTAAAGTATACCAACTTTCAAATGCTGAACCATACTTGCATTCCCAGGACTAACCCCACTGGTCATGATGTAATTATACCTCTATATACTACTGCCTTGATACTACACTGCTCTCTGTTATAAGGAACACTGTTCTGTAGCTTCTCGTGTTTATAACGTTAGCTTCGCTTTGTTTTTGACTTAATATTAGTCTCAGATTATAACTCTTCTAGTCTCTGGAAGGGACTATGTAAAACTGGCTTAGAATTTTCATTGTTGGAATGTTTTTAACTATTAATTCAATTTATTTAATAGATTCAGGGTTGTTCAAATTATGACTTAAGTTTTTCGAGTCTTTTGTTAAAAAAAATACATTTGTTTTGTCTAAGAAGTTTTAGACATAGTGTTATGTACAATGCTCCTTTTTCCCAATGTTTCTAACCAGACTTCAGTTGCAATGTTTTCCCTATGGTCTTGGTCAATATTTTACTGATTTTTGCTAACCTTTGTTGTTTCCTTTTTTCTTGTTCAATTTGCCCTTTTTGTTCATCTTGTTTCTGAAGATGACAGTTTCAGTGAGTAACATGTTCTTCATTTTGAGTATGTATGTGTTTGTATGTGGGTGGTATGCACATGCAGGTGGAGGTCAGAGGTCAACCGTAGGTGCTGTTAGCTGGCCAGTTAGCCCTAGCCTTTTCACATGGCCTCTGGGGATCAAGCTCCAGGTCTCATGTATGTGCGTGAGCACTTTACTACCTGAGCCATATTCCAGTCCTAGCCCCTCCTTTAAGTCTAACAGTGCTAAGTGCTTTAGCTGTATGATACATTTTTGCGTACTTTTAATTTCCCATGCTTCCCCTTTTCTACTTCCGTGTGCACGTGCACCTTTGTGTGTGCGTGTGCATGTATGTTTTGCCTGAGTACACATGTATCCACATATGCGCATGTCTGTGTAGACAACTGGAGGCCCCAAGGCTGACTCCAGGAATTGCCCTGGACCACTTGCTTTTCCATCTCACTCACTGAGGCAGGTCTCCAATCACACCAGAGCTCACGGATGTGCTTAGTGTTACTGGACAGCTTGCTCTGGGGATATCCTGTCTCTACTTTCCAAGGCTGCAGGTACACGCAGGTCACCACATGACCCAATAACCCTGTGGGCTCAGGGATACAAGTGCTGGCCTTCAGGCTTGTGTGGCAGGTACACTAACCACGGTGTCACGTTTCTGCCACATTTATTTAATTCAGTGTTTCCAATGTCCCTCAAAACAGGTGTGATCTGAGAGTTATTTAAGTGTTATTTAATTTCTCACTATTTAGAGTTACTTCCCCCTGGCTACCTTCTTCTTCTTGAGTAGCACTTTGATTCTAAACTTGGTCAGAAAGCAAGTTATCTTGTATGCTCACTTCTTACAGAACTCCTGAGGTTTGTTTTGTGGCCCAGCATAGCACCCAAGTCAGTGTTTAAATGGGTGGAGGGAGGGACACAGTAGTGCAGCACTCACACAGGCCTAGACAGACAAAACAATGCAGGATCACCACCTTTAACAACAGCACCTACTTTTTGTTCATCAACCAATGAAAGAGTGGAACTTACTTGCAACAGAGACCTTGAAAGAACACATGGTGACTGTTCACTAAATTCACAGAAAAAGTCCTAATAGAGAAAAAGCAGTATTGTTAGGAGATCAAACAAAAGCCAGGGATGTTTGCATATAAAATATAATATTTTCTGGAAAAAAGTCCTATTAGTGTTAAAATAAAGAATTAAAGGTCAGTTTTATTTAAAAAAATGTTTAATTACACCAAAGGGTTGACTTCAGAGTCTACAAACCCTTTTCAGGATCTGACCAAATAGAAGTGTGGGCATACCCACATAGAATTTGCACACCAAGATAACAGCGTCAACAAGCTAGGTGATGAAAAACCTTAGCTGTTATTTAAAAGTATGGGTGGGGGTGGGGGGACAGGACTAGAGAGGATTCAGAGATTTAAGAGAGTAAATCCTTTCTCTTGTGAGGACCCAATTGTGGTTCCCAGCACATTAGGCGGCTTGCAATGCCAATGCCAAGCGGATGTGACACCACTAGCCTTCAAGGACTCAAGCATCCATGTGCACACATCCACACACAAACACACACATACACATAACTTAAAATAATGAAAACAAACCTTAAAAAAGAAAGTATCACCAATAACTAGGTAACTGGTATTGCTTAGAGTGAAGATCAAGAAATACAGGTTTACATAAGAGGGAAAAGACAAGAAAATGAACAAAAACATTAACATTTAAAATTAAAGAGACAGTGGCTAGCGTATTTTCTGAACCTTCCAATTTTCATATGTATGAATTTAAGTATCTGAAATGGTTAAAGATAGGTATGTGGGTTTTGGGATGCCTACAATAGTGCTGCAGGCTGGCAGTGAGAAGGAAAAAGAGACGTGTGTTCCCAGGTGATGTCACCATGGAAAGCAGAGTCTGAACCCCACATAGCACCTGTCAACAACAGAGATGGCACCAGTTACTGTATCAAAGCCCCAGAACATAACTTTATACTCACCAGAATACAATGTAAGTTCGGTAAGTTCACGACTTCACAGACTGTTTTTATTCTGTCTATTAATCTTGAGAAATAGTTGACCATTTCTTCTCTTTTAATTATTTTTGCATAGCGAGGGAAGGTGGGTGGAAGTAGCCTCTGGTTAACAAGGGGCTCAAAACCCATCATAATTGGATGGTCTAAAGAAGAAGGAGGAAAGTAAAATTTCCAATCAAAACTATTAAATATAAAGAGGAAACGCCCAAATTTTAAAGGCATTTCCAAATTCTAATCACAAAAATCTAGTAAATTTTATAACTGACAACTAATTTTGTATCCATATATAAGTTCAAATGAGATTCAGTAAACTTCATATTGTACTTCTGAGCCACATGATGGTGGCAGAAGTTAGCGCCAAAGCTGCAGCAGCGGAGATTCAACAAAAGCCAGGGCAGCCAACTGAGTCAGATCTCCACCCTGAGAGGAGACATAACTTCTAGACCTGTCTGCAGGGACTCTAAGGCTAACCCAGTTCTAAGTGCAGGGGCCTTCTGGAGTACAACTTTGTGTGAGCTGCACCACTGAGCCTCCTGCAAGAGTCAGGACAAACACAGCTGCTGATTACCTGCACTGGACGAGGAGCCTAAGGGAAAGCTGCTGGCTCTGGGGAATCAAAGGGAAATCAAAAGCCGAGGATACAAGACAGAGCAATCATCTCTTGGCCACTGCAGACTTACACCTTCACAGTGCACTCACTCTGTTCTGCCTCACAATAAGCCCCCCTAGCCTTTACACTACACCATGCGACTCATCTGAATTCTTTTAATGGAGATGATCACAAGAGCAGACGAGAGGATTCCAGAGTAGAACCCTGGTGACATCATCACTGCTCACACTAGTGTACCTCAGGCTTTCTCTTAACCTGGAATTTGAAATGAGATATACAGCCTTGAAGAAGCATTTACACAATCTACATCCAAAGCTGTGCTCATCCACAAACAAGCTACACCCTAAGAATACAGTTTTAGATGTCAGTGAGATGAAACTAAGGCTTCCCAGTTATACTGTGAAGAGTCAGAAACTGACTGACTCAACACCCCAAGCAGCGCTCTGCTGCCCCAGACCTGTCTCACCTTTGCAGCTGCTCCCAGGCCCGGGCTTTCTTCTCTATGAATTATTCTTAGACGAGACAAGTATAACGGCAGACAGACTCAGATGAAAACCCTTAGCCCACAGCTTTCTCCTCACCTGTTCAGTGGACATTTCTATGTGGCATCCCACATTATCTCAAAAGGCAACTGCAAACACTGTCTTTCTCCAAACACTGTCTCTCTCAGAAAACAGGAACTCAGCCTCACCGTCCTGAAGACGGCAACCTCGTCTCCTGCCAGTGCTTCCCCCGCCTTTCACTTCTTGCTCCCCTTTGACGTTGTGTGACTGCTCCTTCACTTCACCAATCCTACTCATTGCCACCTCAACCCTCTGTGTAAAACACAGCCTGAATTTTCCCTATCACAGAAGCTTTCAAAAATGTATTTTTTATTTATGTATAGATGTGTGCCTGCATGAGTTTACGTGAGTCACGTGCAACCAGGAGCCCATGGAGGTCAAAGACATCAGATGCCCTGGAACTGAAGTTATAGACAGTTGTGAGTCACCGGTAGGTGCTGGGAATCAAATCCAGATCCTCTGCAAGAGCAGTCAGCACTCTTAACTCTGTACCATCTCTCCAAACTCCCATGTGTCCCAAAAGTTTTGTCCATTCCCCCTTCTGTACAGTACAGTGCCCTAACAGAGCACTGGGAAGAGCTCAGTGGTTTCCTGAGACTCAACAGAAAAAATCAGATAGCTCTTTGGCTCTATGAGGGCTGTTTTTCTATTTTGTTTGTTTGTTTGTTTAAGTATGTATCGGTGTTTTGTCTACATACATGCCTGTTTGTTATGTGTGTGCATTGCCCGTGGAGTCCAGAAGAGGGCGTCAGATCCCCAGGACCAGAGTTATAGACAGTTGTGAGCTGCCATGTGAGGATGCTGGGAGTTGAACCTGGTCCTGTGGAAGAGCCATGAGTGTTCTCTCCAGTCCTATGAGATGTGGTTCACGAATCCATCACATGTAGGGAGATTATACACACAAATCCCCTTCCCAAGTCACTGACTTTATCATGTTATGTGAGGAAAAAATAAAAAAGCTTTGCTCCCATTTACAATTCACTTAGGCATATCATTATCCCATATACATCTGCACTCTTTAAAAATAATTTTGCTGGATGATGGTGGTACACGCCTTTAATCCCAGCACTAAGGAAGCTGAGACAGGCAGTTCTCTTGAGTTTGAGGCTAGCCTCATCTACAAAGTAAGTTCCAGGATAACCAGGACTACACAGAGAAACCCTATTTTGAAAAAAACAAAACAAAACAAAATAACGACAACAAAAAATTTAAGCTGAGAACTGGGGGGGATATAGCTCAGCAGCAGACAGCTTGCCTGGAATGCATGAGGCTCTGAGTCCAATCCCAACAACACAAACACACCAAACTGGACATGGGTCTTGGTGACAAACACCTGTAATCCCGGCACTTGCAACGCTGTGGCAGGAGAAACTGAGAGTAACCTTTTTTTTAACATAAGTCAGAAATTATCAAGAAATGTTCTTTAGTTCTTAATACACAGACTCTTAGGCCTCATACAAGCAGGCAACTCAATGCGTAACAGTTGTTCCTGCTGCTGTGAGAAGCAATTGAGGAGATGAGAAAGGCTCACCTGGCTCACAATTACAGGTCACAGTCCATCACTGCAGGGAACTCAGGGCAGCACAAACCTGCAGCAGCTGTCATAGCCACAACTGAGAGCAGAGAGAATAAAACGCATGCAAGTTTGCTCTCTGCTCTGCTAACACAAATAAATAAAAGACTGATACTGGGGTTCAACCTGAAGATCAGGGAAGCAAAGCAGCCGGCCACTAGCTCTCACTTCAAGCTCAGGCTGAAAGGGCTGATCCATGCAAGAGCTCTTCACCAAGCCTCAAACTGCTGCCTCTCCTCAGTGTGGCTAGAGAATGAATGACTCCTATTGAATACTAAAGACCCTGCTTCTATCTTTTATACCCCTCTAGTGCTGGGACTAAAGGTGTGTGATCTGTTTCATTTTTAGAATGATTTAATCTCATGTATCCCTGGGTGGCCTTGAACTCAGAGAGATCCATCTACCTCTTAATCCTGAGTCCTAGGATTAAAGGTGTGTACCAGCACCTCCTAGCTTCTGACTTCTGAGATCAAAGGTGTGTGCCTGGCTTCTATGGCTGTGGCTGACCCTGTTTTCTAAATCCTCAGGCAAGCTTTAATAAATCATAAATAATGTGGCACCACATGGCTCCCTTCCTCCATCCTTACATGCTTCAGGACCCAGCCTAGGGAATGGTGCCACCCACAGTGGTAGTAGACACAGCCACCTCAATATAATAAAGAAAATTCCCAGACACATGCCCAAAAGCTAATCCCAACACAGAATTTCAGTAATCACAAGCAAGCTACTTTTATGTATTAAATCATTTTTTATAAACATTTCCCGAACTAGCTGAGTCTCAGAGTTGTGGATATTTTACAATTCAATAATATTAAGACTATAAATGATATTAAGACTATCTCATGGGTTTTAGGGATAATCAGTGCTGCTGTATACTCTAAAATGTTGACCCACTGGTGAATTTTACAGCAAAGATATATCACTCCCATTAAACCTTATTTCACATATAAAATATATGAAGCATCAAATGTCAAGTGTTCTATCCTAAGTGTCCAGAATCTCATGCACAATTCTAGTGCAGTGTGAAGGCAGGCACCTGTGAGTACAATGAACCTCAGGAACACTAGGCCTGCCTTGTGGAGTGAGGTAGACTTTCTCAAAGAAATAAAGAAAGGAGATGTTAAAAAACTAAGTTACTGCTGGCATCATACTACAAACAAAAGACAGGGTATATATACAGAGTCCAACAGTAACAAGATAGGGTCAAGTTTAATCAATTGTTTTCAACATAGACTAAATCTACAAAGAAGCCTAAAGCACCCTTAAGTATTCAGAGGAAATATCGCAAAAGTACAGACAGACTGACTTAAATTAAAGTCAGAGCTAACTGTATAACATGTTTTGATAAAGAAAATATAAGAGCAAACATTGAGAATTACCTCCTTTGGTAGTGCCATTCTGAGCCTGGATGCCATGATGCAATGAAGTGTGGATGGCAGACAGAAGGTCTGCTGCTTGGACCATTAGTTTCTGAGCCTCTGCAACAGCACTGGTCTAGCAAACAAATCACCGAAAACACACACGTTAACTGAAAGACAGAGAAGAGGAGGTTCTACAACAGCACTGAGATCCAGTGCACACTGCGCTAACACACAGAAGAGGAGATCCTCCAACAGCACTGAGATCCAGTGCACACTGCGCTAACACACAGAAGAGGAGATCCTACAACAGCACTGAGATCCAGCGCACACTGCGCTAACATGGATCCTCACAAAGCAGTCACTTAATGCAGGATGCCCAAATCCTGACAGGATACAAAGCATTTCCCTCAAATGTATATCTTATTTGATACATTAAAAAATGAAATGGTAAATATTTCTGATTTACAGTATAAGCTTACTTTTTAAAATAAAAGATCAGAGATATAGTCAATTGTGACAAGGCAAAAAATTCCAATACTATTCAATCATTCACAAGTATGGGGTGGGAGGAATCCAGGAAATAGAATTACCTGATACAGTATTTATCTATCTATAGGTACAACTGTAAAGCAACAATCACTTTTCACAGAAGCATTGGTATGACTGTGGTGCAACTACACCAAAGGTAGAGAACTGTGAGAACAGGGGGGCACTGATCAAAACTGACCCAATTACGGTGATTCTCTTACCTCCTTCTTAGTAAAGGCTATAAGCACTGTCAGCAGCACGCGGGTGAACTTCACTCTGCTGAATGCCGCCAGGCATTGCTGGTGCTGGAAACACAGAAGTCTGGTGAGAAGCAGAGCAACTACATTTTAACATTTGGAACTCCTATGTCTTTGTGCCAGTTACTCACTAGAGCAAACAGGCCTCTACTTGGCTTTTTACATGCTTAGGAAACAAGCCACCAAACACTAGTTAAAAAACAAAGTCTACTCCTCTGCAACAAAAGAAACTGTGCTGCACTCTTTCTTCAATTCAAAGTCAGGACTAGACCATTATCTCAAAAACAAGCAGTTAGCAGCAACTTTTGAGAGTATGGAAATTTTTGATTTTGCTAAGTTTTGAAATACATCTATAATTGATCTTTTTTTTTTTTTTTCAGTTCCTGCTTCCCAGGAATTGTGAAGAGTTTTGAAATCAGATAATGAAAAAAGTTGCATTACCACTCTATAGCTCAAACTAGAAGCTCCTTGTAATGCCCAGTTAAAGAAGTACCATGAAAGGGCTTCCACAAATCACAGTGCAGGTCAAAGAACTACAGCACTGAAGATGGGCTTCTCTGACATTATCTACAGAAAATAAGGGCAATTACTTCTAGTTCAACTTCTGGATCTCTCTCTTCTCCTTGTCGACTTCGAGTACTCTAAAATTAAAAAAAAAAAAAAAAAAGAAAGAAAGAAAATTAAGACAAATACAAACCTAGAGAACTAAGTAAGGAAAGAGGTTAATTTATTGGGCATATACAAAAATATGTGAAAGAAAGAAAAAAGGCTGTGTCCAGTGTTTACCTTTTTCCTATGATTGTTTTATGCGTGTATTTCTTTATAAAGTAGAAAGATCATGAAAAGAAGCAGGTATTAAAACAACAAAAGCAAAACAAAATAACAGTAGGAAAGTATATGGCTCACAATACCACTGTATTTAAAAGTCCCAGGACTCAGGAGGCAGAGGGATCTTTGAGTTAGAAGCCAGCCTGGTCTACAGAATGAGTTCCAGGACAGCCAGGGCTACACAGAGAAACCCTATCTCGAAACAACACCCCCCTCCAAAAAAAACCCTATCAGTTTTTAAAAAGGGCCTGGCTAAGCCTGATGGCACATGTCTTAACTCTAGCACCAACAAGACAAAGGCGAGCAGGGTGAAGTGAGTTCAAGCTCAGCCTGGTCTACATAGTGATTTCCAGGCCAGCCACAGTTACACAGTCAAACCTTGTTTCAAAAAACAAATCAAGCCCTAAATCAAAGAAAAGGAAAACAGACCTTTACTCTCCTTTGCATATCATCTTCCACATCTTTGAGCATTCCTAGAATGAGAACATTAAGTTTTAAAACAAATCAAAATGCAAAATCCACAAAGTATTGTGATTTTTCTTTGTGAATGACTTATACCTGTAACTCGAAGATCTGTCACACTGTTTGCCATTTTAAATCCGTACGTCATTGACTGGAAATCTTCCTAAACAAAAAAGGAGCGATTATGCTCTCGGATAGAAACGTCTCAACACTGCTAGTGACTATTAGAAACAGCTTGTCTCAATACTGCAGGCCTTCCTTGTAGGCACACAATTAGACACCTTGACATTAATACTGCTTTCTGTCCTTGGCTTTAGCTGCTGGTTAGTGGTCTAGAGGTTAAGTACTCTCAAGTGGCATCACTCAAAGAAAACAGCAAAATTGCATTTGATAGCCTGTGGGTTAAACAAAACAAAACAAAACAAAACAAGTTGGGTGCATGCCTTTAATACCAGCACTTGGGAGGCAGAGACAAGATAATCTCTGAGTCTGAGGCTAGCCTTGTCTACAGACCCAGTTCCAGGACAGCCAGGGCTACACAGAGAAATCCTGTCTAGAAAAACCAAGAACAAATCATGGATCTCCAGCCCCTTCTCTCAAAATTTCACTGCTGAGACAATTAAGGGATTTGTTGGGCTCACTCTAAAGAATGAATTTAACATTATCTGGTGGATTATTTCTCCCTGTATTATAATTTCTACAAATATATATAATTAAACCCTGGCAGAATTCTGGGATGCTTAGTAAAAGCAATGAGCATGTGTCTGGGAGAAAGAGCCAAGCATCACCTAAGGAAAGAGACAAAGTGCAAGCCGTACAAAGAGCAGTGTGACACATGCGGCTGAGTCTTCCAGAAATCTCAGGTGCCGTTTCAGAGCCAGCTTCTCCTCCAGGTACAGTGGACACCCTCTCTACCTTCCCTTGGACAGCTTGTTCTCAAGCCTTACACATCCAAAAAGAGCCTGATGTCTACTTTCCCAAATGGCCACTCTAGCTCCACCTCCTAACCCCTGACCACATGTACAGGAAACCTAAATGTCTGACCTACAAGTTTCACCTAATCACTTCTCATATCTCTTTCTACCTTAAGTTGTCATCACCTCTCATTCCTGCTTACCAGATACATCTGTCACCTGCCACAATTGCCTCTGCTATAATTTTCTTGGGGGGGGGGAGGGTTGGTGATGATGGGGTGGGGACAACACACTTTATAGCCCTAGTTGGCTTGGAATTCATAGAGATCAGCTTGCCTCTGCTTCCTGGGTGCTGGGATAAAAAGTATGTACCAGCATCTATGGACTAGTCCTTGTTGTAATGTATTAAACTACCAAATGTCAGAAGTCTCAGCCTCATTCCCAAAGTATGTCTTTAAGAATATCTTCAAGGTATATATTCCAGCCCACAGGGTCAGTCCTCAACTGGCAGTTTTTCTCCTGCATCCCCTCTTAACACACTTGCATGTCCCTTAGCTCACATTAATTCTCCTCCTCACAGAGCCCATCACCACATGACATCTCATTGGTACTTATTTACTTATACGTTGTCCCAAAGAAGATATCCACGAAATTAGTGCTTTGTTTAATCCACTGCTTCATCTTCAGGGCTCAGCACAGAACAAAAGTACCTATTGTTCAGAATGTGTTGATGAATGATTTTGTGCTGAGTGTTTTTTCTTTTTTGGTCAATTTGACACAAAGCTAAATGGATATGGGTAGGAATTTTAACTAAGAAAATGCCTCCATAAGTTTGGCCCCCTTAAAATTGGCAAGTCTGTTGGGTTTTGTCTTGGTTAATAAATGATGTAGGAGGCCCAGCCTCTGTGTGGTGTCACTGTTGGGCAGGTGCTCCCAGGTTGCATAGAAAAGTAGGTTGAGCAAGTCAGTAGCAGCACCCCCACCCCATGCATTCTCCTTTAGCTCCTGTTTCTAGGTTCCTGCCTTCCTTGTGAGTTCCTCCCCTGAATTTCTTTGGTGCTGGCCAGCTTATCTTCAATTCAACACACTAAACTGACTTGGGAAGAGGGACCTCAATTAAGAAAATGTCTCCCTCAGATTTGCCTGTGGGCAAGTCTGTTAATTTTCTTAATTAGTGATTGCTGTGGGAAGGGCCAGCCCACTATGGGCGGTGCCACCCCCAGGGCAGGTGGTGGTCGTAGGGTATAAGACAGCATGCTGAATATGCCAGGAGAAGCAAACCAGTAAGCAGTACACCCCAAGGACTCTGCATTAGCTCCTTCCTCAGCAATCATGTATGACATGGGAAATAAGCACTGAAATAAACTCTTTTCTCTCAAGTAGCTTTTGTTGTTTTTGTTGTTGTTGTTGTTGTTTTGTTTTTTCAAATCACAATAGAAACCCTAAATAAGACTTACTCCACAGCAGGGATCAAAATATAAAACTAATACACGGGGAATATCGTTGACTGTACAAAGTCAGAAGACATCTGCTTCATTCAGAATGAGCTAGCTACTGTTCACTCCATGGCAGCCAGGAATGAACACAAAGCCCATGGAGTCAGGGTTCCTACCTTTTCAAAAGAGAAGTGTGGGTTTTAAAATTTATCAACTATCAAATCTTACCCCCAAAACTAAGCAGGTCAACTGTGAAAAGACAAACAACCTGCTAAGTTTTAGCCAATGGACCTTAAGAAGGCTTTTCTAGGGGAACGTGGCAGGCTCTGTGCATCATTCACAAGAAGTGAGCCTGAGTCGTTGGGGCACTGGCTCCAGGGGAGACACAAAAACAAACTGCTGACACTGACATGCTTGTTCTGAAAGCTTTGTGGAATTATGGACAAACACCACAGCCACACCAGGAGGGCCAGATACTGTCTGTACCCACTATCCAGAGCAGCCTGAATCAGGGCCACGGCAGAAGAAATAGCATCTATTCCATAGGCAGCTTTACAGGGCTGTGACAGAAACTCTAAAGCAAGGAGCTGCAGGACAATCCTTTTGTAAGCTGTGAAGATGCACTGCTCTCATTGGTTTAATGAAGAGCTAACTGGCCAATAGCGAGGCAGGAAGAGGTTAGGCAGGAGAGTCAGACTGAAAGCTGGGAAGAAAGGTGGAGTTGCCAGCCAGATGCAGACGGAACAGAGCAGAGCATGGAGAAAATGAGGTAATGAGCCACGAGTCACGTGACAGCACATACATTAATAAATATGGGTTAATTGAAGTTGTAAGAACTAGTTAGTAACAAACTTAAGCTATCAGCCGAGCGTTTGTAATTAATAAGTCTCTGTGTGCTTTACTGGGGAGATGGAGGCCCCGATGGACCTTTCTACTATGAGGCCAGAAGGCTTTTTCATAACTATTCCTTAGCTATACATGTGGACAAAGGCACATATCATATACACGCATCATAGAACTATCCATCCACAGTAAATTAAGATGCCCCTCGAGCTTCTTTACCTCTTCAAAAACAGCAGCTTTGTTTACTTTTTCCCTTGCGATGTCACAGATCTTCAAAATTCCCAGAGCAAAAGCTTTCATGGCAGGATCCTCTATGAAGTCTGGGTTATGAATGTAAAGGCAGGTAAACACTGTCTGTGCCAGGGAATGGCCTTCTAGCCAAGTAATCTGAGACAGAGAGAGGAGGAGTGAATCAATCACTTACAGGGGGATACAGGTTTGCAAAGTCTAAACTGAGTCAGAGTCCTAGACCAGTATCAGTATAATTAATCTTGAGTTTGGAAAGATAATTAAAGAACAAGTCACAGAACAAGGGCTTGATTTCACTGGCTAGACTGTTACGAAGCCTATATAGGCCGAGTCTCCAAAATGCTTTGGAACACCTAACTTTTCAGATTTTCACAACACAGTACCCCTTCTGCACTGTAAGTCCTTAGCCATCTATGAGAAACACCCTTAAACCTAATAATCCAGTCTACAACATCTTAGTGTCTGATCAAAGTGGAGAAACTATATAGCTTTGAAAGCAAAGAATTCCACAACATAATCAATAAAAACTCATGGCTTAGGGAATTCAGTCTGAGATCTGACCAGGTTTTATGCTGTTTCTTCCATCATTAACAGCAGAACTGTGTCCTTTAGATTATTAAATAAACCACATAAGAGTGTTCTTGTCTCCCATATAGAACTTGCTACTCCAGCAAGACAGAGCTTTCCACAATGAAGATAAACATCTAACCCTATTTCTCCGTAAGTTGGAGGCCGGAAAGCCAACAGGTCAGAACTAACTGCCATCTCACCAAAATTATGCTGGACATTTTCACATATTTCATCCCGTGTTTCTCTAGTCCTTTCAGAAAAGAGGTTATTTTCCTCCTCCTATATGTAAGGAAGCATAGTCAACAAATTTAAATAAGTTTCCCTAGGTTTATACTGTTGCATTTTTACCTAACACTGAAGAACTATGCAGCTGGAGAAAAACATGTTACTAAAAGACAGTGAGACATGGACAAGGAATGATAAAATTAAAGTGTGAACCGAGAATGATGGTTTTGCAGAAGATTTTCCGGATGAAAAACCGTATCTTATTAAAGCCCCTACTCTTGGAAAAAGTCTCCAGAGTCTCACATAGCTGTGCTCAATTTAAAAAAACACTGCTCCCTCTGCCTACTTTTCCTCTCCATCCTTCTACAGTCAGTGACAACCTTCACGCTGGCTCTGCCTCTCTGACAACAGCAGTGCTGCCAACATTCTGGCCAAAGGCCTGAACTCCTCACAATCCCCTACCAGCCTTACTCCCCTGTACACTCCTTAGCCTCCAACCTAGGACATCAGACCCTCTCTGTCCCTGTAACACCACCCAAAACCACTGTCTAGTTGTCAGGGCTGTTTCTCTGCACATCTATTCCCACAATCTTCCCTATTCCTTTAGCAAGAGTGTATTACTAGAAGTAATAAATCTTTCAAGACAGAGACAGAATTCTGTTTGTATCCCTTTCAGCAAAGCAGCCTCAGGCATTATAATAAGATGCTGGAACCTCAAATAAGCAAAACCTGGGTGAAAAACAGCAAATGTCAATATCTAGTGTGTATGTGCTTTTGACACATCCCATTACCAATACTGCCTAAAGGACAAATCAACAAATGCTACAGACAAGTCACTCCATGTTTTTGTTGCAGAGTACAGCTAGTTCATGACAACTGATCCAAGAGCAGCAAAGCACATCTCCAAAGCCAGTCCACACCTCCCTCTGCTTCAACTGTGCTCATCTCATGGACCCTCAAGTGCACATTTCCCTTGATAACTTGAAAACAAAACAGCATTTGGATAATGGCTGTAATCTTATCTTCACTGAAACAATGCACCCATTTAACAGAACACATGACTACAGCCATGCCGGCTGGAAGACAAAGCACTGTTTCTTGTAGCTTAACTTAGCCTGTGACTCTTGTGTCTACTTGCGGAGTCCTAACTCTGCATAGTTCCATATTCAATATGGTGCACACACTTTAATTCAAAAGTTCAGGTAAGCCACAGTTTAATTAATTAGCAGTCTTATTTTAAATCTTACCAAACAGCAAAAACAGGTATCCATTATTCCTATCAATTCAGGCAAGGTGAGATCTTTAATTTTAATGGTGCCATCCTAAAAAGGAGGAAGCATACAAACAGAAAATATTTTTAAAAAGTTATTATGTACACTTGTGTTTGAATTTTAAAAGTAGGTATTTATTTTAAAAAGTCCAAAGAAAACATTAACATCTGATAACACCAAGATACCAACTTAATTTTTTGTTCTTGGGAACAAAATCCTGTTTCTTGTTCTGTCTGTGGTAGTCATGTGGAGACCAGGATGAGCTGGGACTCCTGATCCTCTTGCCTCATCTTCCCAAGAGCTGAACTGACTGTCAGGCTTGTACTACCACACCCAGTGAGATACAGGCATAAAATAAAGTTTTGTTAAACTTTATTTTAATGCACAATTGAAGAAACCACACTATCTTAAATAAGTCTTTATTGTGTCTTAAACCTAAAATAAGAAAAATCAAAGTCTAATTTGAAACAACAAAGGTCTTTATGATTAAAAAGTCAAACCTTTTTACACACGTGTCTCAGGTCTTAAGCCCAGCACTTGTGGAGTCAGGAGAAACAGAAGTTCAAGGTCTTTATCTGACAAAACTGAGTTCAATACCAGTGCACACTACACTACATGAGACTGTCTCAAGAGAGGGAGAAAAGGGCAGAAGGAGGGAGGAGGCCAAATTAGTATAAAGAACAGTCAAAATTACACAGCCCAGGTCAGGACAGCAGTCATATGCTACCTAATGGCTGAAAATCAGTTTAATTCCTTTCTTATTTTTTGAAATATGGCCTCACTGCAGCTTGGCCTCACAGCCATTCTCCTACCCCAGCATCTCGGTGAGTAATGACATGGAGTGTAATGTCTGAGTTAAGCGCACTGAATACACACTGTGAGATTAATTCACAGCATACACAATTGGACAACTCAGAGCAAGTTCATGAGGACCTCAAGTTATTAGTTTCCAGGCTTTAAATGAGACTGATAACTAAAATTATAGTTAATATATCTATTTTCAGACAAAGTTGCATGAAGCCCAGATTGATCTCAAAAATCACTACATAGCTAAGGATAGTCTTAAACTCCATCTCCCAAGTGCTGACACTACAGGGAAGAACCATCATACCTGCTTTAAAGTACTGCTAATTCTTGTGTCTGAGAGGCTTTTAAGAATACAGTTGAACAACCTGTTATGATTTCACTGTTCTTTGTGTAGCTCTGGCTGTCCAGGAACTCACTCTGTAGGTCAGTCTGGCCTTGAATTCACAGAGACCCACCTGCCTCTGCCTCCCGAGTGGTGGGATTAAAAGCTTGCACCACCACTGCCTGGCAGAGCACATTTTAACATTAAAAAGTCAGGGACATAGAAAAATACCTTGATAGCTTGTTCAAAATTGAGAACTTTCCGATTCACTTGGTTTCCAATCATACCAGCATCCATCTTGGGATCCATCATTTCAATAGCAGACATGGCTTCAAAAAGACCAAATCTACAAATAAATGAACCCACAAGATGTTTTTGAACTCAGATTTCTACAATGGTACAAAACTATCAGGGTACTTAAAAAACTATGGTATTTCATGTGTTTATTGTATTGCGTGTATAATTGGCTAAAATTTCTATTTCAATTAGTCATTATTTAGCACAAAAATTCATGTGCTCCCTACATGCACTACCCTCCATGTTCTCAGGCGGAAGGAATGAAAACACCCTACACTCCCTTCAACAGGACGTAGATCAGCAACTTTGGAAGAAAGCGATCAACTCCTGTCTAACAATGTTACTTTCCTTAAGTCATTTTCTTTAACTTTCAGAATAATGCCATCATGTGTAATTTTTTTCATTTTCCATGTATCTTTTTCTGTATGTATGGGTGCTTGTGTACACATGTGTGTGCATGCACGTGTGTATGTGTATGTGTGTGTGCAAGTAAGCTGGAGGACGGGCTCAGGTGTCATTCTTTGACACGAATCTCTTGCTGGCATGGAGCTCACTAATTAAGCTAGCTGTCTGGCCAGCAATGCTCCATTTACCCTCTTGTCTCTGCCTCCCCATCTCTGAGATTTTACAGGGTTCTGGACATTAACTCAGGTCCACATGTTTACAAGGCAAACACTATCCCCTGAGACATCTCCCCAATTGTAGCTTCATTTTCTCCATATCTAATGACTCAAGATAATTGATTTACAAAGTCCAACATTTGGGCAATTATATAATGTAAAACAATCCAGAAATTCTGATTTTTCACCATTGGAAATAGTTACTATTTACTGAAAACTGACTAGGAGGAATTGAGATATGCCCCAAGAGACAGCAGAGGGAAAGACCCTGCTAAAAGCCTGACTGACTAAATTTCTGACGACTACCCCATCACTCCACATCATTTCTGTTAAACAGAATCCACACAGGGCCTGCTGTAGCAGCACACATACTAAAAGCCAACACAAAGATGTAGAAAAGAGCTTTAAGGACAGGTGACATAACTCAGTGGTGAAAAGCTTGCCCAGCACATGAAATGACTGGTTCTTCAACACCCAGTTCTAAAGAAACAAAATAAACTCTATGGAGACAAACTTCCCGCCGTGACACTAATGTGATGGTCAGATTAAGACACTCTGGCCATCTGCTCACAGTGGAGGTCTGAATGTAATTGGCCCCTATAATCTCATAGGGAGTGGCACTATTAGGAGGTTTGGCTTTCTTGGAGTGGGTGTGGCCTCGTAGGAGGAAGTGAGTCACTGTGAGGGACGGCTTCAAGGTTTCCTATGCTCAGGATTCTGCCCAATGTCTCAGTCGACTGCCTGCTGCCTGCAAGCCAAGATGTAGCCAGTACCATGTCTGCGTGCACGCTGCCATGCTCCCTTCATGATATTGGACTGACTCTCTGAAACTGTAAGTGAACCACCACCACAAGGAAATGTTCTGCTTGTAAGAGCTGCCATGGTCATGGTGTCTTTTCACAGCAATGAAAACCTAAACTAAGACAGTTGTCAATTAACTACTTATCTCACCTGGGAAGCTGTTGCAAATTCACTGTTCTCAAGCTGACTTATCAAATAAATATGCAACTTGGATCCAGCCAGGTGTTTTTAAAGTTTTCCAGATTATTCTTTGCATGTGAAGGTTTTAAGAGCAAATTTTAGCCTCTTTCCGCTCCTCCAGCCAATCAGACAGTTCTAATTGTATCTACTTACTTACTCAAGCTTTTGTGGTCCTAACCTTGAAGTGGCCTGGCCACAGTGTGTTTCCAGCACAGTGGGGGAATCAACAGAAAACTAAATAGCCAGTACTTCCTTGTGAGTCACTGGGGAATCTTCAATTTTCTTCCTCACCAGCATTCAGTCATCACTAAAGCTACCACACTAGACATACAGCTGACAGTTTTCTTCAAGAGACCCCACATTCAGTATGTCCACCTTCATGAAAAGGGTCCCACAGTGTCATGTTTCACGTCCTAGCCAGGCCAGCCACTCAAGATAGCTCACCTGAGCTGAGATTGTATTTGTAACTCATTTTCACAGCTTTGAAGCATAAATTGACTTGGACTTCAAAGAGCAGTCTACACAAGAAAAGAGATTCAATATTACACTATTTCAAAGGACACGGGTACTCACAGCTTATCATGAAGCAGTTCTCCCAACTTCAATTCTAAAAGAATCAAAGTGAAAAGTTACTTGGGTAATATCACAATTAGGTTTAAGTTTCAACACTAACAGGAAACACTTGATTTTCTGTACAATGCATTTTCTAAGGTCTGGTTATCACAGTGGTGCTTTCAAGATCATTATAAAGTAGGCGAAGAAAAGAAAACAAGACTGAAATTAAAAGCAAATGACCATCTTAATATCCCAGTAAGAAATACAAATTTAAAAATCATTTTTAAAGTTAGTAATGAATGTAGTTCACCATGTTCTAAACTTTTCCACAGAAACAACTGTCACCTCTCTGGTTGTTTTTAAACCATATAGGATCATCATTTAGTCTTTGTTGTTACAGGAACAATGTTAAAATCACATTTAAAGATTCAATTTTTTTTAACCATTAGGATCCTTTTGAAAATATATGTTTTTATAATGGGATTTTTCTCCTATGCTCATAAACCATAGACTTGGTCTTTCATAATGTCACATATCTCAGAATAACCAATTGTGTGACTGAAATTGTTACTATTCAGAGAAGTTATTGAAAGTTGAATTTATTCCTGTTATTTTTTTAGTCTCCTGTTTGTTTTTTGTTGTTGTTTGTTTTTTGTGATAGGGTTTCTCTGTGTAACTCTGGCTGTTTTAGAATTAACTCTGTAGATCAGGCTGGCCTCAAACTCTCAGAGTTCTGCCTGCCTCTACCTCCTGAGTGCTAGGATCAAATTGTGTGTCATCACCACCCAACCCTCCTCTCCTCTCCTGTTAACTATTATTCTCACATGGTTTATTCTTCCCTATGGCTTTATAAATAGCTGTTTTTCTCTTGAGCCTAAAGGATTCCTTCGGGTATCTTCTGTAAAGCTGGCTTGGTTGTTATTAAGTCCTTTAGTATGTTTTAATTTTGTTTTCCTTCTTTATGGCAGGTAGCTTTGCAGGCTGTAGTCCTATGGGTTGGTGGTTATTGCTCAGTGTCTTTCCAGGGTCTCCTGGCTCTTAAAGCCTCATTTGATGAGTTTATTGGGGCCTGCCTCTGTATTCTCTCTTGACACTTTCCGTGTGCTTCTTTGCTTCTGTATATTCAGTGTTGGCGTTAAAATATGATGAGGGAAGATTCTTTTTTGGTCTTGTCTGTTTGGCCTTCTATATATGGATTAGTGTCTTTTCCTAACTGGAAATTTTTCTTTTGGTGGGGGGCGAGAAAGGTTTATGTGTGTGTTAGTGTATGTACACGTGTGCTTGCACACTCATGCAGATGCCCAAGGAACCCAGAAAAAAAGTATTGGATCTCCTGGAGTTGCAGGCATTTGTGAGCTGGGAACCAAACTTGGGTCTCCTGAAGAGCACACATGAACTCACAGGCATGTCATAGTATGTGTACACAGGAAGGTCAGAAGGTGAGTTGTGGGAGGAATTGCTTCTCTCCCTCCACTGCATGGGTTCTAGAGGTTGAACTCAGATTGTCAGTCCTGGTAGCAAGCACTTTGAACAGCTAAGCCATCTCACTGGCTTTTTTTAAAACTGTTAGGATATTTTTTGGAAATACATGTTTTTATAATGAGACTTTTCTCCTATGCTCATAAACCATAGATTTGGTCTTTCGTAATGTGACATGTCTCAGAGTAACCACTTGTACTTTCTTATATTGCTTTATTACTTTAAACTTCATTTAGAAGGGGAGGGACACAGCTTGCAGGGATCAATTCTCTTCTCTCCTGCTGTGTGAATGAAAGGAAGTATTTAACTGGTAGCTCTGGGAACTTTAGCTTCAGAGAGTTCAGGCCCATTTCCATCATGTTGGGAAGCATGACAGAAGTAGTAAGGCAAGGTGCTGAAGCAGGAGCTGAGAGCTTACATCTCAGTCACAAGTTGGAGGTACAGAGCTAGCAAGAATGAGCCTGGTGTGGGCTTTCGAAACCTCATAGCCCACCCCCAGTGATACAACTCCTTCAAGGTCACACCGAATCCTTCCTAACCCATCCACCAACTGGGAATCAAACATTTAAATACATCAGCGTCCCAGTGCCATTCTCATTCACAGCATCACAAACAGGAATAGGGCCTGCAGAAATGCTAACTATGGCAGTGCCACCCCGTGCAAGTGCTGCTGGGTGCTGTTAAGAAAAAAAAAAATGAGATTGATGACTTCTCTTTATGCCATCCTAGAGCCCTCACCCAGTGGCTGATGGAAACAGAGACAGACATCCACAGATATACAATGAGCCGAAATCGGGAATTTAGTTGAAGAGAGGGAGGAATGAAGAACGAAGGGGTCTGTATCAGGTTGGAGAAACCCACAGGAACAGTTGACCTGAACAAGGGAGAGCACATCGACCCCAGATGCTGTCCGGGAGGCCCGTACAAGACTGATCCAGACCCCTGAACATGGATGTCAATAAGGAGGCCTCTGCACTCCAGGGAGCCTCTGGTGATGGATTAGTATTTTTCCCTGGTGCAAGAAGGGACTGTGAAAGCCCATCCCATATGAAGGGTTACACTCTGGCCCTGGATACATGGGGAAGGGCCCAGGACCAGCATAGGAAGACTTGGTGGATTTTGCAGAGCCCCAGTTGAGGGCCCTACCCTGCCTGGGGAGTGGTGGGTGGATGGGGTGGGGGGTGGGGGGTGGGGGAGGAGGGATGGGGGTGAGGGGAGGGAGAGGGAGAAGGGACTTGAAACAAGCTTGTTCCCTAACTAGAACTAATAAAATTTAAAAAAAAAGAAAAAAGAAAAAAAAAAAAAGCAGGTTACGTCAGAAAGGAGGATTGGCATTGAAGACACTCGTTATGGAGTTTGCCTTCAACATGGCAAGATTAGCCATTTGGTCAAGAAACTGCTCTTGCCTGGACTGTTTGTTGCTGTATAAACTGGACATGCAGGACCCACAAGAAAGTGACTGCTGAACTTACAGAACAAGATGAACAGTCCTAAAGGGTTCCTGCTGAAATGGAGAATTGTGCCAGACACACTGTGGCCTATGGGCTGAAGGTGGATGCCCCAATGTTACAGAGGAACTTTGGGTGACTGTCCAGGTAGCAAGATCTCTCTGTCAATTCTAGAGTTTACATATTATCCTTCTGTGGTCTTTGATGGAGTTGAAGACAGATAGTTATGGTTATAGTTTTCTTCAGTTATTATAAAAGATAAGTTACCCTTCTTTTTATTTAGACAGAAAAGAGGAGATGATGGGGAGGTCCTTCTGTGTATGTGATTGTCTTATTGGTTGATAAATAAAGTACTGTTGGCCAATAGGGAAACAAGATAGGTGGGGCTAGGAGTCAAGGAGGATTCTGGGAAATGTAGGAGAAAGCGCAGAGTCATGTGAGCCCAGGAAGACAGGACACTTCCGTTGGTGTCCAATAAGATAAGTCTTATAAAATATATAGATTTATGATAATTAAGACTGAGCTAGCAGATGAGACATTCTAGTCATTGGCCAAGCAGCATTAGTACCTAAAAACAAAACAAAAAAACCCGGCTTTTTTTGTGGGGTGGGGAGGTGCACACCTTTAATCCCGACACTCCAGATGTAGAGGCAGGTGATCTCTGAGTTTGAGGCCAGAATAGTCTACAAAACAAATTACAGGACACCCTGACTCAAAAGAGAGGGAGAGAGGGATCATGCAAGCAGCACTCCTCCATGGGTTCTGAATCAGTTCCTACCCCCAGGTTCCTGCTAGCAAGGTCCTGATGAGCTATAGTCTGTGAGGCAAAATTAACCTTACCCACCAAAGTTGCTTTTGGTAATACTGTTTTATCACAGCAACATAAGCCCCAAGACAATTAAAACAAACCAACAAAACAAAACAAAACAAAAAACCCTTTCCTTTTGAATCCGAGTGTTTGCCTGCAAGTACAAGACATGTGTGCCTGAAGCCCATGAATGGCACAAGAGAGCATCTCAGTTTTTGGAACTGGAGTTACAGATGTTGTGGGCCCCTATGGGTGCTGGGAACCAAACCCTGGCCCTCTTACAGGAGCAGTCAATGCTCTTAAACCACCGAGGCATCTATGCATCCACTCCCAATCTTATCAGATCTCTACATTTTGCTTTCTGTGGCTATGATAAAACACTGACCAAAAGGAACTTGGGGAAGAAAAGGGTTTACTTGGCGTATAGGTAGAGACAGTCCACTAGAGGGAAGGCACACAAGAACTCCAGGCAGGAACATGGAAGAACAGAACCAGAGACAGTAGAGGAGCACTTCTTTCCAGCTCGATTTCTTTGACTCACTCAGCTGCTTTTCTTATACATACACCCAAGCCCACCTGCCTAAAGATACAACTGCCCACCATGAGGTAGGCCCTCCTACACCAAGCAGATAGTAAGAAATTGCCCCTCAGATGTGCCTGAAGGTCAATCCAACTGAGTAACTTCTCAACTAAAAATCCCTCTTCTCAGGTGATTCTACTTTGTGTCAAGCTGACAAAACTTAGCACAAGACTCAAAGAGTTTGGATGTGGTCAGCGGTACAAGTATCCAGGGTTTCTCCCTACACAAGACCAAGGTAGGATAAAATAAACAAAAGGCTACCCTCCCACCCCAACACACTTTCATAGGAACAGGAAGTCGCTGGGATAATCAGGGAGGAAATCACAGAAGAGCAAGCCCACCAGTCTGGGCATGGCCATCCCTACAAGCACTCAAATTAAAAACCAGCGGCTGGGGAGATGGCTCAGTGGGTAAGGTACTTACCCCAACACCAATAAATAACAACATCAGAGCAGACATTAAATGAAAGCGATTAAAAGAACAATGCAGAGAATAAACCAAAGAATTGGTCCTTTGAAAAGGATAACAAGATTGGCAAACCTCTAGCAAAACTAACACAAAGAAAAGACTCTAATAAAATCAGTGATGAGAAGAGGGCTGTTACAACAAACTCTAATGAAATCCAGGTCAAAAACTTATATCCCGCTGGGCATGGTGGCATACGACTTTAATCCCAGCACTTGGGAGGAAGAAGCAGGCAGATAGATCTCTGAGTTCCAGGCCAGCCAGGGCTATACAGAGAAACCCTGCTCAAAAAAACAAACCAAAGCAAAAACAACCTTACATCCCACTAAGCAGGAAACATCCCCCTCAGACAAAACAAACAACCAAACAAACAAAAACAATGGATTAATTTCTAGATGCATGTCTTACTGCCTTAGTAGACACATGAGTAGACATACAATGAGTAGAAGCTCTCTGGGCAGAAAAGGAGAGGATTTATTAGCGTTCACATCCCAGTCAGTTTCTCACAGAGGGAGCAGAGGCAGGAACCAGAAAGGAGTGCTGCTTACTGGCTTATTCCATTGCGCATGGCTTGCTCAGCCTGCTTTCTCACACAGCTCATGCCCACCTGCCCAGGGGTGGCAGTGCCCACACTGTGCTGGGCCATGCCACATCATTCATTAATCTAGAAAATGCCTCACAGACCTCACAGGACAATCTGATGGAGGCAATTCCTCAACGATATTTCCTCTTCCTGGGTAAATTTAGGTTTGGGTCAAGTTGACAAAAATTAACCAGCACATCTACTAATATTAATTATTGTGAAAGTAACATTTCTAAAAGTAATATATAATGAAATCCCCACTAAATTTCCAATGACATTCACCACAGAACTAGAAAAAGTAACCCTAAAATTCATGTGGAAACACAAGGTCACAAGTAGACAAAGCAGTTCTCATCACAAGAACAATACTGGAGACATTACAACACCTATCACAGCCACAGTTCGAAAGATAGCATAGTAACAGAAAAAAACTGACATTTACACCAAAAGATGCCATAAGTAAACCCACACAGCTGTGACTAATTTTTGAATTTACGTATCAAAAACACACACTGGAAAAAGGCAGCTTACTCAATAACAGCACTGGCAAAACCAGTACCAAATCAAATGAGCATTGATTTGCAGAAGAATGAAATTAGATCCTTATCTCTCACCCAGTACAAAACCCAGCTCAAAGTAGAGTAAAGACCTATTGCAAAACCCACAACACTAAAACTGATGGGGACAGACACCCCAGATATAGGTGTAGGCAAGAACTTTCTGACTAGAGCACCAACCACACAGGGAAAAGCCCCAAGAATGGGCAAAGAAACCGTCTATAGAGGGAGCACAGCCTACAAACTGGGAGAAAACCCCTAGCAAATCATTCTTCAGACAGGGGCTAATATCTAGAAGAACTCCAGAATTAAACACCAAAAGAATAAGCTGTCAAACAAGAAATGGGATAATGAACTGAACACTCCATTTTCAAGAGAAAACAAGTAGTCAGTAACTTCCAAGAATGATAAGTAACCTTCATCCTCAAGGAAATGCAAATTAAAACTACTGTGCAACTACATTTCACCCTAGTCAGAATGACTACTGTCAAGAAAATAAGCAACAGCAAATGCTGGCGAGGATGTAAGGAGATCCAGAACCCTTACTCTGCTGTTTGTGGGAGTGAAACCTGGCATAGCAACAGGGAAACCAATGTGGAAGATCCCAATGAGGGAGGGAGGGAGAGAGGGAGGAGGGAGGGAGGAAAGGGGGGAGAGAAGGAGGGATGGACTAGAACTACCACACTACCCTTCTGCTAGACATCTGGGCATGAACCCAAAGGACTCTTCCTCTCACCACAGGGACGCTTCCATTCACATTTACAGCAGCAAGGGAGCAGCAACCTGTGTGTCCACAGAAGAACACACCCTGAAAATGCAGACGGATACATTGCAATTCTGCTCAGCCATAAGGAAAAAAAGAATTCATAGGAAAATGGATACAAGTAGAAAACAAGCTATGTAAGGTAACTCAGGTTCAGACAGACAAACACCACGTGTACTGCCTCACACGGGAATCTTGGCTTCCAGTTTTTGCATGTGTCATGAAACTAGAAAAGGATCCACAGAGGGGCAGAAAGGGTCTTTAAAGAAAGGAGCTTCGGAGGGCACCAGGACGTAGTGACAAGGCAGGAGTGGAGGGAGCGAGGAGTGATGTTAACTGAACATGTATGAAATGGGATAAGGAACATTATTCTGCATGCTAGTTTTTAAATTAGTGAATTAAAAATTTTACAATGAACATTGAGGAGACTACATGCTCAATCTCAGGCTCAAAACCCTACCCACTGCCAATAAAACAAGCTCAAACCAATTAAACAAAACCAATGGCACTGAAGAGTCTCGCTAAAACTAAAACAGAATTATTCGGTATCACCAAAACACGAAACAATCAATGAACTCTGGCTCAAATGGTTTACCTCAGTCTAGGGTAATTTCCTCACCTTCACTTATACAAGTGTGGCCTCTCCTTTCATATAACAATTTTCCCACTCAGATTCATGAAAGCAGCCCTCTTACACAGATTACTTCAAAAAACAAAACAAAAACCACACAATGAAACATGTGAACCATTTAATCACCCAAACTTTTGAGCATAAAATCTACCACATACCATGTATATCTCCTTCTGGAAGACATACAGCAGTAGACATATAGGGGGACTCCCCTCCACTAACTGAGACACACTGTAACTGGACGCGCAGTTCAAACAGTAAAAGGGATGGCGCATGACACACCACCTGGCTTATGCTTAGCTGGGTTCCTTTATATCTGGTGCTGCACCAAGGCGTCGCTGCTCTCCTTCAAAGCAATATTCGAAACCACCGTATTGGACTGGGAATGACTTCCATAACATCGGAGCTTACCCCTCTTACCTTTAACCTGCTTTTTGTTTGCTTTTTCTTATCCTAGCACGAGTGTATCCCTATGCCTTTCCTCATTCCAACATCTTGAACTCATCCCCTAGAAGTTCAAGCTCTCCCTACTACTTGCTGTTTTTTCCACTCATTCTCCAGCCTCTCCCTTAAACAACAAACACGCTTTCACATTTCTGATCACTTATAAACGCTGACTGCTTGGAAGAGGTGATTATTTGTTGTAGAGGGACGTCGCTACGTTTCTCAGAAAGATCTTGAACTCCTAGGCTTCAACTTTTTGAGTAGCTGGGACAACAGGCACATGCCACTGAACCCAGTTATTCCCAAACATTGGACCTACTATGTGCCGTACACAGCTCTATATTGTAGGGTCACACACATGATCTCTGCCCTTACCAAACTTACATATCGTGGTGGGCAACTCTGACAATAAGCAACAAACATCTGCAATGATGGTTTTTGACAGACTGAACACTGAAGCAAGTAAAACCTGGTGATTCCACTGAGGTAACTCAGCTGATCTGCTGACAGGGGTCTTTTGAGCTCTTCACTGGGAGGGTGATGTCACACAAAACTGAACCAACTACTTGATAGTCTGATGCAGAGTAAGTTAAGATAGAGTAAACAAAACTCACAGAGCTCGGGCAAGGCAGCTTTGCACTCAATGAGATAAGGGTGACTGGAAAGGATAGAGCACTAAGCAGGGTCTGGAGCTTAGGAGACCCTGCGAAAGGCATCTGAACTGTATTCTACTCCAGTAGGAAGCCATCAGAGGATCTTAAGAGAGTAACAGGAAGTCATCAGTTTTAAACTTCAAACATGCAACAAGTCCTTTGCCCAACACAGCAAGTGCTGCCACAGCTAGACAACACTGTCATGTTAGCTTCTTTTTCTTTTTCTGGTGAGAGAGGATCTCCCTCTCACTCTGTAGCCCTAGCTGGTCTAGAACTATACTGACCAGACCTTGATCTCAGAGATGGGCCTGCTTCTGCCTCTGGATTGCTAGCTGTCATGTCTTATCTAACCTCTTAAAGTAAGAAGAATTTAAGGGAAAGATGGCTCTGCAAGTTAAGAACATCTGGTGCAAAAATCAAGGGGACCAGAGAGTTTGAATTCCAGCAACAGCTAGGATCCCAGAAAAGGCCTGTAACTACATCTCCAAGGGATCCCATACCTTATCCTGGCATCCATGTACACAATGTATACAAATACCTAAATAAGCAACTTTAAAAAAATGTCTCAACATCTGAATTTAATGTCTTATCAAATATACACTGGCTTTAAACCAAACTGAAAATCAGAGAGCAGAGTGAGCCTCTGACATCGAGGTCTTCGATTGTAACCTCAGCACTCAGGAGGAGCAGGGATCCAAGGTCACCCTTCACAGCAGACTTCTCTGTCAGCCTGGGCTACAAGAGACTTTCTAAAAAACAAAACGACCACAAACTTGATTTAAAAAAAAAATCACAGGGTTGATCCGTTTTGTATTAAATCAAGATAAGTTGAGAAAACACAAATACGATTTTACTTTATCCTGCCCTAGATTTTGAACCAAACTCAAACTTACCTCGACAAGCATCTTCAAAATCCTGGGTGATGTCCACCCAACTTGTGTTACTTTTTTCCATTTTCTCAGGGACACCGAGCTCCCATGCCGAGTCGTCGTCTACGGCGGTTTTCATAACCATCGTGCCTGCGAAGGGGACACTGGCGTGAGACTGAGGACGGACAGGGTTTCGGCAGGGCAGCGTCTTCAGGACTACCCAAGCTCTGGGCGGAAGACTCCACTCCTCCACCCCGGAGGCTCGACCCCGCCGAGTCGGCGGGATGGAAATGCACAAGACTGACGAGCTTTGTGCAACCGGAGCTCACGTTCGCAGCCGCCAGGACTCCCGGCTTCTTCTAACCGGCTCCCCGCGGCTCTCAACGCTCGCCCGCTCGCCCGCTCCCCGCAGCGGGGCGAGCGTCCCTCGTCCCCACAGACCCCGGCCCGGGGGAGCGCGGCCGAGGCGGGACGTGTCTACGCGGCCCTCGTCGCCCGGGGGAGCGGCGGCGGGGAACCGGCCTGGGCCGGCGCATCCCGAGGCCCGCCACACGCGAGTTCCGGGGTCCGGCCGGCCACACACGGGGCCGCCCCGGGTCCTTCGCCCACGGCCACCCGCGCCCCACGCACCGTCCGCGCCACGGAGACGCCGCCAGAGCCAGAGCCAGCGCCAGAGCCGCCGCCCCCTCCCCGCCGGCAGCGTGCGCGCATGCGTACGCCCCGGGCCCGCGGCCCCGCCCCCTTACGCTCGGGACTCCGCGCTCCGGCCACGCCCCTCGCTCCCTCCGCTAGACCACCATCCCCGGAGAGAGACGGGCGTCCTCTCCTCTCACGGGAGACCGGAAGCCGCTCTCCATTTCCTTCCCCTCCGGTAGAGTCCTGGCCGGGGAGGGGACCCGGAGAGGGGCGGAGCCTGAGGGCTCCGTAGCCCGCCTCACCCAGCGCAGCTTCCCGGAAGACTCTGAAAGGTGACTCCGGGGTGAAGGGGAGAGGGGCGGGGCTTCCGGTGGGGAGCGAGCCGCCATGCTGCTCTTTGGTGGTGGAGCCAACCGACCGGATGTGCGTCTTCTAATGGTGCGGGGACGTCGTGAGGGACAGGGAAGCAGCCTCGCCGTCGAGCTAGCGGTTGTTCTTCAGACTCAGACGTCTTTCAGTGTTTCTCCTGAAGTCAGACCTCAATCAAGTAGATTTCCTGTGGGTGCTGGTGGAGCTGGGGGAAGAACCCGGGTCCTTGGTTAATTAAGGAAAGAAACAAAAAAGGAAGGACGTGGGGCTGGAGAGGTGGCTCAGTGGTTAAGAACGCTCTTCCAGAGGTCTTGAGTTCAATTCCCAGCACCCACGTGGCGGCCCACAACTGAAGATCTGACAGGCTTACACAGACAGATGCAGGCAGAACTCCAAAAGCCCAGAAAATAAGAATAAATAAATTAGAAAGGGACGTGTCTGCCCCTAGGTGTGGTGGAGGAGGAGGTTTGCTGTAGGTGTGAGGGACAGCGCAGCCAGAGGCGGAGACATCTGGGAGAGTCCAGAGTGAGCTCGACCCTACCTGGGGGGCCCTGGGAGGGGAGGGAAGGGGGAAGATGAGGAGGGTGAAGGATAAAAAGGACCTGTAATCAGGATGGCTGCTGGGTTACAGACAAGAGCAGCCCTTGGGCTGGAGAAGTTTAGGGTAAGGGTAACGGTATACCAGCCAGGAGGACCCTGAAACCGGGAGAGACTGAGGGATGCTGGGAGGGAGAGCCTGTCAGTAGCACCCCAGCCATTTGTCCTGGGTGTGAGACCTGACACAGAATAGGAGAGTATTCCTCAGTCAGTCATCGAGCTACATCTTCAGGCTTCATGTTGAGTACTTAAATTGTTTCTGTTTCTCGAGCTAGAGTTTCTTTGTGTAGCTTTGCAGCCTATCCTGGCACTTGCTCTGTAGACCCAACTGACCTCCAACTCACAGAGATCCACCTGCCTCTGCCCCAAGTGCTGGGATTAAAATGTATTTTCTACTTTTTCTTCAACCATTCCCTCTACCCTTGTTTTTTTTTTTTTTTTTTTTTTTTTTTTTTTTTTTTTTTATGGAGAGACTGGTAAGTTTCCACTCCTCCATGTTGAACACTTTTGCGATCATAGTGTCTGAACACACTGGATCCCAATGTCCCTTCTTATGTATTGTGAATGGGCCACACAGCCTCCCTCATGCTGGCCAAGTGGTCTATCACTCACTTGCATCTCCAGCTCCCTTTAGTTTCAGACAGGGTCTTCTGATGTAGGCCAGACTGGCCCAGAACTTGTAAGTCTCCTGCCTCACAGGCCTATACCACCAAGTCCAGCAAGTGGCAGACTATGTCACTTGCAGGGTTGTTAGAATCAGAGTTTGGTAAACTGCAAAATTACATAACACATCACTCTTTCCAGTGTTTGGATATCTTCATTGTTAAGTGCTTCTTGTCTATGCTACTTGGCTCAACACAACAGGGGGATTAGTACTTTATTATGTGGCTGGCTGTGTAGCTGGCCTCTGGTGTCCTCTCCTTTTCTTGTCCCTTGCTCTTCTTTCCTTTTTCTTTTTCTGGCCTAGATTTGTCCTCCCGAGCCCAGATTTCTCCACCCATTTATTGTTTCCATGCCAGCCTCAACTACCCTCTCTCTTCTGTCCACTTATTGGATGTTTAGCTCTTTATTAGACCAAGCAGATGTTTTAGACAGGCAAAGTAGCACAACTTCATAGAGGTAAACAAATGCAAGTTAAAAGAATTCAACACACCTTTGCATCACTAAACAAATATTCCACAGCGTAAACAAATGTATCATACCTTAAACTAATATTCCTCAACAATGGGAAACCAAGATTCGCCGATGTTTGTTAGCTCCCAGACCCTCCTGTAGCCTCTTTCTGTCACAGCTGCTTCCTGTAACGAGCTGACAGGCCATACCCAGCAGCAACCTTTCTCCACTTACAGCTGTGCCAAGACCACCACCACCACCACCACCACCACCACCACCCCTTGTGGAAATGGGCTTTTCCAGATAGCAATGTCCTAAACAGATAGACTATAGCTGGCAGGACTCTTAGGGGACATACTAATTAGGCCCATTGCTCTTCTAGACATCCCTTGTCTAGAAATGTGATGTGAAAGAATTGGAGATGTGAAAGCCATAGACCTTTTCTACCTTCAGATCTGACTAGTTTTTTAGACTGGAAAGTTTAATTGGAGGAGAACCAACACATACAGGTCCAGGAGTAGCCCTGTTTGTGTCTCAGAAATGGAGCTATCAAAAGCAAGCGTGTGTCTACTAAACTGGAGTGGCTTCAACTGGAGACAAATTTTGTCTTTGAATTTACACAGGTTGGAAACTAATCTTTTAAAACTTCCTTGTCCTTTACATGAGCAAGGCAGGTGTGTACGCCTAAGAACCTTGAAATCATTTACTTTAAAATAAATATTTCACTGAGAGTAAATAGTAGTTTCTCCGTTCAGTGCACAGTGTAAATTTTAGCATCTGTGACAAACTGTATTGTTATAACCTCTCTCTCTCTCTCTCTCTCTCTCTCTCTCTCTCTCTCTCTCTCTCTCTCTCTCCCTCCTCCTCCCTCCCCTCCCTCCCTCCCTCCCTCCCCCCCCTCTCTAGCCAGACTTTCTTTGTACTACCAGCTTCCAAATAATGACAGGGAGAGTTTTATTAAGTATAAAAGTTTGACCTTAGCTTAGGCTTGTTCCCAACTAGCTCTTAAAACTTAAATTAACCCATTCATATTAATCTACGTTCTGCCACATGACTCATTACCTCTCCTCAGTACATTATGTTTGTTCACTTTCCTCCACACCTGGCCGGCAAATCCCATCTCTCAGATTCTTTCCCTGAGTTCCTCTCTATCCCCAGAAGTTCCGACTATCTTCTCCTGCCAGCTATTTGCCATCCATCTCCTTATTAAACCAATCAGAAGGTGCCTTAGGCAGGTGAGGTAAAACAGAGACTTTCACACAGTGTGATCAAATATTCTGAGACATCTCTCTGCAGGTGGAGCCCAGTAGTAGAGCATTTTTCTGAGCATGCCCAAGGTCCTGACTTCAATTCTAAGTTTCAAAACAAAAACCCCCAAAACTCCCCACTTTTCTCTAGGAAGGAAGGAAGGAAAAAAAACAATAGTTAAGAAATAAACAAGACTGGGCATTGTGGCACCTGCCTTTAATCCTGGCAATCTGGAGGTAGAGGATGTAGCAGGATCTGTAAGTTTGAGGCCAGCCTGGTTTACATGGTGAGCTCTAGGCTTGCCATCGACACATGAGACCCTGTTAGGAAAAATAAAAAAGTAAAATCTTATTACTGTCAAAGTACTTAGCTAGTGGGTTCTCATGTACAAAGGTAGGACAATGCCTAATCCTTAGTTGACTCATTTGTTCTAACCTTTCTTCATTAAGTCTGTTGTTGAATAGCAAAAGATACAGAATATTGAGGTTTTTGTCTTACAATTTGCTCAAGTTAGGTCTTAATTAGAAAGGTACTTGGGCATCTTTCTTTCTCCCACAGGCTCCTGAAAGGAAAGACAGACTGCTTCCCCAAACATCCTATCTGTGGAGCCAGGGCTCTCCAAATGCTAGCTGCACCTAGTCTCTGACTGGAATCAAGAACAGTGTGCTGTTGTTGGGGATGGGAGGACTGTGTCCAAGTGTACAGTGAGGGGGGAAACCACATGCCTTTGGGTGCATTCTTAGATCGTGTCGATCTTGTTTATATTCAGAGTCAGAAAATTTTTGGAACTAAAAGGCATGATTCAAAACTCCATAAAGCACATTTACTCATGAATACCCAGTGAACCCCAGAAATATAGTCTAAGTCAACTTTAGTAATTCTCTTTGCCTCCCAAAGTGGAACAGTGGGAAAAATCCCTCAGTGGAGTTCACCAGCCCTGAAGTCTGCTCTAGTTCAGTTTGATTTGGTAAAATAATGATTTTTCATCCTACCAGGGTTGTTGCTCTGTGTGGTATAGAGCATCCCAGTGCCTACAGACCCCTGGGAATGCCCACTGCCATAGCTTCACATCAGAATTATATCACAGAACACTGTCACCTCCATCTCTTAGACCAGTACCCTGGGAGCCTCAGATGGGCTTCATGATGGTGTGTTAGCATATGGGAGACTCCTATGCTAAATCTCTGAAAGCTTTTAGTAATATTTGGAATCACAGTTGGAGTTCTCAAAATGGAGCACATGCCAATGTAGTACTTTTACTATTAACCTTTAATTTATTTTTGAAACAGTCTTGTGTAGACTAGGTTGGCCTGGAATTGCTATGTAGCCCTTGATCACAGCAACCCTCTCCATCCCTCTCCACCCCTCTCCATCTTCCTAGTTCTAAGAGTTTAGGTATGCACCTCCACAGCATGAATGATGATTTGTGCTGGGGATTGAATTCAGGCTTAATGCATGCTAGGCAAACACTACTAACTACAGTCTCAGCTCCCCCTGCCCCTCTGACAGGATAGGCAATGTAGACAAGGCAGTATTGAGCTGCCGATCCAACTGTCCCTGAGTGCTGGGATTGTCAGTGTACCACCAACCCAGCATGATCTCTTCTTTTCAAAGTAGTGTCCAGGGCTGTGAATATGACGTCCGTGGTAAATCACCTGTGTAACACGCTTGAGTCCCCAGGTTTAGTTCCCATCACTGGGAATGTCCACCAGTCCTAACCCTGTCAGTACACAAAGATGTGGATTACACTTGTTGTAAAATAAGTCTGCAGACATGCCTGTTCCCACCCTGCCCCAACACAGATAGAGAGACGTTAGCGCTGCTGTGATGCATGTGAGGTGTGTGCACTTCGTCAGGACTTCTAGAAGCTTCTCAAGCCAGCTCTATGGACACATTGGATGCATGTGAACGGGCTACGCAGGCAGACTTCTTACAGTTTAAAACTGCCAGATTGGCAGTGGTGGCACATGCCTTTAAACCTAGCACTTGGGAGGCAGAGGCAGGTGGATCTCTGTGAGTTCTGGGCCAGCCTGGTCTACAGAGTGAGTTTCAGGACAACCAAGGCTACACAGAGAAACCCTGCCTTGAAACTAACTAACTAACTAAATAAATAAATAAATAAATGCATATAAGTATTTATCTTTTAACAATTAAAATGTTAGTGTTGTGTGTTTTATTGCAGTAACATTCCAGTTCTTGTATGTTATTCTGAGGTCTTTGCTCCCATTGAAAGTCAAAGAGAACTGAGCTCCCCCCTTTTTTTTATTATTTAAGACCTTTATTAACAGGTGCTTGCAGTGGGAAAAAAGTCAAGTTGTGAACTTTTATTACAAATTAAAAATGAAGTTCTTAAAAAAATCTCAATTTGACCAGATATGAAACATAAAAAAAGGTGTATTGAGAAAAACCTTTACAAATAAAAAAAAAGAAAAAAAAAGTTTGTCCTTACCAAAAAGAGACATCTTAAAAATAACAAAAACATCCTGCTGCATAGAAAATGCAGATAGTTCTAGTGTATCTGGTCAGAGCTCCCAAGGAGTTCCAAGAAACCACATGAGGGAGCAGAAGCTAGAGGCACTGCTGGCCCCGAGGCCACATCTCACAGGGACCTCAACGACCAGTTGAGCCCCAAGGCTCAGCTTCCCTTCAGTGACTTGATGTGTTGCCAAAGAGCACATGCCACCAACCACCAAAGGGAGAACAAAGCAACAGCAGAGGCTGTTTAAAACCTCCTTTCTTCCCATTCAGCCTGAGCAGAGACTATTCTCAACTTTCTGTACAACTCCGCATCTCTCCTTAATGCCAGACGGATACTGGGATTGTGCGTGCTGCCAGCCCAGAATTCATTTCTAAAGTGATTTTATATTGTTGCAGGGTGCCAGCCAGCATAAATACATATCCGCATGCACATATAAAACATTTTCCTATTTTTGCCTTTTATGTTAATTTGCAGAGACTTTGGCCTGGGATCAATCTCGAGAGTTCTGATTTAGCTTGGAGGTTGGAGGGATTACATGTTTTTCAGCACAGGAGATGAGGGAGTGAGAGAAGATAGTTTTGAAGGAGAATTTTAGTAAAAATTAAAAATTAGGAGCCAGAGAGATGGCTTGGAGGTTAAAAGCATACTGGTTTTGGAGAGGACTGAGTTCGGTTCTCTTGTTGAGCAGTTGGTTCACCACTGCTTATAACTCCATCTCCAGGGGATCTGATGCCCTCTTCTGTCCTCTGTGGTCGCTGAGGGCACCTTCACACACAGGTACAATCTACACACACACACACTTAAAAATAATAAAATCTTCTAAATATAAAAATTAGTTATATATTAGTTATTAGTCAAGGTTCTCCAGAGAAAGAAAACTGATAGAATGAACCTGTTTGTCTGTCTATCCATTTATCCATCCATTTATCCATTCACCCATCCATCCATCCATCTATCCATCCATAAAAATGCGATTTATTAGAGTGAATAAATAAATAAATAAATGAATAAATAAATAAGTGGTCCAGCTAGTCTAACAATGGCTGCCTCCCAATGGAGGTTCCAGAATCTGGTAGTGTTCAGTTCATGAGGCTGGATGTTCAGCTGGTCCTCAGTATATACCAGAGTCCTGGAGAAGTTGGCTCTAATGCCAGTGAAGGAGTAGACTTGCTAGTGAGAACCAGAGCCCAGAGCAAGCAGCCAAAGAGCCAATGCCTCCTCCTTCCCTGCCCTTTATACAGGCTGCCAGCAAAAGGTGTGGCCCAAAAGATGGATCTTCCCACCTGAAAGTATCTGTATTAAAGATTTATCTTCCAACCTCAAAGATCTACCTCCCACTTCAAATGATTTAACCAAGAAAAAAAAATCCCTCACAGGCGTGCCAAACCATTTGGACTTCAGGTAACTATAAATGTAGTTGACAAACCAAGAATAGCCATCACAAAAATCTATTTAAAGTTTGGCTTTGAGGATGGTGTCTCTGACCAAATTGTGCACAGGTGAGTGGACAGGGTGTCTGTTGTGGCTCTAAGTGTCACAATGATTTTAAGTCAAATCTGAGGTCATGTAGTCAATGATTTGAAAATTCAATGTACTATAGGTTTTTCCTCTAGTTTGAAATTTGTAGTGTGTGTGTGTGTGTGTTCTTCATTTTGTTCTTCATACAGTTCTTCATTTTGTAGTGACCCCTGTCTTAGTTTGGGTTTCTGTTGCTGTGAAAAGACGCTATAACCATGGCAACTCTTATAAAGGAAAACATTTAATTGAGGATGGCTTACAGTTTCAGAGGTTTAGTCCATTATCATCACTAATATGGGTGGGGCATGGCATTGTATAGACATGATGCTGAAGAAGGAGAGTTCTGTATCTTGACCCATAGGCAGCAGAGGGAGAGACTGTAACACACTGGGCACACTGCTCATATCTTGAGCATATGAGACCCCATAGCCTGTCCCCACAGTGACACACTTCCTGCAGCAAGGCCACACCTCCTAATAGTGCCACCCCCTATGGGCCAAACATTCAAACATATGAGTATATGGGGGCCATAGCTATTCAAACCACCACAACCCCAACCATAAAATTATTTTATTGCTACTTCTTAACTACAATTTTGTTACTGTCCATGAATCATAATCTTATGAATCTGATACACAGCATATCTGATAACACCACCGATAGACTGAGACCAGTGGCTCTAGAAGGATCGGCTCACATGGGTTCCAAAGACCAAATAACAAGTCCTCGGGGGGCAAGCACTTTACTAGCTGAGCTAGTATCCCAGTTTGTCTTCCTGATCGTGTAACCAGCAAGTGGCTGAACTTGGATTGTACTTGGATACGTGACTACAGGTCAGTTTGATATTCAGGGATTTGAATGAGTAATGCCCTCATGGACCAACATACTTGAACACTGGGTCCTTGGTTGGCAGTTCTCTTGGGGCTGGTCGTGGAAACTTTAGCAGGTGGAGCCTTGATGGAGGAAGTGTGTCACTTTGATAATTGCTAGCCTGGCCCTACTTCCAGTTTGCTCTCTCCATGTTTGTCACTGAAACTTTGATTTCTAGGCTTCCTGCTCCAGCTGCCATGCCTGTTGCCACTGCTAGGTCTTCCTTTATGGACTGAGTTTCTCTCCGGAACCATAAACCAAACAAAAGTTTTCCTTCTATAGATTGCTATTGGCATTTTACCACAGCAATAAAAAGTAAGTGATGTAGGACATTACTTAGAAATTGATTTTTTTATCTTGGGCTTGAGTGATGGGTAGGTTAAATAGACGCCGAGGTTTAAGCTGCCCCGTGAATTCATTTTCCTTAAAATGGGAACCACACATTTGTTGTTGTTGTTATCTGTTATACCACCTATTTGTTGGGGAATATTTCTTTACACTGTGTGAAAAGAAATGTGTCACTGTGATTAGTTTAATAAAGGGCTGAATGGCCAATGGCTAGGCAGGAGATAATAGGAGGGACTTCTGTGGAGAGAGATCTCTGGGAAGAAAAGAGGAGGAAGAGATTGTGTGAGGGAGACATGGTGGCTGGTGGGACAAGGTGGCAGAGGTTACTTGGAAAGCTTTATTTGGGGAAGCAAAGGCAGTGGGGAAGGGAAGGGAGAGAGAAAGAAAGAGACAGAGAGAGACAGCAAAACAGTGGCCTGCCTCCTCAGAGAAATGACAGAAAGAGAGAACAGAAGTGGGCAGAGTTTGCCTCTTAAAGGGACCCTCGCGCATGTGCACAGAGCCAGGACACTGCTTGCCTGCACAGAGGCGGCACAATTTGCCAGGTCTCAAGGGGTGGGGCCAGGCTTGCCCGGATTACAGCAGAGATGTCCGTGAGGCTCTGAAGAAGTCAGACATTCGGTATGGAGTGAGGAAACCCAGCCATGTGGCTGAATGCAGATTAATAAAAATGGGCTAATTTGAGTTATAAGAGCTAGTTGAGAAAAAGCCTAAGCTAAGTCCAAGCTTTCATAATTAATTAGTCTTTGTGTCATGATTTCCAGGCTGGTAATCCCACAAAAGAAAGTCTGACTACATCTACTGAAATGTATGTTTCTGTCTTCTTGTTGAGACAGTCTCCATCAGTAGGTAAGGCAGGCTAGCGTCAAACTTGTGCCAAGGCTCTTGCCTTAGCCTGTCAAGTACTGGGGTCACAAGCATTTGCCCCCAAGCCTGACAGTTTCAGATTACTTTCAACAATTTAGTCAAATCATATAACTGCTCTAAATTTGAAAATTAAATATTGAGATATTTCACTCTTCTTTCCATGTAGTTAGAATTTCATACCCTAAGTTGATAGGGCCAACTGACTTGCCAGTAATTTATGTTAGTGTTAAAAATGAGGCAATATAACTAACTTGTCAAATATATGTTAAAAAGGCTGAATTCGAAACATTTTTTTCTGTCTACAATATTACCATATTCCTTTCTTCCCAAAATAAAAAGCACAGTTTGGGATTCATAAGCTTAATTTTTTCGAAGTTTTGTTGGTATTAGAAGGAGTAAGTCTTATTTTTAACATAGAATTCCTCAGAGTTATTATTATTATTTAGACTAAGAGTCTAAATCTCAGTAAATGGTCAGCGTACAATACACCCTTGAACCCTTTAACAGTCACTAACTCAGCAAGTATGCTCATTTGCATTTCTTCAAGAACCAGGGAATAATTTTGCAGGCAGACTACCAAATAGTCTGATAAGCCTGTTTGACATCTTTATTTGGCAAAAGCAAAGGTCTCATGACACAAGTGGATAATTGATTCTTATTTGTAATACAAAATGATCTTTTCTAAGTAGAAAACCACTCTAGCCAGGTGGTGGCTGCACACGCCTTTGATCCCAGAACTCAGGAGGCAGAGGCAGGCGGATCTCTGTGAGTTCGAGGCCAGCCTGGGCTATAAGACCTAGTTCCAGGACAACCTCCATAGCCACAGAGAAACCCTGTCTCAGAAAAAAACAAAAAGAAAAGAAAAAGAAAACCACTCTAAACCCGAGTTCTCTTGAGTATCCTTAGTGTGTTTGAAAGTATCCATGCAAGTTAACACTTCCATAGAACCCGCTGTTCCACTTTTGTCGTGTTGAAGAGCTTTTCCTCTACAGTGTTGCTGATATAAAGAATGAGGAGTGATAGCTCCGTTTCTTTTCTTCTGAAAACTTTTTAAGACATCTAATTTTAGACCTGCATAATCCTTGGTAGTGTCTAGACGTCAAAATAAGTGTGCCGTTGAATTCAAGACTGCAGCTTCATCCACTTACTCACCAGGGATGTGGACCATCCTGCCTGGCTCATATTCCTATACCGTGGTTGCCATCCCAGAGGCACGAACTCCACTCAGTGAGGGAAATAGCCCATCAGAATCGGCCCTTCAAGGAGACTGCCCTGTGGTCCGGGGTTCATGAGTCTAAATACGAGTAGTCAGAGTCTCCCAGGGGCGAAGTGTGGGGCTTTTGCAGGGAGGAGTTGATGCAGAGGCCATGGAGGATTGACTGCTTCCTGCCTTACTCAGCTTTCTTACTGTACCCAGGACCACCCAGGACCCCACCCACAGTGGGCTTCGATTTCTCACATCAATCATTAATTAAGAAAATGCCCTACAGCCTTACCACAGTCTGATCTTATGGAGGCATTTTCTCAGTTGAGACTCTTTCTAATCAGATGACTTTAGCTTGTGTTGAGTTGACATATACTAGCCAGCACAGGGGACCTGAGGGCCGTTGCACTGTGACTAGAACAGAAGCTATCACAGGGGACCTCAGGGATGTTTCATTGTGGCTGGAGCAGGAGCCAGCACAGTGACCTCAGGGATGTTTCATTGTGGCTGGAGCAGGGTGCTGAACAACCAGAGAGAAATTAAACCAGCTCATGTCAGTTGCACATGGACTTGGAAACAACAATAAGCAGTTTTAATAGTGGACGTCATTTCTCTCATCACTTACGGATCTGATGCTTAGGGGATGGTTTTGCAGCTCTCAAATGTAAAGCTTGTGACGCCCCAGCTTGACCTCTCAGGGAGGAAAGCGTGAATGAGGAACAAGCTTTAGACTGCGTAGTTACATTTTAGGAGGATGGAAAAGGCCTTCTGACCATGTGCCGCTTTAGTGGTTCCATAAACTTGAAGACAAGGGTGTGGTCACGCCAAAGCGTAGACCTTTCACTGTGACACTTGCCCTCTTGGTGGCAGCACCCCCTGTTATGGGGAAATGGCACACTTGGTCAGTGGTGTGTCTGGATGTCTCATGGGAACAAATCTCATTTTGCCCACAGAGCAAGCATGCCCATTCTTCCAGACTGAGATCTTACAGAGAAAACGTCTCACCTGAATTCCACCCAGAACAATTCTCAACCTAGAAAATGGTCTCCTAAACGACTGTAATTATGAGCATCTTCCAGACGCGGCAGAGACCGCTAGCTACTCACAGGTAGTGCATGCCACCTCCGCCCGCAGCACAGTGCGACAACGCCCAACCTTTCTCCAGGTGAGATGTGACAATGTGACTGATTTTAGCTGATGATGTGGTAATGGAAGCTCTGGTGCATCTCAGACACCGTGACCACCACTACTCTTATAAAGGAAAACATTTAACGGGGCTGGCTCACAGTTCAGAGATTTAGCCCATTGCCATGATGGTAAGAAGTATGGTGGCTCTCAGGAAGACATGGTGCTGGAGAGGTAGCTGAGAGTTCTACATCCGGATCAGCAGGCAGCAGGAAGAAAGTGCCACACTGGGCCTGGCTTAAGCATCTGAGACCTCAAAGCCCACCCCCAGTGATGCACTTCCTGCAACAATGCCACACCTATTCCAACAAGGCCACACCTCCTAGCAGTGCCACTCCCTGAGCCTATGGAGGCCATTTCCATTCAAAACACCACAGTCATGGACTGACACTCTAAAACTGTAAGCAAGTCCCCCATTAGATGCCATCTTTTATAAATTGCCTTGGTCATGGTGTCTCTTGATAGCAACAAATCAGGAACTAAGGCAAAAGTGTGTGCCAAGTGGCCCCTTTCCACTTCTGCCAACAGGTTGCTACAGGGAGACTCTAAACTAGAGGTAGAGTGGAAGAGCCTGGGTTCCAGAGTTACCTGGTGGGCAACATCTGCACCCCACTGATCTGCACAGCTGCAGGGTATGAAGTTGCCTTCTGCTGTCAGCACCTCTGCATGTCCCAGGCGTCCCCATCTCAGCAGCTGTAGCCTACTCTAAAATGACATCTGATAAACTATTGTTCTGGAGAGAGTGATAAAATGAATGTTTCTGAATTTTCACCTGCAAAAATAATGGCAATAAAAACAGTCAGTCATTAGATGTAAGATCAGGGAATAAAGTAAGAAATTAAATTTCTAACTTGTGCAGATGTTTTGTTCTATGGCAGTCTTACTGTGCTGCCCCCTCTGCCTCAGCTCCCCAAATAATTGGACTCTAGGTGAATGCTACCATGTCTAGTCAAAATGTTTATTTTTTAAGAAGATTGGAAAACTTATCTTTTTATATTTCGTACGCTCTCAGTTTTTTATTGTATAAAAATGGTTTCCAGATACTGAAAAAGAACACTGTAGGTTTGTGTGGGTTTGATTATTGTTGTCTTAGTGCGGGGTGTTTGATGTGAAGCCACAGCTATGCCAATCACACTTCCTACCACCGAGCTGCTCTGACCAGCCTCGTGAAGAATGATTTTTATAAGAAAGAGGAGAGCTAGCCAGGCATGGTGCATGCCTTCAATCCCAGCACCCAGGAGGCAGAGGCAGACAGACCCAAGTTTGAGGCCTGCCTGGTCTGTAGGGTGAGTTGACACAGAGAGACCCTGTCTTGAAAAACCAAAGGGAGAAAAAAGATAGAAAGGAAAGGCCATTCATTTGTCCATTGTGAGTTACAGCATAGGGCCCTACCTCTTAGCTTCTTCTTATATGATTATACTAACATATTAATTCAATCATGTGCACCCTTTTGTCTGATTCCTTCTCCTCCAACTAGTCCCCTTTCTACTACTTCTTGTGTGTGTGTGCGCGCGCGCACGCGTGTGAGTGCACATGTGCGTGTGTGTTCCAATTAATTTAGTTTAGGTTGCCTACAGGAGCATGAGTAAGGCATCATTTCCAGGAGCATGGATGCCTTACCAGTGCCTACAGGACTGAAGAAAATACCTGCCCCTCTCCTAGCAATAGATCTTCCCTCTTCCTGGCAGGTCCAGTCTTGTGTAAGCCATGTGGAGGTAGTCACAGCTGCTATAAACTCAAGGGTGCAATGGCCATGCTACATATGGAATACAGCATTCCACAGCACTACACCGCACCCTACAGCTCTTATTCTCCTTACGTCTTGTATAATGTTCCCTGAACCTTGGAACGAGTGGTGTAGATGCCCCATTTACAGACAAGCGCTGGGGAGCCGGTTATTCTCACCATGTTGACAAGTTACGAGACTCCATCCTTATCATTATCCACAAGCTTTTCTGATTGAAGCCGATGACAGTGCAGACGTAAACATAATCACACTATATCCATTTAGCACAATCACAATGGTAGCTTCCCTACTAGGGCCTATGGCATCCAAGCCACAGGTTCCTAACCGGATTTACAGTACCAGATGTGAGTTATCCAGTGAAGACTAAGCCTAAAACCCAACCAGAAGGTAGTGGTTATTCCCATAACATATGTGACATCATTGCTCCAGTGTCGTATCATGTACCTATTTGGTCGGTAGTGTAGTATATGCTGGGATCATAGCTGAGTGACATTGTTGATGACCACCCCATCCCTCTCCCCTGCCCCTGCCAGCAACCTGCATTCACACAGGTTGGCACTATGAGGGTAGACATCAGGGTCAGTTTTCTTCTGTTCTAATATTAAAGAAACAGGATTCACGCACGTCTTATTTGCTTTTATTGTTGTTGTAACCATGAAACTCTAACCAGTCATCTGGTCTTATGGAATCCTATCCAACACAGATGTGAGTTTTCCCCTGGAACTTTAGCTTGCATAAAAAAGAATTACAGTAGGTGCTAAAGAGATGGCTCAGAAGTTCAGAGCATTTTCTGCTCTTGCAGAGGAACTGGGCTCAGTTCCCAACCCCTACGTGGTGGCTAGAAGTACCTGCAATTCGTTCTAGCATATCTGATGCCTTTTCCTGCAGGTACCAAGCACTTAGATGGTACACATACATGAGTGTATACAAAACATTTATATACATCATACACATAAAAGTATTTTTTTTAAAAAAAGGGATGAACAATTGTCACTGCAGTGGTTGGAAAGGGTGGGTACAGGAGAAGCAATGAGATTGGTCAGTGGTAAGTTGGCACGCCTCAACACAGGATGTAGGGCAGAATGCCCCGTTGAGCATTACTGAACCTACCCCAGGATGGGCTTACGTACTGACACGTGAGTGATGACTCTCCCCGAGTAACTGGATTGCCACTAAGGATGCTCAGTCAGGCTCATGATTGTGAAAGCCCTTTTTCCCCAAGCCTTCCCTAATTGAATTAGACTCTTCCTGGCAGTAAAGGCACCTGGGACGGCCTGACTGGAAGGATAGTTTTGCACATGCTGTGACTTGGCTCTTCAGCTGTTCTGGGATGTTTGTCTGAGCTCAGATGATGGGGTCCCCTTAGATGTGGTCCTTTGACCTTCCTCTATGGTTATGTGATGGGAATGAAAGTCTCTGGAAGGGAGCCACGCTGCTGCAAACCCTGCAAGGCTGGTTGACTGAAAGAATTTCAGTCATTATGGAGAGGTCAAATGTGGCAGGTTCAGGGCCAAACTACAGTTTATCTGGGCTTGTCCGTGTTTAGCCTCCATATTAGACATTCCTTTCCTCTCTGAGCTAACGTTCCTGTGACTATCCGGCAAATTCCTTCTCTCCCTCTCTGTTTCTCTCTCCTCTCGCCCTCTTTTTCTCTTCCCTTCTTTCTTCTCTTCCTCTTCTTTTTTGAGATGGTGTCTCACTTCTTAGCTCTGGCCGCCCTGGAACTCCCTATGTGGACCAAGCTACCCAAGAATTCACAGAGATTCACCTGCCTATGCACCCTAAGTGCTGGGATTAAAGCCATGCACCCCTACACACACAGCCCAGTGAAGCTTTTTGAAGTGTGTTAGCTTAGTAGACCCCTACATTCCACCAGTTCCAAAGCTGAGAGTGTCATCAGACAGTATGTGAGACCAACTTTCCTCTAACCATCTGCCTAATGTTTCCATCTGTGCATATGAAAAGTGTCTTCATTTGTGGCCTTTGTTCTGTTTTTATAAGAACTTCTTGAAATTGCTTGCTCATTGGGATTTGGGACTTGGAGTACTCTAAAAGTGTTTCCGAGCCATGGTCACTCTTATTTGGCTCTCTTACAAACTGTCTCATCCCTTATGAGGTAAAAGCTGGCTTTGGGTTTTTATTTTACCTATTGATTTTTTTTTTTTGCATCGACAGTGAGAGCTTATCCTAGTGCAGGCTGGTGACCTTATGGAATTACTCTGCTGGCTACCACTGCTAACTCACAGGGAAAGCCCTCAGGACTGGGCCGCATCACCTCCATCCTGTTCTCAGAAACTTTGGTTCATTCTTCAAACCCCACAGAATCTAAGGCAAATTCATTAGGAAAGAAAATGCTGTCATGTATGTGCTGGAATGTAGAGAGAATGCTTTCATGTATGTGCTGGAGTGTAGAGAGAATGCTGTCATGTGTGTACTAGAGTGTAAGAAGAATGCTTTCATGTGTGAGCTAGAGTGGAGAGAGAATGCTTTCATGTATGTGTGGAGTGTAGGAGGGAGAATAGGATGAGACTCAAGTCTGAAAGAATGTTAAGAAAACTGTGTAAAATAAGCAAATGAAGAGACAGTTGGCAATGAGAAAGGCTAAAACCCTCTGCTACAGCCAATTAAAGCCAGCCACTAGTGTAGGTACAGGGTCACTCCAGAGTGCCCGAAGGTGACTTCTGGCTGGTTTTATTACTAAAACACACAACCCTGGGTGAAGATTCACAGTGCTAATGAGACATACCCCACATAAAAATTGTATCTAGACCTACACCTGGCAGCTGAGCATATGGGAAAATCGTGTGCTAAGAAAATGCCCCCCAAAGCCCTGTGCCTTTGACAGAAAGGACCCCATTCTCTGTACAACAGTATTGAATGAATTATAGAACTCTGTTGGTTTTGGGCTACTTCTTCTGCCTTGAAAGTGTCCCCACTTACTGCTTCTCCTGAAACCTTGTGTCTCTGTTCCATTCTTTCTTTGGGGACACATGTTCCTGGAACTTTTCAGAGGTGTCCTCCAAACCCTGCTATCAGATGACACAGATACAACGAATAAAAGGAACGTCACAAAGTGAAATCTGTTTTCTGCTGTCTAACCTCTGTCCTTGTGGCCTTTTATTTACTTCAGACCCAGAGCCTGCATGTGGCACCTACCCAGGCTCTGAGACACTCCACCACAGTGGACCCATTTCCTTTTCATTACCGTTATTTCAAAATTGTGCTTTTAGCCAAGGCATAGCTCTTACAATGCCTACAAATTCATTTGGCTAATTGTAATTTAGCTTCAAGGCAGGGCTTCTAGGCTGAGGAGTTTAGTGTCTGGCTGTATCTGCTGCAGTGCAGATGTCGTGGGGCAGGCAGTTATGTAAGGTTTCTTTATATCAGCAGCTGTTAGACGTTTAAGAGGAAGTGCTGCGCCACTGCTTTTTCATAGCTCTGCCCTTTTCCAAGTTGTTCTTTGTTTCAGTTAAAACTGATTTGAACCAGAAACACCCAGTTGCTTTTTAAAAAATTTATTTTCATTTTACGAGCATTGTTTTGCCTGCACTAATGTCTGTGTGAGGGTGTTAGATCTTGGAGTTACAGACAGCTGTTAGCTACAATTTGGGTGCTGGGAATTGAACCCTGGTCCTCTGGAAGTGCAGTCAGTACTCTTAACCGATGAGCCATCTCACTGGGTTGAGCTCCTACTTAGTTGCTTTTTAAAAAATATGTTTTAAAAATAATTTGTTATTTTAAGTATACTGGTTCTCTGTCTATGTTTATGTAAGGGAATCACATGTGTACAGTGCCTGTGGGGGCCAGAAGAGGGCATCAGATTCCCCCTAGAAATGGAGTAACAAATGGTTGTGAGCTGCCATGTGGGTGCTGGGAACAGGACCCAGGAACAGGTCCCTCTTAACCACTGAGTCATCTCCATACCCAAACCAATGGATTTTTTTTAAAGTCCTTCAATTTATGATTTTTTTTGTTCTGTTACCATAAAAACCATGATGAGCCAGTCAGTGGTGATTCACACCTTTAATCCCAGAACTCAGGAGGCAGAGGCAGGTAAATTTCTGAAGTTGAGGCCAGCATGGTCTACAGAACAATTTCCAGAACAGTCAGGGCTACACAGAGAAACCTTGTCTCAAAAAACCAAAACGACAACAACCATCCAACCAACCAACCAACCAAACAAAAAACCAACATGGTATTTGGGATAACATGAGTCTGTTCCTGGGAGGTAAAGGGTACAGGGTGTAGGTGTAGCTGTGTGTGTGTGTGTGTGTGTGTGTGTGTGTGTGTGTGTGTGTGTGTGTTTAGACACCACTGTTTTTGCATATACAAAGTAAGAAAGAAAAATGATCTTGAGCCTCCTATTTCCAGAAATATGCTGTCTCGACACTGGCTGAGAAGTCTTTATAAATGTGAGTGTCTTATGCACATGGACAACCCAGTCGCTGTCTTTGTTTGAGGAGAGACCCCCGTTGCTCTTGGGTGCAGAATCTCTCTTCATTTTATTATCTCTTAGCTGTGTTCATTGGCTTTGCACTCCTTATAGGGTGACCCACTGCCTTCAGTTGTAGTCCAATAGCTGATATTAGCATTGCCTAGGAAACACAGACATGTATTGTTCTGTACAAAATGGTAATGTCTTATATGATTTTTGAAAAAACTGGGGGGCGTACTTTAATCACAGGAAGTAGAACTGGTCATCCAGGTCTAACTGTTTGGGTGCAGTTTTATCACAGACACGTGAGTACAGCATTATTTAAGAACTGTCCATCTGGCTTCCAAGAATGATGAGTCATGGCGGGGAAAAGGCTTGTAAGCACCGAGCTCATCGCTGCTCAAAGGAATGTCTGCAGCTTGTCCTGTTGTCAGTGAAGGGACCAGCTCCCCATTTCGGCAACCATGACAGTAACACGTGCTATATGACCTTGTCTTAGTCACTAGAGGTTAGGTGCCTGCCTCGTGACAAGGAACCAATCAGAAGTTAGCTGGTGGCGCTATGCTTTACGACCCTGGGTGTACTTTATGGACAAGCACACAGCAATGACGCAAAGCATAGCAACCACCCTGGGAGGGCCTATGGGCCATAACAACCAGTTGGCCAATCAACACAGGGCAAGCCCTCCAAGCCTGGAGGCACACCAATCCTGAGCCTGTGTGCACCCCTAGACACTCCCCTTACGCTGCCTTACAAGATCTCTCGGGAGCCCCTAGGAGCGGTCTTTGCTAGCCATCTGCCATGGCAGGTGGGTGAAAGACCTGAACTAACATGGGGTTAGCTCGTTAAAAAAACACAATAAAGCCTCATGCAGTTTGCATCAAGCTCTCAAATCTGCCTGGTGATTGGGGTGACCGCAGTTGTGGCCTGGGACCCCAGATACCTGAGTTTTCCTGGGGTTTAACAGTCAGTGTCTCCCAGGGACAGCTAGCCAGTCTGTCTCACAGGACCAGTCTGGAGGTAGTTAACTGTAGTTTCATGAAAACCATAAAGGTGCTCTCGGTATATCATCAAGACAGGAGCAGAGTCCTGATAGAGTCTTCAGGGAGAATAGATTCTTCTAGTGACCTTCTTCCTGCAGCAAGGCCCCACCTCCCAAAGTTTCCTCCATCTCCCAAGAGTGCCACCAACTGGGGAAAAAGACTCCAACTTAAGAGCCTCTGAACACATTCCAGATCCAAACTGTAATACTTACCATCGTGAGAACCCAGGAACAGCCCCATGGAAGAGAAAAAGAGGGCAAAGTGCAGAGCCTCTGCACTTTTTGGTTATACTGCCCTACACTTCCCCATGTCCAGCAGCCAGGTGGCCTTTGAATCTTATCCTTTTTTGTGCCTTACACTGGACCTTAATCTTTCCCTTACATTGATCACTGATGACCAACTCTACCTTCTGTCTCATTCTGCTCCAAGGCTGTGTGTTGGAAGGTGGAAAAGTTCCAACCTGTTACTTGCCTGGTTGGTACCCCCAACAACCAAGGCTTCCTTTTGGAAGATATCCAGGAGCCCCCAGCCACCCACCATCTCATTAGCATACAAAAAGATACAGCATTTAAAAGGCTGAAAAAGTTTTAGGAAAGCTCTAGCAAGAACCAAGGGGAACAAACAGCAAGATACAAATTTGTTATTGTGACATCACATGTTCTTGAATGCATTTCCTGTAAGGAGTCTTACGTGTACATGAGTCATTCTGAATTCCAAAAGTAAAAGGGAGTTGTGGAGGTATTTCACCGGTGTTCCAGAATTTAAGGCTAGTTGAGCTTGCTGTAGGCATGCAGGAATCCTAGGAATCCCAAGTCTAGAGTTGTCTGGGGAAGAGGAGATTCTTAGGGAAGGAAGGGTTGATATGTTTTTTAGACAATGCCTGGGTGATTGATAGACAATATGCTTAAAGACATTGTCTGAGAAAGAGAAACGTTTAGCTGGTTTACAAGCAGGCATGAACAAGTTGCTGAGCCATTTACAACTAGATGGCAGTGCTGCTGGACAGTGGTTCCAGAGTACACCAGTAAAGGGAAACCTTTTGGTGGGAAGAACAGTTAACCATTTACTTGTCTTTGTCCAGTGTTAGAGCTGGCCAGAAAGATGGCTCATGCCACTTCACTCACAGTTACAAATGGTTTGGCCTGGGGGTCAGAGGCATGGAGGGAATAAGAAAGTCTGGTGGCAAGGAGATCAGGGAAAGAGGTCTGTGCATGGGTGGTTCTCTCTTGAATGGGCACTGATGGTTGTATTTCATATGGAAGTGAAAGATTAAATGGTTTTTGTAAGACCCCCGGAAGGTCAGGCCTCCAAGATCTCAGCCCAGGACCTCGGCCACCCCAATCACCAGGTGGAGTCGAAAGCTTGATGCAAACAGCCCGAGGCTTTATTCTAGTTGTTTAACGAGCTAACCCCATGTTAGCTTGGGCCTTTCATCCATCCACAATGGCGGATGGCTAGGAAAGACAGCTCGAAGTGGCTGCATAGAGATCTTATAGGGCAGCCTAAGGGGAGTGTCTAGGGGTACGCACAGGCTCAGGACTGGTGTGCCTCCAGGCTTGGAGGGTTTGCCCTGTGTTGATTGGCCAACTGGTTGTTATGGCCCATAGGCCCTCCCAGGGCAGTTGCTATGCTTTGTGCGTCATTGCTGTGCACTTGTCCATAAAGCACACCCAGGGTCGTAAAGCATAGCACCACCAGCTAACTTCTGATTGATTCCTTGCCACGAGGCAGGCATCTGACCTCTTAGTGACCAAGGCAAGGTCAGACAAGTACGTGTTAGACTGTCATGGCTGCAGAAATGGGGATCTGGTCCCTTCAGAAGCTTATAAAAGGGGGTGCACTGCGGTGAAGGTAAGTAGTGGCCAGGTTGATCAGCCATAGAGATGACCCTTTGCCCAGCCATCACTGTATGAGTCCCAATGGACCTACCATGGCCAAGGCAGAAGGTATGTATGAACTCAGTGACACAGGTTCACTATTACTAAGACTTACTTTGGTGAGGGCTGCTGTCCATATGGTGATCTGACACCAGCCAAGACCCCTAGTCTACCTGCACAAGCAGCTTTGAAACACTTATCTATATAGTGACCCTAACCAGTGCTCCTTCAGGGGGTTTCACAGGGAAGTATCTCCAGCGAAATGTCCCATGTCCTCACCACCAAAATCTTTCCCTAGCACTCTGCCAAGTTGATTTCCAGCAAGTTCCTGAAGACATAGTAATTTCTGTCAGATTTCACTGACACTGCACTGTAGTGAAGTATTTGCCAACCAGTGAGTTACAACTGTCAGTCCTGTCCGGGCTTGCAGTCCTGGTGACTGATACAGCCATGGAATAAATTCACTCTCTCATTGATTTGAGTAATTATTGCCCTGAAATATCTACCCCATTGTGATGAGAAAAGCGAAGATATGGTCTAATTCAGAGAGGATGGATTCGTTCGTTCCTGCAAGGAGACTTTGTCTAAATTTGTAAATAATGTGGTACAGTGTTTACCTAGCATGCATGAAAGCCACATGAGCATGGCAGTCTACACCTTTGGTCCTAGCAATCAGAGGGTGAGGCAGGAGGATTGGAAATCCAAGGTCATCCCTAGCTATTTGGTCTGCATCCACTCTGGGCAATAGGAGAGCCCGTTTCAAAAACAAAACAAAGCAAATCTGTGACAGTTTGCTAAGCTGAACATGCTAATTTAGAATGCATTTTCTTTAGAATTTGTAAAGTCTAAATCATTCTCTGGACAGCTTGCAGTGTAAGATTGTGGCAGAAAAGACTGATGCATAGATGAGACTTTCCAGGGTCTGCCTTTAGGTCAGCTTGGCCTTTTGCTACCTTGGTTACGTAGCTGCTTGAGAGATTCAATAATTCACATTTGCAAATGCTTCATAATTTATTGTTTGCTTTTACATACTTTATACTTTTTAATCCACTTAGCAGCTTTCAAAGTTATTAGCGATAAACAATGAACTTTCATTGTTCTTGTTTAAATACTATATGCATTTTGCAGAATGTATAAGAAATATTGAGGGCTAAAAATTTTTGAATGCCCTATAATGATACCACTAAGTGGTAAGTATTGCTAAAACTTCTAATGTATATTCTTCCAAGCCTTTAACAGATAAGGATAGATTTTTGTAAGTATAGCATCATGATAACATACTCATATACATAATGAAAGGTCATGCATATGTTTTGTGAATTCACATATATATTGCTGGCATGGAGCTCTCTATATAGACCAGACTGACCTTGAACTCAAAGAGATCCACTTGTATAGTAAGAAATTACCAGTACGGAGTCAGGTAGAAATATAAGGGTATTTAATAGGGAAAAGCCTTACTTACAGAGCGAACCAGCCAGCCGGTGGTAGTCTGTACAGCAAGAAGCAAAGAGAAACCGAAACCGAAAACGCAGTCCCCCTACTCACTCTGACCACGCCCTCACAAGCCCTCAGGTACTCTTGTAGCCAGCCCCTAAGAAGGCGTGGCTACAGCTTCCCCTACACACTTGCCTCTGCCTCATTGTGAATGCTGAGATTAGAGCCAGCCACCACACCAAGTTCATGTTCGTAATTCTTCGGAATTATAACTGTCTCACAGACCTAGCTGCTTTGCTCTGTCTTGGAAACTATGCTGCCTCTCACCCCAGACTTCCCTCTGAGATAGCCTTGGGAAGAACACTTGCAGCCCCTCTGTAGCCTGCCCTCCCCCTTGCAGAAGACAAATAAGTTTGTAGTCCTATCTGTTGTTTGCTTCTGTGCCCCTTGGCATGAAGCCAGGCTAGATGACACAGTGTAGAGTTTGTCTGCCCCCTAAAAACCTGTAAGACTGAGGAACCCCCTTGTTCTCTGCAACTGAGGGGTCTGTTTTTCCCCTCAGGGCCTCTGTCTTGGTGGCTGTCCCTCCTGCAGCAGAGCCCCTCCTATTGTGGGGTTATTTCTTTCTCCAGCTGCAGAGGCTGTCTTATCATGGGCCTATCTCTGTCTCCCCCCCCATGTAGAGCCTGTCTTATCATGGGCCAATCTCCCCCCCCCCCATGTAGAGCCTGTCTTATCATGGGCCTATCTCTCTCCTGATAGAGCCTCTGTTTTCTATTGTGGGGCTATCTCTCTCCTGAAGCATTAATCTCTCTAGATCTGATAGGAAGACCTGTCACCTGTTGCCTATGGGATATGCTCAGCCTCCTTATTGCTCTCACACTTCACAATTCTGGGTGTCCATGGTTTTGAGACCCTCTCCTTATAAAGCTCATTCTGAAGGGTAACTTTGTGTCCGTTCCTTTCTATGAAACTATCTTTTCTTTTAATAGCAAGAATGTTATATTGTTAAGAATGGAAAGAGAGATGGGCATGGTACCACACATTTAATCCCAGTGCCCAGCAGGTGGAAGGCTTAGCTCTGTTAGTTCAAGGCCAGCCTGGTCTACAAAGTGAGTTCTAGGTCATCCAGGGAAGGAAGCTGCATTACCCACAGTATTGAAGTGGCAAGCAGCTGCATAGGTACAGAGGCCACACATTTCAGTGACTATGAGGACAATTTAGAACTTGTGGGCCTCGAGGTTCGTATCAATTGGAGGGAAACCTTCCTTAGTTTTTTTTCAATTTAATTTATTTCTTATTAGTTTGTATGTTAAACTAATAAAGAAATATAAAATATAGAAAAAATGATAGCACTTACCCATTCTGACCCTAGCAAATTATAGAAAATACAAGAGTATTTTTCTTAAAAAGTAAAATAGTAAACTTGGCAGAGTTCTGTGGTAATAAATGAATATTTTGGTACTCCATGTAGGATTATTCATCCAGACAGTTCATCTCCTTTCCCACAGGGCACATGAGGGAGTGAGAGGACAACTTGCTGTGGTTCTCTCCTTCCGTCACATGGGCTCAAACGATTGCATTCAGATCCTGAGGCTCTGTGGCAGGTGCCCTTACCACTAGCAAGCTGGCCCTTTAAAATATAAGAAAAAAATAATTCTTCTAATGATCTCCATTTCCCAGTTGTTTCCTTGGACCACAAGGATAACCTGCTTAGTTGTCAGGGACACTCGAATTCCATTCTACAAATGATGGGAATAACGACAGTATAGTGGTTGATAGTTATGAACTCAGTTTTCTGGCCCCAGATACATCTCATTTGCAGCTACCAAATGGAAAACATTTGCGACGGTACAAGATTTTGCAACTAGATCCATTCCACTGTGTGCCATGCAAGGGTTGTTTCTTCCATTTTCCAGCTTGGCCACATTTATTTAGGTTCAGCTCAGGTTATCCATCTTGTATTTCTGTTCCATGGCCCATTTGTAGTAAATTCTTGAGAATCTAGAGTTTAGACTGACAGAGGGCAGTTTTTATTTTGTCCAGTGTAATTATTTTTAATTTCCCCAAAGATCTCCAGAAGATTGCCTCTGACTTGTCCAGGTGCTCAGTAAATTTGTTGATGTTGAATATGATGAAAAAACACATTAATCCTGCAACTCCCAAGGACCTGTCAGGTCACAAGTGTCAGGGTCAGCCTTGCTCCCTTAACATTTCTGTGCTTCACACAGGACTTTTGGTGAGGCCCATGGCTGTTCTACATCTTCCAGCTACCGTTCCGTAATTAAGTTTGTTGCATTTTGTAAGTCACTTTATTAAAGGTTTAGAGGTAAATTAGCAAGAGGGAATGTCATTCTCTTTCCACCACTTAAATTGAAATAAGTAGACGCAGCCCTGCTCAGAAACATCTGATGCCGGGGTTTGCTCACCGGATTGGAGCTTGGCAGCGGGATCCAGCACACCCAGACACTGTCGGGGGCCCCGGTGGCAGTTCTGCCTCCATCCACTGGCCCAGGTAGGCCAGGGTCTGTCTCCGGTTCTGACTCAGAGAGATCCAACACATCCAGACACTGCCAACGCCCAGGTAACAGTGCCACCTCCATCCATGACAAGAGGACAGACATCAGAGTATTGGGAACTGTTTGCATCTACCAGAAGGGAACCTTGGTCCCATACCCACCAGGAGAGGAAGAGACTCCTTCTACACCCACCAGAAGAAAGGATGAGAAGAGGTCAAGGTAAAAGCACATTCAACAACAGAAAACCCAGTATGACACCACTGGAGAGGAGGAACCATACACCAGCAAGACCTGAGCATCACAGTGCAGATGAAGCAGAAGAGAATGACCTTAAAAACATCTTCACGTAAACGATAGAGGACCTCAAAGAGGACCTGAGAAAATCCCTTAAAGAAATGGAAGAAAAAACAAACCAAAAAATACAACAGATCTCTCAAGGAAACAGTTCAAGACCTAAAACTTGAAATAGAGACAATAAAGAAAGCACAATCTGAGGGAATGCTGGAAATAGAAAAACTGGGTAAATGATCAGGAACTACAGATGTAAGTATAACCAACAAAATACAAGAAATGGAAGAAAGAATCTCAGGAGCTGAAGATACACTAGGAGAAATAGACTCATAAACCAAAGAAAATCTTAATTCCAACAAATCCCTAACACAAAATATCCAGGAAATATGGGACATCTTGAAAAGACCAAACCTAAGAATAACAGGTATAGAAGAAGGTGAAGAAATCCAACTCAAAGGCACAGAAAACATATTCAACAAAATCATAGAAGAAAACTTTCCTAACCTAAAGAAAGACATGCCAATGAAAATACAAGAAGCCTACAGAACACTAAATAGACTGAACCAAAAAAAAAGTTCTCCTCGCCAGATAATAATCAAAACACCAAATATACAGAATAAAGAGAAAATATTAAGAGCAGCAAAGGAAAAAGGACACATAACATATAAAGGCAGACCTATCAGAACTATACCTGACTTTTCCATGGAAACTCTGAAAGCCAGAAGGTCTTGGAAAGATATTCTACCTACACTAAGAGACCATGGATGCCAGCCCAGACAACTATACCAAGCAAAGCTTTCAATCAATGTAGATAGAGAAAACAAGATATTCCATGACAAAACCAGATTCAAACAATACATATCCACCAATCCAGCCCTCAAAAGTTCTGGAAAAAACCTGCAACCCAAGGAAGTTAACTACAACCTGAAAAATATAGGCAATAGATAATCCCACTTTACCAAAAGCCAAAAGGAAAAAGGGATAGAATCCCTTACACAATTTTGCCACCATCACCAAATCCAAAACAAACAAGAATGAACAATCAATGGTCATTAATATCCCTCAACATTAATGATCTTAACCCGCCTATAAAAAGGCCAGCCTGGTCTCCAGAGCGAGTGCCAGGATAGGCTCCAAAGCTACACAGAGGAACCCTGTCTCGAAAAACCAAAAAATAAATAAATAAATAAATAAATAAATAAATAAATAAATAAAAAAGAAACACACCCTAACTTCAAAACACACCCTAACTTCAAAGACAGATGGTACCTAAGAATTAAAGGTTGGGAAAAGATTTTCCAATCAAATGGACCCAAGAAACAAGCGGGGGTAGCAATCCTAATATCCAATAAATTGGACTTATACTAAAAATCAATCAAAAGAGATGAAGGAGGTCACTTCCTACTCATCACAGGAGAAATCCATCAGGATGAAGTCTCAATTCTGAACATTTATGCCCCAAATACAAAGGCATCCACATTTGTAAAAGAAACTTTACTAAAACTCAAATCACACATAAAACCGCACACACTTATAATGGGAGACTTCAACACCCCACTCTCACCACTGGACAGGAACACCAGACAGAAACTTAACAAAGAAACAAAGGAACTAATAAAAGTTATGGCACAATTGAACTTAACAGATATTTATAGAACATTCCATCCAAATACAAAACAATTTACCTTCTTTGCGCCACATGGAACCTTCGCTAAAATCGACCACATACTTGGCAACATAGCAAACCTCAACAGGTACAAAAAAATTGAAATAACCCCCTGTATCTTATCAGACCACCATGCTTTAAAGTTAGAATTCAACAACAACATGAATTACAGAAAAACTACAAACTCATGGAAATTAAGTAAAACCCAATTGCACAATTCGAGGAAGAAATAAAAAAAGAAATTAAAGATTTCCTAGAATTCACTGAGAATGCAGACAAAACATACCCAAACCTATGGGAAAGTTTGAAAGCAGTGCTAAGAGGAAAGTTCATAGCGCTGTCACAAGAAGAAACAGGAGAATAATCACACTAGAGAATTAACAGCACAAATGAAAGCTTTAGAACACAAAGAAGACAATACACCTCAGAGGAGCAGACGCCAGGAAATAATCAAATTGAGGGCTGAAATCAATAAAATGGAAACTAGGAGAACAATACAAAGAAGCAATATAATGAAGAGTTGATTCTTTGAGAAAATCAACAAGATAGACAAACCTTTATCCAAACTTACCAAACAGCAGAGAGTGAACATGCAAATTAATAAAATCAGGAATGAAAAGGGGGACATAACAGACACAGAGGAAATCCAGAGAATCATCAGGTCATACTTTGAAAAGTTTTCCTCAAAATTTGAAAATCTAAAGGAAATGGACAATTTTCTGGACAGATTTCACCTACCAAAATTAAATCAAGAACAGATAAGCAACTTAAATAGACCTATAATACATTATGAAATAGAAGCAGTCATCAGAAGTCTCCCAACCAAAAAAAGCCCAGGGCCAGATGGCTTCAGTGCAGAATTCTACCAGAAATTCAAGGAACAGCTAATACCAGTCCTCCTCAAAGTATTCCACACAATAGAAGCAGAAGGGTCATTACCAAACTCTTTTTACGAGGCTTCAATAAGCTTGATACCCAAGCCACACAAAGACACAACTAAGAAAGAGAACTACAGACCAATATCCCTCATGAACATTGATGCAAAAATTCTCAATAAATTACTGGCAAATAGAATCCAAGAACAAAGCAGAGAAATCATCCACCATGATCAATTAGGCTTCATCCCAGGGATGCAAGGATGGTTCAACATAGGAAAATCCATCAATGTAATCCACCATACAAACAAACTTCAGAAAAAAACCCCACATGATCGTCTCACTGGATGCCAAAAAAGCCTTTGACAAAATCCAACACCCCTTCATGATAAAGGTCTTGGAGAAATCAGGGATAACAGGAACATACCTCAACATAATAAAAGCAATATACAGCAAGCCAACAGCCAACATCAAATTAAATGGAGAGAAACTCAATCCAATTCCTCTAAAATCGGGGACAAGACAAGGCTGTCCACTCTCTCCATACCTCTTCAATATTGTCCTTGAAGTTCTAGCTAGAGCAATAAGACAACAAAAGGAGATCAAGGGAATAAAAATCCCAAAGGAAGAAGTTAACTCTCACTATTTGCAGATGATATGATAGTCTACATAAGTGACCCGAAAAACTCTACCAGGGAACTCCTACAGCTGATAAACACCTTCAGCAAAGTGGCAGGATACAAGATTAACTCAAAAAAATCTGTAGCCCTACTATATACCGATGACACATTGGTGGAGAAAGAAATCAGAGAAACATCACCCTTTACAATTGCCACAAACAACATAAAATACCTTGGGGGTAACACTAACCAAAAATGTGAAAGACTTGTACCATAAGAATTTTGAGTCTCTAAAGAAAGAAATTAAAGAAGATACCAGAAAATGGAAAGATCTCCCATGCTCTTGGATAGGTAGGATCAACATAGTAAAAATGGCAATCTTGCCAAAAGCAATCTACAGATTCAATGCAATCCCCATCAAAATCCCAGCACAATTCTTCACAGACCTTGAAAGAACAATTCTCAACTTTATATGGAGAAACAAAAGACCCAGGATAGTCAAAACAACCCTGTACAATAAAGGAACTTCTGGAGGCATCACTATCCCTGACTTCAAGTTCTATAACAGAGCTATAGTCCTGAAAACAGCTTGGTATTGGCACAAAAACAGACAGGTAGACCAATGGAATAGAGTTGAAACCCCTGATATTAACCCACACACCTTCAAACACCTGATTTTTGACAAACAATCCAAATATATACGCTGGAACAAAGAGAACATCTTCAACAAATGGTGCTGGCATAACTGGATGTGGACATATAGAAGACTGCAGTTAGACCCAAGCCTATAGCCATGCACAAAACTTAAGTCAAAATGGATCAAAGACCTCAACATAAACCCAGCCACACTGAACCTACTAGAAGATAGTGGGAAATACCCTTGAATTAATTGGCACAGGAGACTGCTTCCTGAACATTACACCAGTAGCACAGACACTGAGATCAACAATTGATAAATGGGACCTCCTGAAACTGAGAAGCTTCTGTAAGGCAAAGGACACAGTCAGCAAGACAAAACAACAACCCACAGACTGGGAAAAGATATTCACCAACCCCACTTCTGACAGAGGGCTGATCTCCAAAATATACGAAGAACTCAAGAAGCTAGTCTCCAAAACACCAAACAATCCAATTAAAAGGTGGGGTACAGCACTAAATAGAGAATTCTCAAGAGAGGAATCTAAAATGGCTGAAAGACACATAAAAAAGTGTTCAACATCTTTAGCTGTGGGTTAATATCAGGAAAATGCAAATCAAAACAACTCTGAGATACCATCTTACTTCTGTCAGAATGGCTAAAATAAAAAACAAAAACAAAAACAATGACAGTTCATGTTGGAGAGGATGTGGAGAAAGGGGAACACTTCTCCACTGCTGGTGGGAGTGCCAACTTGTACAGCCACTTTGGAAATCACTATGATGACTCCTCAAGAAATCGGGAATCAGTCTACCACAAGATCCAGCAATTCCACTCCTAGGCATATACCCAAAAGAAGCACATTTATACAACAAGGACATCTGTTCAACGATGTTCATAGCAGCACTGGGAAGTAGCCTAGATGCCCCTCAACCGAAGAATTGATGGAGAAAATGTGGTACATTTACACATTGGAGTACTACTCAGCGGAAAAAAAAAACAAAAAACAAAAAACGATGGAATCTTTAAATTTGCAGGAAAATGGATGGAACTAGAAGAAACCATTCTGAGTGAGGTTCCCCAATCACAAAAAGACAAACATGGTATGTACTCACTCATATTCGGATTTTAGACATAGAGTAAAGGATTACCAGCCTACAATCCACACTGCCAGTAAACACGGAGGACCCTAAGAGAGACATACATGGTCCCCTGGTGAAGGGGAAAGCGTCAAGATCCCCTGAGCAAATTGGGAGCACGGGAAGAGGGGGGAGGGAGCTAGGAGAATGAGAAGGGGAGAAGAGGAGGGGTGAGGAGGACATGAGGGAGCAGAAAGGTTGAGTCAGGGGAAGAATAGAAAATAACAAGAATGGAGATACCATAATAGAGGGAGACATTTTAGGTTTACAGAGAAATCAGGCACTAGGGAAATGTCTGGAGATCTACAAAGATGACACCAGCTAACAATCTAAGCAACAGAGGAGAGGCTACTTTAAATGCCCTCCCCTGATAATGAGATTGATGACTGACTAATATGCCATCCTAAAGCCCTCATCCAGCAGCTGGTGGAAGTAGAAGCAGACACCCACAACTAATCACCAAACTGAACTGGAATCTAGATGCAGAGAAGGACGAGTGAAGATCAAAGGGGTTCAGACCAGCCTGGTGAAACCCACAGAAATAGCTGGCCTGAACTTCAGGGAACTCTTGCTCCCCAGACCTGTTGCTGGGATACCAGCATGGGACTGATCCGGACCCCAGGAACATGGGTTTCTGTGAGGAAACCTCAGAAATCTCTGGGACTTCCTGTAGTAGTTCAGTACTTTTCCCTAGCATAGGTGTGGACTTTGGGAGCCCATTCCACATAGAGGAATACTCCCTGAGCCAAGACACACGGGGGTGGGCCTAGGCCCCATCCCAAAGGACACGATAGACTCTGATGACCCCCTATGGAAGACCTCACCATCCAGGGGAGCAGAAAGGATATGTCATAGGTAGGGTTTTAGTTGGAGGGTTGGTAGGGAAGGATGGGAGGGAGAAGGAAACTGGGACTGTCATGTAAAACAATCTTGTTTCTAATTCAAATTAAAAAAAATGTGGGAAAAATTGAAATAATAGAACTGCATGGGATACCTGTGAGGTATCAGGTTGATTGAGCAATCCCAGGTAAGTAGATATCATCCTATACTTACACTGACCTACATTTGATGGGTCTTTGTTTTTTAAACATTCATTTTGTGTATGTGTGTGTGTGGTGCTTGGCATTGAACTCAGGTTCTCAGACATGCAGGGCATGTGCTCTATACTGAGCTTTGTCTCCCTCTGATTCCTTATGTTAGTCTACATATCACCTTAGAGTTCACTGCCAAAGGAAGAGGGTGTTCTCCACTTTAGGGTTACGTAATTATTGAATTAGAATACAGAGAATCACAGAGAATACAGTTGAAAAATGAAACACATTAACCACAATGTGAGTGAGGTTTCAAAATTATTTCACTGCAGCTATTGTTCATTTAGGATGAAAGCAGACCTGTGGGGTAGAAAGGAAGTAGAGGAATTGAAAGATTGAGATTTGCCTTCCACAGAGTCATTCTGGGAAGAGATGGTGACTACCTCAATGGAGATAAAGGAGAACCCTGGAGGATCTGCTCCTGCGTGGTGCTCTGGGTGAGGGTTTGGAAACAGCTACAGGTTATGAAACCCGAGTGCTCAAACTGTGTTAAACTCTTGTGTTTACGTGTGGTTAAGACTGTAGTAGTTGAGGTCAGGAACTCACATGGCTCCCTGGGTGTGCATGTGTGTTTCAAGTTGTTATAACAGCCAAACACATCACTCATTTGCAGATTGTGTGTTTGCAATCATTGCAAAGCTAAATGACACTGCCATTTACCTAGCAGTATGGGCTAATGTTCTGAGCCTTTGTTCTTCTGACCATTAACAGTCCTTTGCTAAAGGTAAATTTGAATTCTAACGCACTTTACACATTCACATTTCATATTCATGTCTTTCTATATTACAAGTTGATTTATCTAGAAACATGTTCTTTGAATAATGCTTCCATAATGCTAATATTTTAAAAAATTTGAAATCTTGAATATTCTTAGATAATCACGTTTCAGTTTGGGAAGTTTGGGGTGTGGAGCGGTTTAAGGATATTTTAAATTCTTTTTGCTTTGCTTTGTTTTTTTTGAGACAGGGTTTCTCTGCGTAGCCCTGGCTGTCCTGGAACTCCCTCTGTAACCAGGCTGGCCTCCACCTCAGAGATCCCTCGGCCTCTGCCTCCCAAAGGCGTGCGGCACCAAGGCCGGGCTATTTTAAATTCTATAATCTATCATTTAGTGCTCACACGGGAAAACGATAACATTTAATAACACGGCAGTCTGTTGTCCTCTTAGTAAAGATCTCTGCCACTAGCAAACTGCATGAAGCACTGTTCCACACCTTGAAAATTATTTTCTGAATGGCTTTCAGGAACCTGCTAAATTTTGCTCAAACAAAAATTTAGCAAAAAAAAAAAAAAAAACAAAAAATAAAAAACAAAAAACAAAAACCCGAAGGGTTCAGTTTAGTCCCCTATCCTGACGTGGACGTTTCACATCCTTTGCCAACGATGGTAAACACCAAGCATGCCCTCGGCGCCTTCAGAAGGCAAACCATGTCTTTATTAACAATGGATCTGAGTGTTTAAACTCAGTCCAAACGCAAGCGTGTCTCTGGGATGTGTCCCACACGTCTTTGCCTTTAGCGAGCATCTTGGCAGCAATGTTTTCGGGGCTGGCCATGGGAACACTGTAGACACGGACCGGCACGGTATTGTCCACAGCACCATGGACACGGATGGAGGCGCAGTTCACGCTCGCGCAGCCTTCCTCCCGGCCTGCTGCGGTCTCGGTGGGGTCAGGACAGGAGCAGCCCTCCCACCGGGGACTGGGACGACCCCCGCCCCGCGCCTAAGAGAAGCCTGCAGGCAGCGCCGCAGCTCCGGTCCGCAGGCTCCGGCTGGGAACCAAGGACAAGGCCAGGGCCGAGGCCCGCGCCGGTCGCTGGCGGGCGAGCCGGGTGACACCGGCCTGGGGCTCACCCCGAGGCGGAGCGCGCGCAGCCGGGAGCGAGCGCGGGGGGCGGGGCCGCCCTTCCACGCCTGCCCCGCCGCGTCCCTGCAGCCGCGCGCCCTGCGCGCGGCACGCCGCCGCGCGGTCACGTGTCCACGCCCGCCGCGGCCCTTGCCCCGCGCCTCCCGGGCCCTTGCCCCGCCCCTCCCGCCGGCGCGCACGGGGCTGAACGGCTGCGGGCCTGCGGGCTGACGGGCTGCCGGGGCTGGCGGCTGCGGGGCGGGCGCACGCGAGCCGGCTGTCCGAGGGTGAGTTGGGCGGGCGCGCGCTGACGTTGCCCGGGATGCGGGCAGGTTCGCAGCCGTCTTCGCCGCCTCCGCCTCTCCTGCCACCAGGGTTTGTATGAAAAACGCCGGGCGGAGGGCGGCCGGGGACCGCCGGGCGCCCCGGGAGCCGCGGGCACGGAGGCCGAGCGCAGCCCCCGCACGCCGACGCCGAGCCGGTGAGCGTCCCGCGGTCCGCGCGTCTGCGCCGGCCGATCGGTCAGCTCACCTGGCGGGGGTGAGGGCGCTCCGGGGAGGGGGGCGGGTGGGGCGCTGCGGGCGGGCGGGGTGGGCGCTGCGGGGCGGGGCGGGGCGGGGTGGGGAGGTCAGGTCGGCTGGATGTCAGGAGAGTCGCCGCCGCCGCCGCCGCCGCCGCCCCGCTCCCCTCCCCCCCCGTGCGCTGCCCGCCGCGCTCCGCTGCTCGCCACTCCCCGGCCTCCGCCCCGCCGCGCCCCGGGCGGGACGCTTTGATTGGCTCCTGGTTGACAGTTTAGCGCCGCCGAAGGCCGCCGGGTGGACGTTGAGGGTCTGAAGCTGGTCTGCGGCACCTCGCTCGCCCGCTCGCTCGCTCACTCGCTCGCCCGCTCGCCCCGTGTGCGAGGTAACGGCGGCGGCTCCGCTGGCACTGCGGGTTCTCGGCGGGGAGTGGGAGCGGCGCCCGCCCCTCCGGTGCACGGCAGGCGGGCGGGCCGTTTGTGGTCCGCAGGGACCAGCGGCCGGCGCTCGCACTCACTTGGCCAAGCCTCGGAGTTATTCTCTCACAGTCGTCCCTCGCGTTCCCGACATAGGAAGTTATTTTTGTAATTGTGTTTTGGAACGTTTCGGTCTGGTTGACCAGAAAAGAAATGGTTTATTTATAAGGCACCAGGAACGAACGGGTACAGATTTTCAAAACATGGGCCGAGTGTCAAAACCCTAAGTCCCGGAGATCCGTAAGCCGATCTCCCTTGGCGATCGGTGCATTTGTCTCCCCGGATTTGTCCAGGTTGGCTCGGTTTCCCGTTCCGCTTCTCCCGAGCTACATTCTACAGTGAAGTTACGCGTTCGTTTTGAGTGACCGTAGAGTTTTTGCCTTGAATGGATGGATCGGTGTTTAAAATTGTAATCTTCGTTGACTCTGAAGCGCACGCTGTTTGTGTTGGACCAACATTGCAAGATATGAAATGTGCTAATGTGACTTAAGCCTTTGTGGTAGCAATTAGAGTTCTTTTTTTTTTTAATGTATTGTATATGTGTATGAGTGTTTACATGTATCGTGTTCTCCACGTGTGTACTTGATGCCGGAGGTCAAAAGGGGGCGTCAGGTTCCCTGGAATTGGAGTTACTTTTGTTGTGAGCCACCACGTGGGTCCTAGGACCTAGACCCCACCCAGCTCCTGTGAAGATCCGCAGCCGGTTCTGATCCACTGAGCCATCTCTTCAGCCTCGTAGTAGCAATTTTAATAATGTTTTTCCAGTTGATTTGTATGGAGGTACCCCTTCGTGTGTGTGTGTGTGTGTGTGTGTGTGTGTGTGTGTGTGTGTGTGTGTGTGTGTGTGTGTGTGAGTGTGTGTGTGTGTGTGTGTGTGTGTGTGGTGTGTGTGTGTGTGTGTGTGTGTGTGTGTGTGTAGGTGTCGGTCAGAGGACATGAGACTTCTGGTTCTCTCTTTGATGTGCAGGATGGAGTTGAGGTGGTCACGGGCAGGTGTCCCTGCTTGCAGAACCGTCTTGCTCTCTGTCCTCCTTGAATGAAGCCTTGTCTTTAGAGAAGTGTGGCTGCATAGCTGTGTCATGTTTCACCGACATTAGTGGAGCTGAGAGGAGGCCCGTGATGGGTGAAATGTTTCAGTTTCTATCACAAGCACAAATCGTGTTGCATTCGTATTAATGTAATCCTAACATTTTGGGTTTTGTCTTTAAGCTTCTTTCCCATGAGTCATCTTTAAAGGCTACTCTAATAGCTCGAATCCTTTAGCATCTAAGTCAGAGCAGCAGTAAGTGGTGATTGGTGGTCCTCTGCACTTTGTTTAGCATCTCTCATTGGGCAGTGGGTATCACTGTACAGGGCAGGAATGGTTCAGGGTGGGGGCTACGCCTTAAACTTGGTGTCATTGTAGGAATACAATGCTTGTGTACTGTAGAGCAGTGGCCAAGGAGTTGGGGTGCAGCCAGAGAGGCTGAATTTGTGTCCTGTCTTGCGGTAGGCAAGTTGTTTATCCTCTGGTTTCAACTCTCTCCATGCCAAAAATGGAGACGATGGTGTTTATGCCCTTAGGGTGATCTCAAACGTGAAATAATTCCATGCAAATGCAGTGCTTTCCCACAGTGTGTAGCCCGTACGGAGTGCTCAGTAGGCATTACTGTCCCTGCTGCTGTTTTCCTTCAGTGAACCAGCCAAAGGAAGACTTCAGGCTGGTTGGGCAGCATTAGTGCAGATTAATCTCTGTGATCCATTTTCTTCTTTGAAGCAGCGAGTGTGTAGTCCCACGGTCATTTCGTGGAAATATGTAAGTTTTAAATAGAACAGGTACACCCTGAGCGGACCGTCCTGGGGTGGAGAACTGAGTATCCTTGCCTGTTCCCTTTGGCAGAACCTTGGAAAGTCTCCCTCATGTTGGTGGTGGCTGCTATTTTAATCACCTATTTTCCAGTTATTGACTGTTTCTCTGACTGTTGTATGTTGCTGTTGGATGCATTATCAAAATACTAATGTCTACATGGATATTTCTAGGATATACAAAGTAATTTTAGCTACACACTCTGTTTTGTCTTTATTGATGTTCCCTGAAATGATGCTTTGATTTGAGATTGTGTTCATTTTCAGCTCTCATGTAATTTTCCTAGGAGAATGGGTCTCCCTCATTAATAATTTCATATTCTTGTTCTTAGTTTGAAAGAATTTGATGCAGCTTTTGAACGTCAATTTGATATTCTTTGGGCCCACAGGTGATTTAGATTTTAGGTTTTGGAATACTTTCATCCATCTAATAAGATGTTTTGAAGATGGTACCCAAATCTGAACTTGACAGACATTTATATTACACACACACACACACACACACACAAACACACACACGTAGAATGTGATTTTATATAAAAGTTTTTAGTGTGCCTACATTTTGTCTGCAATATGGCAAATAAGGTCACCTGTGAATTTTCCATTTGTGGCATCATTTTAGTGTTCCCAAGGTTTGAGATTTTGGAATTTTGGCTTAGAGTTGTGTAGTCTATATTCAAAGTCTGTTCTTAAATCAGATATTTTCAACTTGATCTCAGGATTCCTTTTACATTCTTAGAAATTATCATACTTATTTTTGTAGATTATATTCACACTTTGTTACAATTAATATTTTTTTGTTAATTCACTTGTAATGGTAGCTTTGAACACATTACATATTAATATAAACAACATATTTGTAAATAAGAAAACACAACAAACATACTAAGAAGAGTAGTGTGTTTTGCATATTTGTAAAATTTTCCTGCCTTTTCTCCATGTCTTTCCTTTCCCTCCCTTCTCTTACTCATCCATACCCCTTTGTTTCTGGAGTGTCCCAGGCAACGAAGGCCTCTACATCTGAGTTATACCCCAGACTTAATTTGTATAAATCTTTAATATCAAATAATATAAACAGCTAGGTTATTTCTCCTTCAGCATTCAACCTATTGCAATATGTTGTTTAGGTTGATTGATATATGTGGAGGAAGTCCAGCTAGTTACAGTTAATGCTTATAAAGGGGAGGGGATAATTGTGGATATTTTTGTTTAATATGTTATCAAAACTCAACAAGTGGCACTGTTGTAAAAGTTAGTTGCAACATCGAATCTGAAATCCTATCTGAATTTTCCATACTCGTTTATACTTTGATGCATTGTTGTGAGCAATACATGGAACTTATGCCCATTTGAATTTGCAAAAATTTGTTGGCCAGGTATTAAGGATTGCTTCACTGAATTGGGCACATCTTCCAAGTAGTGTCACATTTTATTATACAGTACCAAAGAAAGCCACATTTTTGGGTCCTAATACTGGGGATTTATCCCAGGGCTGGCCAGATCACTTTTGTACTTTTTATCTTGGCACAATTTGGTTAAGTTGTTTGCTGGGATTTCTGGCCTACTCTACCAGGCCCAACAGAAGTCGCATTTGTTAGTATGATTATTCCCTGAGAAATTAGTACAAGTTGTTTGGGTTGAAATACAATGGTGGGGATGAGTTTTGCAAAGTTCTGATTAAAAAAATATTATTAATGTGTGCATATGTGCTGTGCTGTGCATGTGCAGGCCAGAGGACAATGACTGTCATTCTTTCCTTATTCTGTGTGACACATGGATAGTACCCATGAAACAGTGCTGCCATGTACCGAACAGTCTCAAGGTCAAGAAGTTCCATAATGGAATTGAGAACTTGAATTAGTCTCTCTCTCTCTCTCTCTCTCTCTCTCTGTTCCATGAAACACATTTGAATGGAAGTTTGCATGTAGAAACTTGAGTGTCTTGGCAGAGGTTTTCACAGAAATGAACAGAGTAAGTCTACTTTCTTGTCAAGTAAACAGATGATAGTTATGTTTGTAACAATGATACCACTTGAGCGTTCACGAAAAAATCAGAACTCTGGAAAGATGGCTCAGCAGGTAAAGGCATTTGCTGCAGAGCCTGGGAACCTGAATTCGATTCCCAGACCATGTAAAAGTGCAAAGAGAGGAACAAGTGCCCCGGCCCTCACATGCACAGCGCCCCGCCCCCATCAGACACATTGATAAATACAGTGAGATTTAAAAGGGGACTAACTGAGTTACTTCAGGTGTGAGGGGTTGTTGGACTGCTTACAAAGCTGCCACTCTCTCAGATTCCCTTCTCAACAGTCACTGTTATCACCTCCCCATCCCTTATTACAACCATTTGAGTGCTTGTAAAGTGTAGACTAAGCTTCAAAATACAGATTTGCAAGTAGAAATGACAGCATTGTAAAATAGATTAGTTTTATATTTAGACTATTTACTAGTCTGACCCAGACTGCAGACAACAGTAGCAGATGGACTGTGCATGGCTAGTGCTGCCCCAGGTCTTTCCTCGTAGGTTCTGATGGCAGTCTGTTAGCCACTCTTCCTACACAAATATTTACAGAAAGGAAATGGGAAGGGTCAGTAGGGAGGGCTTGCTACTGGCTGTGAAATCGTTGAGGACTTGTTGGGGGGTTTACAGATGTGGGCTGGGAAGATGAGAAGTAGAGTTAACCCTGCAGAGTAGAGGAACATGAGAGCACAGCATTTTCTTCCACGCCTGCAGCAGCTTGCCTGTCCTTCCCCAGGAGAGAGAGAGCAGTGTGTGCTGGAAAAGGACAGCTCCAGGCTGCTGGCCAGGGTGTGTTTACAGTGTGATTTGATGGGTCTACGCTGCAGAGTTTGGAGAATGCTGCTCATGGGAGGTTGTAGATAGAAGTTTCTGTCGTGGCCTGTCTTAGAGCCGGTTAGTCTCAAATAAACACAAAGTGGCTTGTATTAATTATAAACCATTTGACCGACATCTCAGACTTCTTATTGGCTAGCTCTCTCTTAATTATTAACCCATTTTTAATACTCTGCGTATCTCCACGTAGTCTTACCAGAGATGTCCGGGTCTCTTGCTTCCTTGGCAGCTACATGGCATCTCTCTGACTCCATCTCCTTCCTTTCTCTATTTCTGTTTGGATTTCCCACCAGGCTAACTCCCGCCTGTCCATTGGCCAAAACCGCTTTATTTGCCAACCAATAAGAGAAAAATGTACTCACAGCATATAGAAGGATGTCCCCCATCAGGAGGCACTCTGCTTGTGTGTTTGGGGAAGCTGTGCATGTCATGGGGGGCTTTGTTGGTGTTGGAGAAACCAGTCTTGATGCAGCAGTGGGCCCTGAGTTGCTTTGCCAGTGGCCTCTGCCGGCAGAGCTTAGCATCATGCCAGCTGGTTAAGGATGTATATGCACAGGGTACATTCCACAGAACTTGGAAATGAAGGGCAGTGAATCCAATATCTGCCACAGGTGTTGAGAGGCTTGCAGTATTGTTTGGACATCTGAAGAGATTATAGGTTGAGATTTATTTATCTTTTAAAAATTAACTTGTAGTGTGTGTGTGTGTGTGTGTGTGTGTGTGTGTGTGTGTGTGTGTGTACACGTGTACCTGTGTGCATGAGCATGTATGTGCGTGCCATAGTGCATTTGGTGAGGTCCGAGGACAAACTTTCGGAAGTTGGTTCTCTCCTTCCACCTTGTAGGTCCTGGGGATTGAGTTCCAGTTGTCAGGATTGACAGAAAGTAACTTTATGCACTGAGCCCTGGTGGGGGAAGGAGCAGCAGAAAAGAAAAGAGGTGGGAGGGGTGAGGCAGAGAGATAGAGAAGCAGAGGGAGAGAGAAAAGGGGGGTGGGGTGGGAGAGGTGGGCGGGGCCCTTTGCAAAGGGAACATAGTGAATATGCACAGGTGGTGCTCTTAGTGGCTGCAGCTGAGGGCGGGCGTACCCTGTCAGAATCCCAAGGGCAGGCCAGCACAGATGCCTGAGTACTAACACTGTTGAGTTTTATTTTAGGGAGTAACTCGCAGACATTAGCCTGGAACCAGAGTGAAGGAGAAGGGAAGTGGTGTTTTGTGATTGGGACATCTGTCTAGTTGTGGGATGGCATCAAAAGCCTCATTTCTGGAGCCTCATTTTTCAAAACCAGGAACCTGTTGGCTCAGAGGCTGTGGGGCTCTGTGTTCACTTAACTGTGGGCTGTTGTGGTCTGTATTTGTTCTGCCCGTTACAGTGATGACAGCAGCCCCTCTCAGTCTCTGGACCCAGTGGGAACATGGGATGATGTGCAAGGCTGACTGTCTGTACACACACACACACACACACACACACACACACACACACACACACACACACACACACACACACACTACATGAACCAGCAGGGGAACTGTTGGTTTCATTATGCCGTGCTCAGACACACACCGTTTTTCTTTGTTGTTCCCTCCCCTCCACTGCCTTTCCCTGGGCCTGCCTCCCTCTTGTTGGTCCCTTTCTTTCCCCAGATAGCCTGTCTTCTGCTTTCTCGACATGTGTAGCTCATTACCCCAGGCCTGTTTAAAGCCCTTCCTTCTTATGGCCCCATTTATGCTGTTGTGGCCCTCACTATGCTGTCTTCTTAGTAATAGCTGCTAATACAGGTATGGAGTGATAGTGTGGTTTGCAGTATAAGAATTAGTGATGTGAGTACCTTTAAGTAAATCAGCCTTTTAGTCAACCAGTAACTAAATCAAAGTTTATATCTTAATTTTTAAATTAGGATATTTATTTATTTTTGGCTACCAAGTAGTGTGACTTCCATATATATATATATATATATATATATGATTGTTGAGTTTGCTATGCATGTTATATATATATATATATAGATTGTTGACTTTGCTATGCATGTGATTTCTTAAAAATGTTAAAGAGGGTTATCTTCACTTTATGTGTATCGATGTTTTGCTTATATGTATGTCTGTGCACTATGTATGTGTGTGCTGTGCCTACATAGGCCAGAAGAGGGTATCGGATCTCCTGGAGCTGGAGTTATGGATGGTTATAAGCTGTTATTTAGGCTCTGGAAACTGAACCCTGGTCCTTAGCAAGAGCAGACAGTGCTCTAAACCACCGAGCATCTCCGCAGCCCAAGTTTTATGTAGTCAACTTGTTTGTTTTGTTGCCTGTGATTTATTCATTGTCCAGTTGTTACAATGGCTGGTACTGAGCGAGTTTCCCCCAGGAGTTCTGTGGTTTTATGTCTTACTCCTGGGTCTTTAATTCATTGGCATAATGTTTTCAAGGTTCATTTATGCTGTATCTATAGCCAGAAGCTTACTTTTATGACTGATTAATACTCCATTGTAAACACACTGCAGTTTCCCCTACATTCGTATGTTAGTGAACACTTGGGTTGTTTCTACCTTTGGTTATTGTGAATAATGCTGGTGTGAATGTTGGTAGGATTATTTCGGGTGTAAGTCAAGAAGTGTAATTGTAGCTACAAATACAACAATTTAAAAATAGAAAAACACCTGAATGGACAATTTCTCCCCAGATTCATGAGAGGTCAGTGAGCCCCGGAGAAGGTGCTCAGCAGAGTTAATCACTAGGGAAATGCAGTCAGGGTTACAGACTGTTCCTCACTTAGAATGGAGGGGCCATCACTGTGCGTGTAAATTGATGGGGACTGGTTTGATTGTAGAGGCGAACTTGTTTGGTTTGTGCTTTTTGTTACTCCAGTGCAGTGACTTAAGACAATTGCTCATGTCCCAGAATGGCTGCTGGTTCCTCCTCATACTTCATCCTCAAAACTGTCATGTTATTAAGCATATTTATAAACTACAGGTGTTAGTATTTAATAAACATAATAAACAACCACACAAGAGGCACGGAGCACTCTGGTTCCCTTTTCTTGGTGCAGAGCTGCAGAGCTCACACTTATTGGAAATGCTCTGGACCAGCACAGTTTCAGAGTTTGGAGGTTTTGTTTAGTTTTTTTTTTTTTTGTTTGTTTTTTGTTTTTTGTTTTTTGTTTTTTTTTTTGGAAGGGAATATTTGCATGGACTTTACAAACCAAAACTTCGAGTGTCCCCAAATCCAAAGTCCTGATGCCTGAAAGGTGTTCAGTTTGTAAATTATAGATATCCACTTGTGGCAGAGTGTGGGAGTCAGGGTGAGATGGGTTATAAAGTAGAAACAGGTGTTCATGAGGGTTAGAGTTTCCCTCCAGGTTTCTGTTACACTTGCAGCTTATTTGCCCCTAAAGCAGTTGTCCTGTGTTAGGTGAGGTGGGAGGGTAACTGGGGTAGTGAGTGAGGCCTTCGTCTTCCTCCTGTGTGAAGCAGCCTGTAACTTCAAAGGCCTCACCTCTAGCCAAGTAAATGCAGCTCAGCTGTGTACTATTCCCTACAACCAATTTCTAGTAAAATGTTACAGTTTTTATTTAATGTGAGGACCACCATTGCTTGGAGCATGAAACATTTTTAAAGCTTTTAAATTAAAACAAAAACAAAAATTTCTGATCTTTGAAAGTAACCTCTTTAGATCCCAGATTGAAAAATCTTTGGACAAGTCCCTGTGGTCTCTGATTATTCTGTTTCAGATAAACTATAGTTTGTAATAATTTTTTTGTTGTTTTGTGTTTCGAGACAGGGTTTCTCTGTGTAACAGCCCTGGCTATCTTGGAATTAGCCCTGTAGAACAGGCTGGTCTCAAACTCACAGAGATCCGCCTTTGTCTGCCTCCTAAGTGCTGGAATTAAAGGTGTGCACCACCATGCGTGGCAGCCAGATGAATATTAAAAAAAAAAGACAAGAAATGCTGGTGAGGATGGGTGGGAATCCCTTATTCACTGCTGCTGTGAGTGTAAACTAGTACCCCATTGTGGAAATAAAGTGAAGTTTTGTCACTATTAAAAATGGAACTGTTATATGACCAAGATGTACGTTTCCTGGGAATGAACAGAGACGACTCTGAATCCTAAGACAGAGATGCCTGCTTATCCTTCCCATTGCTCCATGATTCACCACGGCAGGGAAATGGAACCAGCCTGGTGTCCACCAGCAGATGAATGGATAGTAACTGTGTATATGCATAAACAGATTTTACTCAGCTGCAAAACAACAAAAATGAGTATTGAAGGGAAATGGATGGATCTAGAAAGTATTTAAACACTTAGATATTTATGTGTAGGTATTTTGCTTGCAAATGTACCACCTGTGTGCTTGTCACTTGTGGAGGCTAGAGGAGGGTGTTGGGTCCCCAGTAGCTGGAATTATAGACAACTGTAAGCTGCTGACAACTGAACTAACTTAGTTGTGGCTGGGGTGTATAGACAATTGTAAGCTGCTGAGAACTAACTCGGTTGCGGCTGGGGTGTATGTCATGGCCCAGCATGTCTCAGCCCCAAACCACGGTAGCCTTGAGGTTCTGCCTGAGTGGGGGAACGTGGACTTGGAAATTCCTAGTAACCCAATGGCGATAAAGACCAGACACAGGCATCTTGTCATTTTTAGAGAGTTCTCAGTTCCATGCTGCAAAAATGAGTCTCTTGTTTATTCAGCATATTCCTGGCTGTTTCCTAACTGTGCTTCCCTGACCCTGAGACCGCTTCTCTTCCATCTTCTTGGACCCTATCAGCATAAACAGATCTCTACCATCTCTCCACAAGATAACTCCTAACTCTCTCTGTCCCCACTTGTCACTTACACCTTGCCCTCTGCCCTATTCAAATGCTTACTTCTGTAGCGATGCAAACTAGTAGGCATTCTACCCTGAGGCTGTGGTGAACAATAGCAGATTAGCTCGCATCTGCAATACAGTTGTAGATGAGAGCTTTGGAGGTATGGAGCTCTAGAAATTCCCTACAATCTCCCCCCTCTCTCTTTTTTTTGAAGATTTATTTATTTATTATGTACACAGTGTTCTGCCTGCATGCATGCCTGCAGGCCAGAAGAAGGCAACAGATCTCATTACAGATGGTTGTGAGCCACCATGTGGTTGCTGGGAATTGAACTCAGGACCGTTGGAAGCACAGGCAGTACTCTCAACCACTGAACCATCTCTCCAACCCAATTCTCCTCTCTTAAATTAATAAAAAGAAACCCATGGTTCTGCAACGGGACAGACGACTGTGCCTGTCTTAGGTTGCTCCCTTCAACCTACCAGGGGGGCCCATCATGGAACCACACATTCTGTCATGAGTGTTCTGTCTTAGGATTTCCTGAAGGCAAGGAAAACCGTACCCATCTCTGGCTGGAATCAGTCTCTGTAAAACAAATAAGGTTAATGGGGAATGGGCCTGGTCCAGCTCCAAATAGTTCCTGAATCAGAAAAAATCTACTGGGAGGTAGCACCTGAGCTCTTGCAGCCTCAAACATTCTCCTGTGGGAAGGAGAGGTATGAGAGAGTTAAAATGGCCTTTTAAAATCTGTGTGGGAATGCCCCCAGTGCCTCTGGTACAGACACAACTTAAGTTTGCTCTCTTATACATACTTCTATCCTAAGGCTTGTAAATTACATGTTACATTCCTGTTAGAATGAACTCTGACTTCTAATTTCTAATAGCATTTGTATAACATCTATAACAAGGTTACAGCCATTAACAATTTCATCATGAACATACATTAGGGTGAGTTACAATACAATCAAAAGACAATAAGATATTCTCACGATCTGTGGGGTGTAAACAATTTTACAATTCTAAACCATTTTCCTTTATTCCCTGCCTAGAGCTCGATGCCCTTTGAAACTTTTTATTTCTTGCTTAAAGTCCAAAGTTCTGAAATCTGTAAAGTTCTGAAATCAGGTTTGTAATATCACACATAGTCTTTGAATGTTAACTGAAAGGTCTTTTGTCCATGTCTCATTTAAGCATTGTGAAGGGGCTTCTGCAACTCACTCTGGTTTATACCAGTATCCAACTGTCCTAAATGGGTCCTTTTTCCCAATGGGAAAACTGGCAAAACAGTTTTGTGTGTCTAGATGTGGCAAGAAGGTAAGCTGTTTGTTGTCCAGTTGTTAGTCTGCTCCTGGATGAGCACTCACAGATTCAGAGAGGTGGATGTAGTCCATCTGTAGGGAAGCTGGGGTTCTGGAAAGCATCATGAAACTGGAACTGGGTGTCTCCCATCCTCCTCTGGCTGTAGGTCGGATGTCCTCAAGGTTCAAGAACAAGGGTTCAGTGTTTCACTTCAGCTGGTTCAGATGGTGGTCTCCTGTGGACCTTGGTCCAGTTTTTCTCTGTTCCATGCATCTCACCAACCATTCCAGTAGCCAGCGTGCCTTGTTCTCCTCCTGCGAGAAAATGCAGACATGTCCTCGGCCCCAGATAGTTATGGGGTCTGGTCCCCTCTATTGTCTGGTACATGGATCTCTGCATTTGACCTGAGCGGGATTTGATCGAGTTCCGTCATGCCAGAATCTGTCTGCAGCAGATTGCTCACTGGCATCCACATTTAAAAAGTTGAAGATAAACAGTGTGTGGTTTAACACATCATGTGGAGACTGGGGGGCATAGCTCCCCCCTTTTGATCTTAGAAGCTGTGTTTTTAAGGAGCTATGAGCATGTTCTAAAATTCCTTGTCCTGGAGGATCACAAGGAATATCTGTCTTTTGATCATTTTTCCAGTGAGTACAAAATAACTGAAATGCCTTATTATAATATCCATATCTATTGTCTATCTTTATAATTTCTGAGACTCCCATGTAAGCAAAACATCTTAAAACAGTGACTTATAACATCAAGAAATCTGAATATGTGTCATTGCCATGTGTATGTATTTTTAACTTGCCAAACTCTTTAATGAGTAACATCCATTTGTCATAGATGCTTAGGGAGTAGGCCTTGAGGATTCACCCCTAAGTTAGCCATAGGTAGATACTGTGGACACACTAAATTGTTTGATGATGTGATGAGCAGTCTCTCTGGTTAAGCCAAATTGCTTTCTTAGACTTTTGCTATTTTGATGATGAAAGTTACCAGAGCTTTCTCTATTGACTTGTTTCATTTGGCTAGTAATCAGGGAAAGGCCTTATTTAATAGGTTCCCAGTGTGACCCATAAACCATGGCAATTCTCTTAGGTGAATAACATTTTGAATATGCTCAAATAATATTCTAACCTGACTATTACTGGATCCTATATATGGAACTGTCTCTATTACCTGAAGAGCCTTAAAGACACAGTGACTGTTAGTATACAAATTAAATGAATTATTTACTAGGATCTGAAAGACCATTGCAACAGCTCGAAATTGAGCTAAAGCTAGAGCTGTCTGCTCCACCTATTCCTTTCCATCAATAACATATGCAAGTGGCTCTCCCATTAATACCATCAGTAAAAACTAACATAGAATTTTTTGTAGGACTGCTCTTTACAATTTTGGGGAATATAAGGATGTATCAGAGTAAATTGTAACAGCCTATAAGCTGCAAACTGATTATCAATATTTCTTGAAAAGAGAGCATAGGCAATTGCCCATGAATCACTGTTCTGAAAGAGTCAACCTGTTGCTTGGAATAAGGAACATGCATCATACTTGGTTCTCTCTTAAAATACCTCCTAGAATCTACATGGCATTTCTGCATCATGCAGCCTACTGCTTTAAAATGAGGGTTTAATACTTTGGCTGGTGAGACAGGTAGGTGTAACCACCGTAATGATCCCTCCTGTCATAGAACAGAAATCAGACTATACTTATGTGGGGAGCACATAAGCTTCCAATTGTTTTGCATAGTCAATATAACATATCTGTTGATGCTGAATCGCCTCCTCTAATCATAGAAGGACTTGTTTACCTTCTTAGTTAGCTGTCTGGGTAAATTGGGATCACTATCTCCTTATAGAATCTTATTTAAAGGTTTTAAATCATCATTAGATGCCCTAAAAAAGGAACTCAACCATTGAATATTTTTTAACAACTTCTAACAAAAAAATCACTCAAAGATTGTAAACTGTCCTTTCTAATTGTTATCTGTTAAGCCTTAATTTCTTTAGAATACAACATATGTCCCAAACAATTTTTGAGATTTACTTAAAGTTTCTGAGCAGCCTTTTCTAATCCAACCTTCCAAGCTGATAAGCTGATAAGACCTCATTAGTATTTTAGCTGACCTGGCCTAATTTGCATTTTCACAGACACACTCAGGTTGTGAATCTAACACAGTGGCTGTTACCTGAGGCTTCTTCTCAAAATCCCTTTAAAATCACATATCAACTTTTACTTTCTAGATTTTCCTTTTTTAGCCATAAAAATTTAGGAGGATCTGTATCCTCTCCTCTGCCAAATTTTACAGAATCATCCACAGATTCTTCATGCCCCTAAGCTAACGCTATAGGCTTCTGCTATCTTTTTCATTGACTATCTCCTAGAGCTCAAATAATTAATTTTTCCTGTTAAGACATTGACTGACTGGATGCTCTTTTTGACTATATTTAAAGTGATTTTGGTAGTTTTTTTTAAAACCATATCCAAGGGAATGTAAGTATCTCTTTAATCATATCCAAGGCAATTTAGACACTCAAAAGTTCACCATCATATCATGCATCCAGGTGTGGCCACACTGAACATTCATAACTTGCATACGTCTCATATTTCTCCTTTTGCACATGATTTTTTTAAATTCTAAAATACATTATTTTTGATTTATCTGACAAAGGAAACATTTTACGTTTCATTGAAAAGACTTATATTTGTATCATTTGAATGAAGCATTAAGATCTTCCTTTTTGCTATTTTTTGAAAAATAGCATTATTAAATATGTATAAATGTGATTGCCTTCTTAGATTCATGGTGGTTGTTTTGTTTTCTACTGATGCAACAAAATTGTGTCTCATTAAACATTGGTTTAATGTAAAGTTAAGAGATGTCTAGGGTATTTTTTGGTGACTATTTTTAAGGTACATCTGAAAATTATAAAAACTTCAAGATGAAGGTTGTTTAAATTACCTAGTGAGGACTTTCTAAAGATGAAAACATTAACTAAGGTGATGCTAGGGAAGTCTTTTGCTTTGTTTAAACACTTGTTATTAGAAATGTTTTCATGTAGAAATGCTCACATGTATTTACCAGTTTGGTGTGACTGTGAATTGTGGTCAGTGAGAGCACTAAACTTGGGGTACTGTGGCTGCCTGGAGAATTGATAGTGGGACACTGTGGCCAGCAAGAGCACTAATCGTGGGGTACTGTGGTTGGCTGGAGCATTAATTGTGGGATACCGTGGTCAGCAAGAGCACTAATCGTGGGGTACTGTGGTTGGCTGGAGCATATCAGCCCTGTTTCAGTTGAATTGGTAAATCACCGTCAAAAACAACTTCAGGAAGAAAGTTTATGTTGGCTTACAGTTCCAGAGGGTTCCAGAGGCTTCCAGGCAGCCAGGGTCTTTAGTGGTAGGGAAAAGGCAGGCATGGCATGCAGGCGGAAGCGGGAAGCTGGCTGATTAAATTTTCATATATACACGGGAGGGGTCAGCTAGAGGAGGGGGAGAGGTAGAGGGAATGAGAAACAGGAAGAAGGTCAAGGTTATAACTGTCACCTCCCCTATATAATTCCTTCAGCAAGGCTGCACCTCCTAAAGGTTCCATGACCTCAGACAGCACTACAACTGGGATCAAGTGTTCATATGCATGAGCCTATGGGGGACACATTTGTTCAAATTACCAGATAACGATATGTTTGGTTTCTGCATTTCTGTAGCTCTAGGATTTTGGTACCATTTTCCATGCTGCTTTTGGATGTCTTAGTAGTTCTATATGGCAAACGCAGTGACGGACTCGGCCACACAGACTTAACATATGTCCTTGTTTCCCAGGGCTACAATCTCCCAGCTGTATGGCCTTTATAATGCCTAATGCATACAAAACAGATTGTGTTAGGCGCCTGATAGTATTAACATTTTTCTTTCAGATTATCTGCAATGCTGGAATGAAGTAACTCAAGATGAGCAAGCTAAAAGTGGTAGGAGAGAAAAGGTACCCAGCCTTGATCTGCGTGAATATTGATCTGCGTGAATATTGATCTGCGTGAATATTGATCTGCGTGATATTGATCTGCGTGAATATTGATCTGCGTGAATATTGATATGTGTGAATATTGATCTGCGTGAATATTGATCTGCGTGAATATTGATCTGCGTGAATATTGATCTGCGTGAATATTGATCTGCGTGAATATTGATATGTGTGAATATTGATCTGCGTGAATATTGATCTGCGTGAATATTGATCTGCGTGAATATTGATCTGCGTGAATATTGATCTGCGTGAATATTGATCTGCGTGAATATTGATCTGCGTGAATATTGATCTGCGTGAATATTGATCTGCGTGAATATTGATCTGCGTGAATATTGATCTGCGTGAATATTGATCTGCGTGAATATTGATCTGCGTGAATATTGATCTGCGTGAATATTGATCTGCGTGAATATTGATCTGCGTGAATATTGATCTGTGTGAATATTGATCTGCGTGAATATTGATCTGCGTGATGTGCGTGTGGACAGTATGCAGCGCAGTTGGTGGGACTGATTGAATGTGGATGCTGCAGAGGGGCATGCTGTGCACTTTTTATTAACACTTTACTTCTCAGGGAAAGACTTAGCTAGTGTGTAGCCCAGTGGCTAAACCTGGCTCACTCCACTATGTCGAGTCAACTAGGAGTGGTTTTACATTTTTAAATAGTTTAAAGCATTGTACATTTTGCCATGTGAAGTGACAGGAAACTGAAGACTCAGTGCACATCGTTGACATTTTTACTGGGACACAGCCCTGCCTGTTAACTTACGTATTGTGGGTAGCTACATGGCCCATAACTCTAAAATAGATGTTTCCTAGCCCTTTACAGGAAAGTTTAAATATCCTGAGGTTAGAAAGCACATTATGTCATTTTTGTTCGTTTTGTTTTTTCCACTTAAAAGTCAGACAAGTCTTATTGATTTTAGATTAGCTACACAGCCTTGAAACAAATGAACTCTGTAAAATTATTTTAGTATTAATATTGTATGGTATCAGTGGCTAAGTAGTACCTTGCTGAGAAAGTAAATGACATCCTGCTAACACTAATGATAATCAAGGCTTCTACTTTGCGGGCAATATTGTGGCTTATGTTTTCATGTATATGGCTTTGCTTTTATAGATACTATGTTATGCAGTGGAAAATGTACAACTTATTAGATAATGTTTATTTCTTAAATTGTTAGGTTTTCTAGTCATTTACCATAATAAATTGTATTATTTCACTAACTGTGTAGTAACTACAGGAAGGTGGTTAGAATCACCTTTTTATATTAGAAAGGAACCGTTCCCTCCCTTCCCTCCCTCCCTTCCTCCATCCCTCCTTTTTTCTTTCTTCACGAGCATATGCATGATATGTGTGTGAGGGCATGTGTGCCATATTGTACACGTGGAGATCAGAGGACAACTTTTGGGAGTCACTCATTTCCTTTATGTGGGTGGGTTGTTTTAGCCTAGTCAGCTACTATACATTTTTACTATATTAAAGCGATTTATTATTTCTATTAATACTAATTGCATTAGTTCCTGCATTTCCGTGGTCAAAAAACCTGACAGACAACTGGAAGTATTTATTTTGGCTCATGGTTTTAGAGGCTAAGTTCATGCCATTGGGCAGAATATCATGGTGTTTGGACCATAGAGTAGAGGAGTGAAGCGGTTAGACACACACCTGTGAAAACTTACTCGGTAGCATCTACCTGCTCCCGGTCTCCCATTTCCACAGTTTCCTAGAGTAGCAACTCTCCCTGGAGACCAGTCACCTAAGTCATAAGCTCATGGAAGCATTATGTATTCAAACTATAGCAATTTGCACACCGCTCGTGAGGGCCCAGTGCAGTGAGTAGGATTGTGATAGAGAAGGGGCAGGGCCTTCCTTCCGCTGCTGCTCAGGTTCAGTGAACCAGTCATTAAAAAGACCTGAAAACACAGTTGGTGTCCACACTGAGCATATGCAGACCTTTTTCTTGTCATCGTTTCCTAACTACAGACTGTAATAGATTCACGGGGACATACTGTGCTAGGTATTGTAAGTGACCTAGAGGTGACACAAGTGTGGATGGGTTTGCGTTAGGAAGCTGAGTGTGTGCAGATTTGGGTAGCTGTGAAGGTCCTAGAATGTCTGTACAGCATACTAAGATTGACAACTCAAGCATGTGTCCTGCACTGGCCTGGGTGGGGGAAACAATGACCTTAGGGGTTATTTTGAATTACTTTGTCTTTGAATGATGTCAGAACCACAACAGGTCCTGCAGGAAATGCACTTGTACTTTCCCTGTCTCAGAGGTTGTGGATGCTGCTTCCTATTTCATGATTTGTGTCACAACTGTGTCACGGGACTATGCATATATATGTTCATTATCATATGCATGTTTGTATGTGTTGAGTGTAGGCATGTATGTGCCACACTGCCCAGGTTAGAGGAGGCCGGTTCATTTCTTCTATATAATTGTTAAAAGTAATTCTGTTTTAGTATCTGTAAAAGCTAGAGAGGTTTCCTGTTCTTTCTGATAGTTGGTGTATTCTCTCTCTCTCCCTCTTTTCCTTTTCTTGAACAGTTTCACTGGAAGTTTATTTTTTATTGATTTTCTTAAAATAACAACCTTCTGGTTTCAGTTATTTGGAGATGCTTTCTGTCTTTTTTATTGTTCTTTTCTGCTTCATTTCTTGATCTTTGCTTACTCAGGTTAGTTTTTTTTTTAATAATTCATTTATTTTTATTTTATGTGCATTGATGTTTCACCCACCAACATGTATGTCTGTGTAAAGGTGTCAGGTCCCTTGAAACTGGAGTTAAAGACAGCTGTGAGCTATTCTGTGGACTCTGGGAATTGAAACCAGGCTCTCTGGGAAAACAGTAGTATTCTTTAACAGCTGAGCTATCTCTCGGCCCCTCATTGCTTTACTTTTAGTCTACTTTTTCTTCAAGGAAATATTCTTTTTATTCTGTTATTTTAAAATGTATTTTATTTTTGAAATAAATATAGTTCAATTACATAATTTTCCTCTTTCCATTCATCCCTCCAGTCCCTTCCATGTTCTCTCTCATATTTATAGCCTCTCTTTTTAATTGTTGACATATATTCCTAAATATAGCCTGCTTAGTTCATATAACACACATGCACGCGCGCGCACACACACACACGGACACACGGACACACAGACAGACAGACAGACAGACAGACAGACAGACAGACAGACACACACACACACACACACACACACACACACACACACACACCTATACACACACACACACATTCTTAGGGCTGACCCCTTGGGATTGGATGACCAGCTGAGGGGGTCCTTCCAGGGGAAGGCTGTTTCTCCTATTCTCAGCCATCTTTAGGTGCCTGTAGTTCTTTGTCTAGGGTTGCATGCCTGTTGTATTATCCGTGCTCAGGTCTTCTTCAGGCAGCCATGTTGAAGAGCCCTCATGGGTGTTAGGTAGCTTCTCTGTACACCTCCTGTTGTGCTGGGGTCCTTTCACCTCCTAGTCCACAGTGCTCCCTGAGCCTTGGCTACCAGAGTTGTATTGGAGATGTATCAGTTGGGCTGGGCCACCTGTTCTCTGCATTTTGATCAGATGTGACTTTCTTTAATGGTCTCCATTTGTTGAAAAGTGAAGTTGTTTTGATGAGGGATCAGAGTGAAAGTTATCTGTGGGTACAAGGATAAGTATTTAGAATGTGGTTAGGAATTAAGCTGGTTTAGTAAAATGAGAATAGTAGGTTCTCCTCCAAGATCCACGACCTCACTAGCCCCAAGTGTTGGCTGGGTTTCCAATACCAGGCATGGTTTCTCTCATGTTGAAAGTACCTTAAGTCCAATGAGAGAGCTGTTAATTACTGCCAAAAGTGCCACATGGAACATGTAGGGTTATCCCGCCATACTGGTTGCTGTTGTGACTTCCAGGCATCATAACTGGGTGGGACTATTGGTTGCTTTCCTTTGTAGGATGCTTGTGTGACACCTTCTTGGTACCTTGAGAGCTAGACCTCAGGGAGGGACTTTCACTTCAGTTCTACCTCAGATCCTCTGGGCTCTGTGTCTAAAGTGCAGTGTGTCTTCACCAATAGGGACTTGTCTTCCACCTCTGGGACACAGCCAAGGTAACAGCAATAGCATGTTATATTTTGGGAGGTGTAAGTCTTTCCACCAAGCCACCTGAGTCCTGCTTCCATGTGGGCACTTTCCGCCAGGCCTCCCAAGTTCCGCCCGTCACCACGTTATGGTCCTAAGTAACACACTGAGACTTATATTAGGTACAAATGCTGCTTGGCCAATCCCTAGGATTTTTCATCTGGTAGCTCAGTCTTAAGTATCATCCATAATCATAAGACTTATCTTATGGAGGACGCCTTCTACTGGCATCCTCTTCTGGGGTCACATGGCAACTGTAGAGCAGAGAGCAGGAGGAAGAGAGAAAAAGGAATGACTTCCTTCTTGCCCTTGCTTATATATGAGTCTGCTCGCTATGTCACTTCCTGCCTGTATCACAAGACTTCCTTTTACTACATTTCTCAGAATCCTCCTTGACTCCTAGTCCTGCCTAACCTGCTTCTTCATTGGCCAACAGTACTTTATTCAACAACCAATAAAATAAACATATACACAGAAGGACGTTTCCCATCAGGGAGGCTCTTGAACTCCCTTGACTAACAACCTAAAAGGGGGCTTCTCATGCCTGGTATGGGGATTTTTTGTTAGATAGTTTATGTCAGCCCAGATGGGAAAGTGTTATTTAAGCTATATGTGTATGTACATAGACTTATATGTAATTTTAGATAAAATGTGTAGTAATACAATTCCCTATGGCTTTTTCAGACAGCATTACTGTTACTTTCCCTCATCCTGCCCTCTCTCGTCCTGGGTCGACTACCCCTCCATTCTGTAATTTAAGCCCTCCCTCTATTTTTTTTTTCATTTCTCTCTTCCAATCACTTATATTCTGCAACTCTTGAGTGCTCCCCTGATGGTCTCTTTATACTTCTTTGGTTTTGTGGTTGCTACAAGGTCTTTGTTAAAAACAGTGAGGTTATTTTGTTTAAAAAATTTGAGGATATTTATTAGAAAAAATAGATACATTTATCTAGATTTTACAGTGAGGGGCTGGGGTATTAATTATAGGCATTTATAGACAAAATAGCTCTTTTATTTGTTGTTTTTAAACATAGCCTCAAATATTCAAAGTCAGCCTTAGACTCACTGTTTGGCCGAGGGTGACCTTGAACCTCTAAGTCCTCCTGCCCCCACTTCACAGGCGCAGCCTGGGATTAGCAGTGTGTTCCAGCACACCTGGGTTTATGGGCTAGGGAGCGACGCTAGGGTCACAATTAGGCAAGCACTCCATCAGCTGAGCCACATGTCTAGCGTTGGAGTGACTCTTCAAAGAAATAAGGCAGGATGGTTCAGTCTTGGTATACTACATGCAATTGAAATTAATAAAGCCTAGAAAGCCATGCTATGTTCCATTATGATTCTAAAAAAAGCACAAACTGAAGTGGTTGCATTTGTGCTCGCAGTACCCCTCACACAGTAGTTGCATTTGTGCTCACAGTACCCCTCACACAGTAGGTGCATTTGTGCTCACAGTACCCCTCACACAGTAGGTGCATTCATCTTTGCATTTTGCCCATCTTTCTGGCCACCTTCTTGCTCGAAAGGCAGCCATCCAGCAGTGAACGAAAGAGAATAGCCACAGCACTGCCATGTGTACTCACACTTGAGATTAGTGCTACACCAGAGCCGCTTAACTGCCAGGATTGGCAGCTACTGCAGAAACCCCAGGCTAGCCAGACTGCAGAGACATATTGTGCTCCAAATGCGACCTTGAGGAACATCATAAAAGAATGTAAGCACCAGCTCCCAAGTGACCAACACAGGCTTTTCCTAGCTAACTCTTACATTTGAATTAACCCATATTTCTTATCTATTCTTTGCCACATGGCTTGGTAACTTTTCAATATGGCAAGCCCATCTTGATTCTCTCTGTATCTGGTGGTGACTCCTCTAACTCCGCCCTTCTTCCCATAATTCTCAGTTTGACTTTCCCATCTAACTTTATACTGTCCCGCTATTGGCCAGGAAAGTCAGCTTCTTTTAGACTCAGCCTCAGTGGCACATCCACACCAGAGAGCCACAGCCTTTTTACATGGCAGAGCTGTCGCACTCCTGAATTCATTACAGTTGTTAGTATCTTCACCAGACCTGCATAGGATTGGGCTCTCAACACTTTGAGATGGGAAGGCACCATCAGACCGCCACCTCTTCCTGAGGAACTATGTCAGTCAGTGGTGGCTGAAGGAGGGCATACTTCCTTCAGTGGCATAGCTGCTCAGAAGTTGCCCATGCTGCAGGAAGTAGCCTCCACCCATGCTCTTGCAAGCAAGCAGTTCTAATTAAACTTGGTGGGTCACACACAGAAGGCACAGAGGCAGAAGGGTGAACTTGTTGAGAGGAAGAAGGGTTTCGAAGGAAAAGGAGAGGGGTCGGGGCAATGGGAGGCTGCGAAACGACTCATTTATTATGTATGAAGCCATGACAGAATAAAAAGTGGAGGGGTGCAATGCGGAGCTTTTAGCTTGGTTGTGCACCCGTCTAGCCATGTTGTGGTTGGCATCTTCATTTAGCTAACCCGATCGCCCCTGTGCACCCCTTCAAATGTCCTTATTCAGGGTTCCTTTTGAGGAGCACAGGTAACATTGAGAGGCTGTGAGGAAGCGTCTGCATTGGGCTGAGAGCAGGTGGGACAGCTTGCCAGGAGTCTGGCTGTCTGCGTTTGCTTGCCTTGTGTGTATCCTCAAGGGCTCTGCCACTTGGTGTGTCTGTGGCATTGAGGGTGAGCTGATTGAGAAAATGCTGATGGGTACCAGTGCAGTCCAACCTTCCCTGTTGGTGGCAGGCTTTGGAGAGCTCACATCCCAAATGCTGTTTAGAAGATTGGAGCAGTTCAATTCCTGCAGTCCCAGACTCTTGCTGGCTCTGGCTAAAGATGGGGCTACTTTAGACTTGAAATAGGTAATACAGTTCTCCCAGGTTGTTAACCTTGGTTTTGCAGTTTTGGAATATGTAGATCATTCTCCCAGGCTTACAAGAGTATTGCAGTAGGGTATGTGTTCTGTTAAAGATTTTACATTCACTGCTCTGGTAATTGGTGTAATGTAGTCTGGTAAGGAGGTGTTGGAACCTGGGGACCCACATAAGAGGAAGAATGCCAGTGTAACTTACAGACAGTAAAGTGTGAGAGCTGAGCTTGTTTGAGCATAGGTTCAAGTGTGCTCATGTGTGTGTGTGCAAGCATTTTCTCTGTGTGTGACACTACATCATATACACATAGAAAATCACTGGCCCGGTGATGTGTGTTCTGGATGAAGTTAGAAGGAGAGCTTTCTCCATGCAGAGTGTGGCCACAGTGTTTGTGGGTGAGTGTGTGAAAAGTGACAGCGTTTGCTCTGATAGGTCATAGTTTGTACTGTGTGCAGTTCAGTGCCACACTGTCAAAGCCCTTTCTGTTGCTGTGATAAAACACTGTGACACAACTTACAGAAGAAAGGGTTCCATGGGCCAGTGAGAGACGGAGTAGCACAGGGACAGTGCAGTGAATAAGGGCTTGGAGGGGCAGGCCCAGGACAAGGAGAGGCTGTTATTAGTATGGGCATCCCAGTGCACACTGTTCTGAGGAGGTATCAAAAGTGACAGTGTTCTATACCAAGGATGGCTCTTTGAACTCTTGTAAGACCTAATATTTTTGGTGGGGACAGCTGGGCTGAGTAAAAGATAGTTTGGATTGCCAAAGCAATGTATACTAAAAAAAAAAAAAAAAAGAATTTCAGTTTATGAACGTGTATGACATTTATGGAGATGTCTGGTTTGGCTTCTTCAAGTTGTGACAGTTATATGGACTGGGCATGAGATGATGGAGGTGACTGTTAAGGACAGTTGCACAACTGTTTGGTGTATACAATAACTGTCACAAACGGTGTTACACTGAGATCTTTGCATACATTTGTCCCTCTAATGATTCCCATGTGAGAGCATCTCCCCTGAGCAAACATGGGCCATGATAGGAAGCAGAACTAAATTCTAAAGAAAACACTCAGAGTAGAACTTAAATTAAGTTTTAAAAAATCAACACAAAAGAAGGCGGTAGAGGGAGAGATGAATGTGAGAGACTTGAAGCCCTCAGGGAAGGGTGTGGTGTTCGTCTTTCTCACCCCTTCAGTCGATGTTTTCCTGTCATGCAGGCCTCTAACCCTCAGCTCCCTTGACAATCTCCATGTGAAACACAGAATTTAGTCCTCCTGTCTCTGATCCTTAATTGTAGAGGATATACCACGTTGAGGGTGGATCCCTTGTCTTCCTTTTTTCAGATCTCAGAATGTTGAGATTAATGTCATGGTCCCCACATTAACAGACTTCTGACATTAATACCCAAGTCTGGAAAAGTAGGAAGGGCTCCAAACCTCCAAATGCAATGCTGGTGTCAAAGAATGATCCCCGTTCCTCTGGGAAGTCTGCAGAGTGCTTAGCGGCCCTGAGAGTCACCTTGTCTGCCTCATTCATTCACTGGATGACGTGATACAGACCCCTTCTCAGCCCTCCTGTTCCGTGGCAGAGACTAATGATGAGGGTGCAATGCATGCGATGGGAGGGCTTGGTTCTTGTTAAGCACAGTAGCTCCTGTGAATCAAAGAATTGTGATGAAGATGCAGGGACTTGTGAGTAAACACAAGTATTTGCACAGTTCCCATCCCAGTGGTAAGGACAGTCATTGCTATGGTGGCTTCAGCTTCTCACAGTGTAGCCCTTCCTTAGGTGGTTCACTCTTGTGATTCAGACTTTTAATTAGAATTAATGCAGTGGAAATTTTGACGGTGGCCCTAGATTTCTGCTATCACTCATTTTGATGAGCTGTTTTTCAGTTCTGCTCATAATGATTAAAAAAAAAAAAGCCTTCCATCATAATTTCTACTTCCATAACAACTCACTGCTAGTTCTAACTTTAAGATTTTTGGAAGGATTGATGGGGACTTACCATAGTCCATGATATTTAAGAAGAGAAAGTCTCATTAATAGAAAATGGAATCACATCCACAGTATAGAATTAGTAGCATTAGAGGGATTAACATCCAAGAGTCAGCTTACATTGTTTACAGTGTCATCTGTATGTAACAAACTGTTATGGTTTTTTTGTTTTTTGTTTTTTTTGGTTCACATTTAAAGAAATTATTTTTTATCTTTCAGAAAAAACAAGGAGGGAAATGACAACCAAAGGTTCTACAGGCATAGAAGTTCTGTTGTCAACATTAGAGGTATGTTAGTGATCCAGCTGTCACAGGAAGAGTGTCGGAGTTATTAACACACTCACGCACGCATGCATGCACACACTCACGCACACACACACTCACACAGGCACACACAGGCACGCACACACGCACACACAGAGCTGGAGGGATATTGAAATGAGCATACACATGTGAGAGCACTATTATGTGTTATGTAAACATATATTTCCCAATGGTTAAAATAACTAAAATTTCATGTTAGATATTTTAAACAATTTGTTATTATTGTGTATGTGTAGTAAGGCACACCTGCCATGGCACATGTGGGCGCCAAAGGACAGTGTGGTGGCATTGGTCCTCCCCCCGCCTTTATGTGGGCTCTGAGGGTCAGGGCTCCCAGGCTGGTGCAGCAAGCGCCTCTCCCTGCAGAGCCATCTGGCTGGCCTTGAATTTTTGTCTTTTTTTTTTTTTTAGTAAAGAACTTATTATTATTATTATTATTATTATTATTATTATTATTATTATTATTATTATTTTAAAAAGTTGACAAATATTTGTGCATATATATGGGCACATTGCCATAAAATTTTTTTTTATTAGTTCAAATTAGGAACAAGATTGTTTCACATGTCAATCCCTTCTCCCTCTCCCTCCCCTCCCCTCCAACCTCCTCCTAGCCCCCACATGCTCCCCACTCCATCCCCTCTCCACTCCCCAAGCAGGGTAGGGCCCTCAATGGGGGCTCCACAAAGTCCACTGCATCATCCTGGGCCGGGCCTGGGCCGTTCCCCATGTGTCCAGGCCAAGAGTGTAACCCTTCACGTGGGATGGGCTCTCAAAGTCCCTTCTTGCACCAGGGAACAATACTAATCCACTACCAGGGGTATTATTTTAATTATATGTGCGTATCTGTGTGTATGGGCGTGTGAGAGTGGGTACCATGGAGGTTGGAGGTGCTGGGTCCCTTGCAGCTGGAGGTCTGGGTGCTTGTGAGCTGCTCAGTGTGGTGCCCAGCAGGTTAAAGCTCTTGCTGCTGGAGCTGGTTACCTCAGGTCAAGTCCCAGGATCCACATGGGAGAGGAGAGAATCCATGTGTGCAAGTTGTCCCAGGAACTCCATGCCTACCTCTACATACAGAAATAAGTAACTGTCAGAAAAATGATGAAGATAGTGAAGTTTTAATAAAAGTATAGAAGTCAATACAATTGTGCCTAAAGAAATTAGAAAGGTCATTTGTTAGACATAGGTAGTTACCAGCAGGTTAAAACATTTGAAATAAAGAAAATAGTGTTTTAATAAAGCAAATCAACTGTTTGTTTCAGAACACGAAAGATCTTCAAACTATACTTAATATCCTAAGCATTCTTGTGGAGTTGGTATCTTCTGGTGAGTTTTGATTTACTTTGTGCTTGTAAATAGTGACCAGCTTTGTGTCCTATGTACTTTATTTAATGTTTCTTGACATTAAAATTTTAGAAATGAAACATCATGAGCTTGTTGCTCCCTGTGTCAGGGCGTGGGGAATATGTGTATGCCGGAAGGAAGGCTTGGAATGTTGGACTTTGCTACTCTCTACCTTATTCCCTTGAGCAGGGTCTGAATCCAGAACTTAAGGTTTTCAGCCTGATGGTTAGCCAGCATGTCCCATTGACCTTCCTGTCCTGTCCACAGCTTATTATTCGGGTAGCTGGGATTGCCTTACGACTGCACAGCAGGCTCTTACCCACTGAGCCATCTCTCCAGGGCAGTGCTTTCTTTTCAGTGTCCTCAGACACTTCTCAAATTATCCTTGCCTACTTATATAGCACTTATATAGCACCTTGAGCCTAGAGTGTTGGTATCATTTGTGTTATTTTTTTGTATGCTGCATTTTAGATAAAAAACTGGAACAGAACAAAATAGGAGCTGAGTATGGTGGCACATGCCTGTCTTTCCAGCATTTGCAAGCCTGGTGCAGAGAGAACACAAATTTTAAGGCGGATTTGGGCTATAATGGGATCCTGTAACCAAAACACAAAATATGATTTTGATAGTATTTAGTTTTAGAAATTAATGATTGGATTGAAACTTTTTTTGAATGCTAACTAATTATGATGCCCACTGTGGGAGGATGTGCTGATATATATATATATATATATATGGGTGTGTGTGTGTGTGTGTGTGTGTATTTATATATATATTTGCATTTTAGGTGGAGGTCGAAGAGCAAGTTTCTTAGTTGCCAAAGGTGGTCCACAAATATTGTTACAACTGCTTATGAATGCCAGCAAGGAATCCCCCCCACATGAGGAATTAATGGTGCAGACTCATTCCATTCTTGCGAAGATTGGACCAAAAGGTAAGAGTTCCATTTTTATGGTTATTAAATCCAGAACCACCTTTGTAACTTTTAATATTTATTTATTTATTTTTTGATATGGGGTTTCTCTGTGTAATCTGGCTGTCCTAGTACTTGCTTTGTAGACCAGGCTAGCCTTGAACTTACAGAAATCCACCTTCCTCTGCCTCTTGAGTGCTGCCCTGGAGAATCTTTAATCTTAAGCTGCTTACATTTTTGAAATGTAAAGCACTACTTTTTCTTGGGTTTAACAGTGGAGTGTTTTTGCAGTTAGCCAGCAAGAACTGAGGGTCACAAGATTCATAAAGAGTTGTTTTGAATGTGGTATAAAAGAGGAAGAATGCCAGTGTCACAGTGTGTTAGTGCTTGTTTGTACCCGCATGTGTGTGTGTGCACATGTATGTGTGTGTACACTCACATATACACATAGAAAATGAACATGATGTGTGTTCTGGTGAAGTTAGAAGGAGAGCTTTGGTGCAGAGTGTGGAAGTGTTTGTGGGTGAGTGTGTTCCGTGACAGCGTTTGCTCTGATAGTCATATTTGTACTGTGTGCAGTTCAGTGCTCTGGAAATTTCCTATTTACCAAGACCAAAGCAGACAGGAAAAATGATGAGGGTCAGAACTGTGGAGAGACGTGTGACATACGGACAGTGCAGTGAATAAGGAGGGGCAGGCCCAGGACAAGGAGAGGCTGCTTATTTATGGGAACAGAACATGTCATAGTCTTGGAGTGGAGCCTAAACTCAGTGTAGAGGTAGGTGTCCATGTGTTGTCTGAACTTGGGAGTTTTGATGTGAAGATCCTGTGCGTATGTGTAGGCATGTCTGTCTTACTGCAGTGTGCAGGTGTTTAGCTTGTGTCAATAGCAGATGATGTTTTAAAGAATGGTGTGGTGGCCTTAAGACTAAGTGTAGTACCTGTCTGTCTTGGCCATTACTCTTCTTTAACGTCTGTACTTGAGATTCATAAATTCCTTTTTTGATACTTTTATAGAAGAGGAAATAAAGTTTTACGTATTGGTAAATAAGATAGTACATTCTTCCTCTGCGAATTACAACCAAGTTATCTTGTACTTTTCATGAAATTAAATTGAGATATCAATGTGTCTGTTTCTTCCATTTTAATTCATAGATCATCTTTATTTTATTCTGCATCTTAAGTTTGTGCTTTTCCCATTAGTACAACTTTCCTGTTCTTATGTCATTCATTTAGGTTGCACAATAATTTCTTGAGTGGTTTTCTGTTTTTTCTTGTGAAATAAAAGTTACTTTCCATTAGGAATATTTAATTATTTCTGCCTTAAAATTTGACTTACTTCTGCTTGTTCTATTTTTTAATGTTCTTCAGATCTTGTTACTCTTTTTTTTTTTTTTATTGTCGTGATCTCTTTGTGAGAATAAAAATCAAGAACTTCAGTTCTCTATAGATACAGTAATGCTAACAGGTAGAAATATCCATTACCCTGAACTGCATATATTAAATATATGTGTACTAAGATATCACTCCATATTCTCTAAATATGTATAATTATTATTTTAATCAGAAATTAAAAATAAAATATTTGAGGAGATGGAAATGTTAACTGCCTTGACTTGGTGGTTACATGTCATATCATGTACTGAGTTATCACAATAGCTCTTCTGTTTCCTCATGTGTGTTCGTGTGTGTGTGTGTGTGTGTGTGTGTGTGTGTGTGTGTGTGTGCACGCAAGCGCACTGGTGTGTTGCTCCGTGGGGAGAGGGCACTGCTCACAGGGGAGAG